>NC_081558.1:14900539-15207960 GCF_022355385.1 Mustela nigripes | reverse complement strand
TAAAGCCTCTGCCTTCAGCTCAGGTCATGATCTCAGGGTCCTGGGATCGAGCCCCGCATCGGGCTCTCTGCTCAGCGGGGAGCCTGCTTCCTCCTCTCTCTCTTTCTACCTGCCTCTGCCTGCTTGTGATCTCTGTCAAATAAATAAATAAAATGTTTAAAAAAAAAAAAAAAAAGATAAAATGAATGGAAGTATTTTAAAAAAAATTTATCACATGGTATTCTTAATATTTGTGTCCTTTGCTGTATGTATATTAATCCTCAAAAAGCATTATTTTTTTTAAGTCTTCCTGCTGTTAAAAAAAAAAAAAACATAATGTTTTACTCTGCGGTCTAGATAAATACCTATGGAACATTTAACCAAATATGATTAAGTTCAGAAACAGAACCTTAAACTTAATTTCATTAGGATTGTACTTCACATTCTCATTTCTCCGATTTCACAGTCAGCAACCCATGGGGCACAAAAGTAAAAGTTGTGGACAGCACCAGCTGAGTTCCCCAATGCAGGCTCCAGATCTCTGGACTGCTGGGAAAGCACGCAGCACAAACATTCACGCAACATTCCCAGCACGATGGGATGTCATCAACCTCAACATTGCTTATAGACTGCAAGAACAGAAGAGTTCCCCATGGAAACAATCATTTTCACACATGGGAGTTATCAATACCCTTGTTCTCATCACTTCCCAGAAAGTGATGTACACAGGCCAGACAGAGTCCTTTAACAGACAGTGACATACAAACATCACTTTCCGTTATGTAAGCAGATGCTCTAATTATATCACAGATATCAAATTCTCTTGTTCGAGTCCAGATTTGCAGAATACTGTAGTTGTGCAGGAACCCCGGTGCACATTTCAGTCCAAAAACTTAAAAATTTTTGTGCTACTATTCCCTGCATACTGAAAATGACGACAAGAGAAACATTTTAGGCGGAAAAAGAGAGCACGGTGAGTAGGCAGTGAGTAGTGTGATGACCTAGACAGTTAATGAAACAACAAAGACATCGGAACACAATTACAAATGACTGCTTGAAGCATTAACATTGTCGAAAGTCTCCTTAGAGCCCCAAAATTCAGTTTCTCCAACCTAACACAGGCCTCTCCTCATTACCAAATATTACCATTCACCGAGATCCACCGAATTAGCTCAAAATCGGCTTTAAAAAACAAGATTCCTTAAAGGATTAGGAAACGTAAGAGACGGAGCACGTAAACAAGAACGGCAAAAGACTAAGATTTTAGTGAAAAATAAGGGTTTAAATTTAGTGAGGTTTTATCAAAAGCGAAAACTGGCAGTGCTCCCCTCCAAGGAAGAAACCGACGGGTCCCCTTGAAAAGAAAATAGGGATTTGTGATAACCCTGGGCTTATCTAAAGAGATTCGAAAGCAAGCCCTCCAGAAGAGAAAGATGTGCTTGGAACAGGAGTAAGTTCTCCCCTTCAGGATAGTCAATAGTGTGGAAATACGCAGAAGGTGGTGAGAGCCAGAAGGAGCGGAGAACCTCAGGCAGGGGTAAGTACAGGCAGCCCCACTCGGGACACCGGAATAGGGCAGCGACGAAAGAGCAGAACCGAGAACGGGAAGGAAGAAACCTGCAGGTCCCGGGCGCAAGCTCCTGCAGGAGGGCTCTCTGGTTCACCGCTCAGCCCAAGCGTCTACCACTGTGCCTGGCTCGTGACACGGGCCCAATACACAGATGGAAGGGAAGACAAGTGTTCCAGCCAAACACTGTCTGTCTGGGGGACACAGAGATCCCAAACGCCCCGCGCCGCTCAGTCCGCTCCTGCCCTTCACTCCCAGCCGGGAACCCTGGGCGGGGAGGGCCGCCCTTCACTGCTGTATCTAGGGGCCGGGACGGGGTCATGAAGCCCGGGGGTCTTTACTTACTTTTGCAGCCGGGCGCCATGGCGCCCTCACCCCTGAATCCCGAGACCAGCGCACCGGATACCCTCACTTCCAACCGCGCTAGGCGCCGAGATTCCGCCCGCTCAAGATGGCCGCAAATTTGAATTTGGCGCTCGGGTCGAACGTTGACGCCAGCAAGGAGGCCGCCATGTTGCCCGGCCTCTGGCCAGGGGGCGTGGACGACGTGACGTCACGAGTAGGCGCCGTCGCCAATGTACCGTCACCAGGCGGCTCCGAGAGCCTGTTTTCCCCCGAGCAGCTATGAGCAAGCGGAACCAGGTTTCGTACGTGCGGCCAGCCGAACCGGCGTTCCTGGCTCGCTTCAAGGAACGGGTCGGCTACAGGGAGGGCCCTACCGTGGAAACCAAGGTGAGCCCAGGCCAGTCGCGTTATCTCAGAAACGCCTTTCCACTTCCGGCTTCTGTCTTGACTTGGAGGCTGGGCAGTGAGGGATCCCTCCTCTCAACCTGTGCCCAGCCCAGAATCCAGATGGGCCTCAGTTCCCAGGCTGGTCTTCAAACAGGTATAGTTTGGTATGCCCAGGAAGATGTTTGTCGTTTATCTTAGTGCTGTTGTGTTCTTGGAAATGACTTCACCCCGGTAGAGCGCTTTGTCCCTGGGAGATGGTTAAAGGATCACTTTTCTCTCTCGTATTATTTGCTAAACCCAAAACCTATAGTTAGCAGGGTGAGTGGTAACTTAGTCCTGTGTTCCAGATAAAGAAACAGAGGCCACTCGATCAAATGATCTGATGTCCTAAGCCTGGAGTCCGGAGCATCTTTGGGAGAGTGCCTTGGATCCTTTTTTTTTTTTTTTTAAGATTTTATTTATTTATTTGACAGAGAGAGAGATCACAAGTAGGCAGAGAAGCAGGCAGAGAGAGAGGGGGAAGCAGGCTCCCCGCCGAGCAGAGAGCCTGATGCGGGACTCGATCCCAGGACCCCGAGATCATGACCTGAGCCGAAGGCAGCGGCTTAACCGACTGAGCCACCCAGGCGTCCCGCCTTGGATCCATTTTTATGCTTTTTTTTTTACCGCCACCCCGCAAAAAAGCATATTTAAGAATATCCTGGATCTAGGGGCGCCTGGGTGGCTCAGTGGGTTAAGCTACTGCCTTTGGCTCGGGTCATGATCTCAGGGTCCTGGGGTCCTTCTGCTCAGCAGGGAGCCTGCATCCTTCTCTCTCTCTCTCTCTCTCCCCGCCTACTTGTGATCTCTCTCTCTGTCAAATAAATAAAATCTTAAAAAAAAAAAAAAAGAATATCCTGGACCTAAGAATAGGAGCTTCAGGAAAGAGCAACACCTGGACAGTTTAGGGATGAGGATCCGTGGGAATCAACTTCCGAGCCCTCCCAGGGTCCAACTGGTTCACACCAAAACCTGCCCTACTTCTTTTAATGGGAAGAGACTGTTAGGCTTAGGGATTGTGTGGCTAAATAAAGAATTATTTAGCACTCTGTGTCTAGTACTTTCACTAATACCCACTCCTCAAGTCACTTAGAGCTTAGTAAAGGAAACAAGATGGACTTGTGTGAAATTACTCAAGCCAGTGAGTATGTGCTAAATCCAGACTTTGTGCCGAGCTCTGAAAGGACAAAGAGATCGATCTCCAAAATACTGTATTCTTTTAAAACCTTCCTTCCTGCCTCCTCTCTGCCCTCACAGGTTACACTTGTGTGAACCTCTTCAAAAGCCCTCCGAACGTTTACATTTCCTCTGTGTTTCTCTTCACTTTGCCCATATCTGGGGTATTCATCATTTTGCAGTGCAACTACTTGCTTTCCTGGGTATTTCCAACACTAAACCTAACTCTCGAAGTTAGTATCTTAATCTTTCTGTATTTTCCCAGCACCTGGCACAGTGCCTGGCACCAGGTAGTAGGTGACCATTTGTATTGACTGTGCTTATCAGGCAAGACCTCACGGAGGAAGGGCTACTTAGATTGAATTTTGAAAATGGGTAAGACAGCAGGTAGAGATGGGAGGAAGGATGGATGAAAGTGTAGAGATAGTGAGTCCGTGGGGTACCTGGCTGGCTCAGTCAGTGGAGCATGTGACTCTTGATCTCAGGGTTGTAGGTTGGAGCCATACATTGGGTGTTAGAGATTGCTTAAAACTAAAATCTTAAAAAGAAAAAAATGATGGTCAGTCTTGGACTGTGTATAGAGGTGATTGAGGAACTGTTGGGGGGGAGACCACATGGCCTATTCAGTAGCTGACAAGGAGCCATTTTTGGGTAGAGATAACATGATCAGGGAGTAACTGATTCCTCAGGCCCCAAAACAGTGAGAATGACTACGAGGATGAGGTTTGAGGAAAGAGACATGGATTTAGCAATGAGGAGAATATGAGACCTTTTTATCGTTTGCTTGAGGTCCTTGTGATGATCATGTGTACATAGTTAACACCCTGAAGATTCTAGCTTGGAATGCTATTTTAGGAGAACTTGGGGTGGGGGACTTTCCAATTCATATCAGTGATTTAGACTGACTGACTTAATTAAGAGACTTTTCCATAGAGGGTTAACCCCTGTTTCTGTGTTTGAGAAACCAGCGTTCTAGTGATGTGCTAACAAAAAGAAGAGTTTCATGGGAAATGATTATATAATTGAATTAAATGTCCTTATTCACGTTCTTGAGTGTTAATTCAGGAGTGGCTTTGAACAGTCACTGTTTCTTTGACCATTTCTCTTATTTTCTGGCCAGTCATAGAAACAAAAAGAGAGGAGCAGAATTAGTGATTCTCAAGCTAATGAACCCGAGAATTTTTTTTTTAAAGATTCTATTTTTAGGGGTGCCTGGGTGGCTCAGTCGGTTAAGATCTGCCTGTGGCTCAGGTCATGATCCCAGGACCTGGGATCAAGCCCTGCGTCGAACTCCTTGCTCAACAGGAAGCTTGCTGCTCCCTCTGCCTGCCGCTCCCCCTGCTTGTACACTCGCTCGCTCTCTGACAGATAAATAAAATCTTTTTAAAAAGTATTTTAAATAGGTAATTCTATGTTAATAGATAATTCCTAGGCATTATACAAATATATTTTTGAGTAAAAAAGTTGGAGGGGCCTTTTATGGTATCTGTCATTTTTCAAAATTCTGAATCAACTGGCCAAAGGTTAACCCTTGTTACATATATATACTGAATACATGGTTTCTATTGGTATTCTCTGTGCTTTTTTATGTTGGGGAAATTTCATAAAGAAAAGAAAGCAAGTCACATAGTACTATGTACAGTGTTCTGTTTGTATACAGAATGTTTTCTATACTTTCTCATTCTTTATACACTTAGAAAACAGCTGAGAGGATGCCCACCAAACTGAAGCCCTTGGAAGGGAAGAGAGATCATCAGAGGTGGGGGAGAGACATCCTTTTACTTGCTGCTTTCTCTACTTTGAGGTTATTTTTTTTTTTGGTCAGGCTTTGAGAAGAGATGGAAGTGAAAACAGTTGATGAGAGCAGAGAGAACAGTTGTGGTTCAGCAGACCCTGAGGAGGCTGGGAATGCTCGCAGTCCATGAAACCAAGGCCCCTGCCTCTGGGAACTGCGTGCTGGGGTCCTGCTGTGAAGGAAATTAATCCCTTTGGGCAGGCACTGCAGGGTAACTGGCCAGTAGACCTCTTTCCGAGAGTGGCAAGGTTAGGCCCTTAAGAGTTACTTGAAAATTCTTTGCCAAATATATTTATTGATTCAAGTTACCCTTGTCAGTCAGTCATCACAGTGTGTCACGGAGATAACAGTTGTATTTGGTTCAAGGTCAGCAGCCTCTATATTGTGTTTGTGTTTTCTCCTAGAGAATCCAGCCTCAGCTCCCAGAGGAAGATGGTGATCACAGTGACAAAGAAGATGAACAGCCCCAAGTGGTGGTTTTAAAAAAGGGAGACCTGTCAGTTGAAGAAGTCATGAAGATTAAAGCAGAAATAAAGGCTGCCAAAGCAGGTATGTCCGAAAGTAATCTGGTTTTTCTAACCATGTAGAGAGCCTGGAATATGAAATTGTCGTATATAATAGTATGGTATGTTCGAAGGAGAGAGTCCTAGGTTCAACCTTGGCTTTAACTCACACCAGGTATGTGATCCTCAACGAGTTATTTCGCCTCCCAACCTCAAGTACCTCATCAGTAAAATGGGGACTTACAATGGTACCTATCTTATTGGGTTGTTATGAGGATTAAGTGCAAATTTAAATTAAAATATCCTGTTTTCGGGTGCCTGGGTGGCTCAGTGGGTTAAGCCGCTGCCTTCAGCTCAGGTCATGATCCCGGGGTCCTGGGATCGAGTCCCGCATCGGGCTCTCTGCTCAGCAGGGAGCCTGCTTCCCTCTCTCTCTCTCTGCCTGCCTCTCTGTCTACGTGTAATCTCTGTCTGTCAAATAAACAAATAAAATCTTTAAAAAAAAAAAAAAAAATATCCTGTTTTCGGGATGCCTGGGTGGCTCAGTTGGTTAAGCAGCTGCCTTCGGCTCAGGTCATGATCCCAGCGTCCTGGGATCGAGTCCCACATCGGGCTCCTTGCTCCGCAGGGAGCCTGCTTCTCCCTCTGCCTCTGCCTTCCACTCTGTCTGCCTGTGCTCGCTCTCGCTCTCTCTGACAAATAAATAAATAAAATCTTTAAAAAAAAAAAAATCCTGTTTTCTTAAAAAAAAAAAAAAAGATGATTAGGTTTACACATCAGTCAACAGAGGTGTATTTAATAAGTGCCTGAGGTGAACTATGCTATATGGTATAGTTTTCATGTTTCCTAAATACTTACTACATTGCTTTAAGGAAAAATGCTGGAGTTCCAAACAATCATTTTTCATAATACATAAAAATACAGCCTGATTGTCATTCATTGCGGACTGGCAATATGATGGACTGCTTTAGGAAATGAATTTTTATTAAGGGACTGCATGTCTTGTGGGTGTAGCTAGAAAATAGAAACAGTGGAGAAGGCTGGACTGAACTGACTCAGAACATCCTTAAATGCCATCTGAGATGTTCTTGCCATTGGAGTCTCTAATAAAGACAAAATAATGAGAGAAAAAAGTTCCTTAACTTTGTTTTTGCTGCAGATGAAGAACCGGCTGTAGTTGATGGGAGAATTATGTATCGAAAACCGGTCAAGCGTTCCTCGGATGAAAAATATTCAGGTCTAACAGCAAGTTCGAAAAAGAAGAAGGCAAATGAAGATGAAATAAATAAGCAGGACTCAGTTAAAAAGAACTCACAAAAGCAAGTCAAAAACAGTTGCCTCCTTTCTTTTGACAATGAGGATGAAACTCAGTAAGTGTAAATATTTTGGACTTAAGTCTTCCTTAAGAGTATATAGGTTGTTTTCTAAAGTAACACTTTTTTATTTCTATTTAAAGATGACACAAATTCATTATAGAAAATTCACAGGGGCACCTGGGTGGCTCAGTGGGTTGAAGCCTCTGCTTTCCGCTCGGGTCGTGATCCCGGGGTCCTGGGATCGAGCCCCGTGTCGGAGCCTGCTTCTTCCTCTCTCTCTGCCTGCCTCTCTGCCTACTTGTGATCTCTGTCTGTCAAGTAAATAAATAAAATCTTTCAAAAAAAAAAAAAAGAAAATTCAGAAAAAAATGAGTATGATAAAAATTTTATCTATCAATACTCCTTTGACATGAGGCTAACTCATGTAGATATTAACTATTATTAACATTTTGGAACTCCCATGTGTGGGGTATATATGTATGTAAATTATATTTTTTAAACAAAATTGAGATTATTTTGTGTATGTTTTCTGTCCTGCTTCTCACATGACATTATATTCTGAGCATTTTTCCAGACCGGTAAAATTCAGAAACTTAATTGCTATAGAGGATTTTGTCATTGAACAGAGCACCTATTGCATCTTCATTAGCAGAAGCCCACTTTCGAGGAAGATGATAATATGCCTAGTTAAGAATACCTCCCCAGCTCCTGCTAAAGGTAGCTATATCACAGCTCTGGCAATTTGAGAAATAAAAATGGATCTTGTACAAGTGAGCTTCCAACACAAGTGTCTTGACAGAAGAGAGGATCTAATGTATAACATGGAGACTGTAGTTAATACACTGTAGAAAAGAGAGATACAAGTAGAAGTCTGCTTTATAAAGCTACAAGGTGTTTGATACAAGAAAGCAGATCTGGCAAGCTTGAACCTTTGTCCTTCTGTCTACATCCTGCTACATCCAGGAGCACATACATGAAACCTAGGAGTACTAGGTGCTCTGTTTTCTTTGGCCTAAGGAAGGCAGATCCTTTCTGTGGCTGGTTTAGTGGAAAGACTCAAAGCACTTGGATCCTGATAGCATGTTTCAAGGAGCTACTGCACCACCCACGGACTGCCAACCTCAGGACTTGATACATGAGAATAAACCAAAAACTGTAGTCAGTAATACTGCTTGCTGACACCTGAGAATTCAATGTCTCCTGCCCTCCTATTCCCTTAAGAGGCCCCCTTTAGTCTTGTGCTCCAAGAATCTGTCAGCCTCAAAAATAAAAGCCAATTATTTTACCAGCATTATGGGCTTATTTGAGAATAGTGGATGATTGCAATTCAGGACATACAGGCTACAACAAAACTGTAGGCAAGTCAGAAAAACAAAGGAGGGAACTGCTCATTTATAGAGGAAAGGGGGAATTGGAGGAGTTGTTACAAACAAAATGTCCTTTGGAGTACACTGGGGGTTTGAAACGTAATGGCTTTTCATTGGCTGAGCTGTGGCCATCTCATTGGCTAGGCTATTGTCAGGCAAGGAGATAATCTTCCTTCTTCCTGCTTGGGGTTAGTAAAGTAGGCTTCTTGTTAGGAATGCAAGGTGTGGCTCTTTCTGTTGGTTCTGCAAAGGACTGCAAGGTATGATACCTGTAAGTTCCCCCTTCTGGCCTCCCAATTCTATTTTAAATGACATTTTCTTTATTTAGTTTCACAAATTTGAAACAAATACAGCTACATAGTAATCAACATGCTTATGTTTTCTTCCATTTCCACCCCTCTTTATTCACATATGACTTCTCCTTACCAACTCTCCTCCCTGCCCCCACCACAAACACACAAAAGTCCTACAACGCAAGTTTTTATTTAGTTAGTGTCATCAAGGCTTCCCTATTCATGGGAAAGAGAGGTCTAGAGCTTGACATGAACTAAGATCCAACAGCGGAGGTATCCAAATCTTAGCAAGTTCTTCTGGGTACCCAGAAGTACACTTCACAATGTCCAATCAAATTCCAATATTTTTTTTCTCTGATTAAATCTTCATTTTCTTGAGGATAAACTGGTCTTAAATTGTATTCTATTTAAATCGACATAGTTTTAATAACTTTCTGTAGAGTAAGCATGAAATCATAGCCCAATTTCAAGAATGTTCTTTAAAAAAAAAAAGTTCTGGGGCGCCTGGGTGGCTCAGTCGTGTCTGCCTTCGGCTCAGGTCATGATCTCAAGAGTCCTGGGATCGAGCCCCGCATTGGGCTCCTTGCTCTGCGGGAGGCCTTCTTCTCCTTCTCCCACTCCCCCTGCTTGTGTTCCCTCTCTCACTGTGTGTCTGTCAAATAAATAAAATCTTTAAAAAAAAAAAAAGTTCTTAAAAAACATATTGAGAACCAAAACTAATGCTGTACTTTGCTTGTTTTCAGTAGCCAGATTTATATACCTTGGGAACATCTATGGCTCAAAACCAATGAATGGTAGTTATTTATTACATACAACTCATTTTATTCTCAAGACAACCCTAGTAAGTATCCTCATTCTTCTGAGGAGGAGGATGGGAAAAACAGGCTCAGAAGGATCCAGTCTTATACCCGTTGAGTGGCAAAGAAGTCATCAAACTCAAGACTGTCTAGTTCTGAGTCTACTTTCTTAACTTTCAGGACACCTTGTGTCTTGTTCAACGTACAGAATGTTTATCCTGGCTGAAGACTGAGCCTTAAAGTCCTAAGAATTTGGGGGCGGGTAGCAATGGCATTTTCATAGACTCTTTCCGCACTGGTTATACGCCAGGTTTTATTCTCCAGCATGAAGCCTCTGATGTCGAACAAGTGCCGAGCTGTGCCTGAAGGATTTCCCACATTCAGCACATTCGTAAGGTTTTTCTCCAGTATGAATTCTGTAATGTTCACTAAGGTGTGCCTGTTTGCGGAAAGTTTTTTCACACTCGCTACACTTGTAAAGTTTCTCTCCAGTGTGAGTTCTCTCATGTTCAACAAGGGAGGAGTTCTGAGTGAAGGCTTTACCGCATTCCGCACATGCGTAAGGCTTCTCTCCTGAATGAATTCTCTGATGCTGCATGAGGCATGCACTCTGGTTAAAGGCTTTCCCACATTCATTACACTTATAAGGTTTATCTCCAGAGTGACTTCTCTGGTGACGGGTAAGGCAAATGCTTTGACTAAAGGCTTTGCCACATTCGGTGCATTTATACGGTTTCTCTCCGGTATGAATTCGCAGGTGTTTGATAAGGGATGGACTCTGACAAAAGGCTTTGCCACATTCTGTGCATTTATAGGGTTTCTCTCCAGTATGAATTCTCAGATGCTGGACAAGGATTGCTTTCGTTTGAAAGGCTTTCTCACATTCATTACATTTATACGGTTTCTCTCCTGTGTGAATCCTCAAATGTTGAGTGAGATTTGACTGTTTACGGAAACAAGTTCCACATTCACTACACACATAGGGCTTCTCTCCCGTGTGAATCCTCTGATGCTGGGTAAGAGATGATCTCTGAGTAAAGAATTTTCCACATTCACTACACTTTGAAGGTTTCTTCTGCATGTTAAGTCTCTGAGGGTTCATTTGCAGTGAAATCTGGCTAGAACTCATGCTGCTTGTGACACAAGGGATGTCTGTCCAGTAGGTGCAGGTTTAGAGGAAACTGTCTCTCAAATTCATGACACTTACAAGGAACTTTCTCAAAGATAGTTATGGTTACAGTAAAACTGTCCTGGGAAAGCTCTGGGTGTTTATGTGTGCATGTATTGTCCCTTCAGGCATTCCTACAGGATACCCCTCTTCCTTCTTCAGGATGTTTCCTTCTCCAAACGCAAACCCTGGACAACCAGGTTTTCTGACCCTGCATGTCTTCCAAAAGTCACTTAACACTTGCATCAGACTTCATCTTCTTGTTTGAAAAAAATATCACCAAGGAAAATGTCCTCTGTGCAAAACAGGGGACCTGCATTGTGGAATCTTTACTTTATCCTCTTCTCAATAATTGAGATAGATCACAGTGACCTGGAGAAAAAATTAGATAATAGAGAGAAGAGATTTAAGTATTGACAAATGTTGGGAAACCCATAAAATTCCCTATTATGATTGATTCTGGAATACTTAAGTACTAAAAACGGATCCAGGTAATTTAGGATCATCCAGAGTGATAAATAGTAGAATGTGAAAAGGGTAAGTATACTGGGGCACCTGGGTGGCTCAGTGGGTTAAAGCCTCTGCCTTTGGCACAGGTCATGGTCCCAGGGTCCTGGGATTGAGCCCTGCATCAGCCTCTCTGCTCAGCAGGGATCCTACTTCCTCCCCTCTCTCTGACTGCCTCTCTGCCTAGTTGTAATCTTTGTCAAATAAATAAATAAAATATTTGAAAAAAAAAGATAAGTACACTAATCTTGGGTAAATTAGTTTTAATGGAAAAATACTACCTATCTACAGTCTATTCAAAGAATAAGTGGAAAGTAATTACATTTCCTTAGGTTGCCTGTAAGCAGTATCTTGCTCATGCTTTTTGAGAAAGTACAGATTTACATCATTGTGGTGGGGCACTTGGGAGGCTCAGTCGATTAAGTGTCTGACTCTTGGTTTTGGCTCAGGGTCCTGGGATCGGGCTCTGCACTCAGTGGGGAATCTGCTTCAGATTCTCTTTTCTGATCTACAATGAAAAATAAATAAAAATAAATAAAAAAATTTAAAGGCTATCCAGGCTGTAACTTTTACTAGGTCCATCACACCAGTCCTTCCTATTGCCTTGATAAGTGTCTCTGGACCTCTCTCTCCAAAACATACCGCATCTGTAGCTCTCCCGCTATGTCCAACTGGAAGATCTTTAGGTTTGAAAACTAGAGCCCTGCTTACTGAAAGAAAGTAAGATATCATTTTTATTTACAGGAAAAGTAGGATTGGGTTGGTCCTTGAGAAAGAGATTCCCAGAATCTGGCCCTCACCTTTGATATTAATGAAATGCTTCAGAATCTGATACACACTAATCAAATTCACAAAATGATGTAGAAAACAGTTACTTTACTGATCTACAATGAAAAATTTATATGCTCAATATCCAGCTCCTTGACATACTCTCTCCACTACAAAAAAAAAAAAAAAAAAAAAAAACCTATTAGGAACCAAATCACTGTCATCAGGATACTCCTTAGAACTTGAGAAAGAGAAATACTTAGATGATCTTAATGGCATCAGACTTTGAAACCCTGATGCTCCGAGAAAGGGCACACAATCTGAGAACAGATATTCAGGTGCCAAACATCACCAATGTCTTCCGTGGATGGTGCTAGAGACACTGACACATTCTGATTCTCTGAGGCCCCTTTTAATTTTAGTTTTTTAATATGTTATGCATAAATATAACCTCACTTTATAATAGATACTACAGAGGATATAGGATAAATTTAGTCATTTTTTATCACCATCCCACCCTAACAAAACAAAGCCCATTTCCCTCCCAGAGGTTATCATTAAGTTTAGAGTATATTCATTCAGTCTTTTTCCTTTTCTTTTTTTTTTTTTTTAAGATTTTATTTATCAGAGAGAGAGGGCGAGAGAGCGAGCACAGGCAGACAGAATGGCAGGCAGAGGGAGAAGCAGGCTCCCTGCCGAGCAAGGAGCCTGATGCGTCGGGACTTCATCCCAGGACGCTGGGATCATGACCTGAGCCAAAGGCAGCTGCTTAACCAACTGAGCCACCCAGGCGTCCCTCTTTTTTTTTTTTTTTTTAAAGATTTTATTTATTTATTTGACAGAGAGATCACAAGTAGGCAGAGAGGGGGAAGCAGGCTCACTGCTGAGCAGAAAGCCCGATGTGGGGCTCAATCCCAGGACCCTGGAATCATGACCTGAGCCAAAGGCAGAGCCACCCAGATGCCCCTTTTTCATCTTCTTTCTACATATTTTTATACACACACCATTTGATTCTCTCTACATAAATAAGATTATTCTATAGGTCCTTCTGTGCTATTTGCTTTTATTCCCCCCAACTAAAGAATGTGCCTTCAAGATGATTTCTACCCTGATCTACCCTGGCTAAGACTTATTTGGTACATATTAGTATTTCTGCACAAATTGTTTACAGTCAGAGACCAATCTGATTAGGCAGTACTGTACTGCACTGATTGTTAAATATATTGAGTACTTTTCCAGAACGTATCTATCTTTATCTTCTGTATAAACTTCCAGTGTAGATACAGTATATACAAAAGTTAATGCCAGGTGGTTTAAATAGCTGAACATAAAACCAAAACTCTAACCATGCTTTTATTTCCTTTATTTTTAGTGTCTCAAAATTGTTTTTTGGTTTGTTTGGGGTTTTATTGCCATACAAAAAATGCATACTCATTTTAAAAAACAGTCCATAACGGAGATTACTTAAAATCCTACCATCGCATGAAAATACAGTTAGTTTTGTGACAATCTTTTCTTCTAAGCATCTCCCAGTGCATATACACATTCACAGACACACATGTACATATATTATGCGTACATATTAAACTAGACTGAATTCTTCAGGTCATAAATAGTCACAATCTATTCAGAGAATTCCCATAGCCTAAGAATCCAGTTCATAAAGTACTGTTCTTACTGAATTAGACAGATCCGCAGGCTCCATGTTGCCTTCTGATCTCCAGTAAGTTGCTAATACTTAGGCTTTTATTCCAAACAGAGCCAGGAGCCCATTCATATTCTCTGAGGAAACATTTAAATCACCTTTGCTATAAGTCTTCTAGTAATTTACTACCAGGTTTCCCACGTCTGACTGCTACCCCATTAAAGCATACCTTTAGCAGTTCAGTGAGTAGCTACCAGGTAACTGCACAGGGGGAGCTATTCTTGCTACAATTTAAGTACATGTGATATAAAATTAGTACATTCTCTGATCTGTCCTATAACCAATTACTCCATTGCCTGCTTCCACAATGGGCCACACTCACGCTGATTTTAATAAGGGGGTCATTTCCAGTGGTTCTGCATTTTCAGTCTGCAGGGTTTAGGTGTAGTGGCCACTGGTGGGTCCCACTACAGGTCTGCCACCACTTTGGAATGAGCACCCCCGTAACAACCCATCCTGGGCTCTCTAGTTAGATTTCACTTACCCAGAGATAAGCTGTGAGGAACACAAGCGACACTAGTTTGTCTCCTGGGGCCTTCTTTTGAGGAAGGGCAGGAATCTGAGGGAGGAGGAATGGAGGGAGGAGAAAAAAGCACCCATAAATTGTCAGCCTACTTCCTTCCTAATCTGAATTCAGAGGAACTCAGGAATAGCCAATCCCTAATGAAATAACTATTTTAAGTCTGAGTGAAGAATATCATTATTCTCTTAAAAGACTATCACCCATGGGGTGCCTAGGTGGCACAGTCAGGTGAGTGGTCGACTTGGGTTTCAGCTCAGGTTGTGATTTCAGGGTGGTGAGGTCCTGCAGTGGCCTCCAAGCTCAGTGTGGCATCTGCTTAATACTCTCAATATCTCTCCCTTTGCCCCCCACCTCAGGCACTCTCTCAAATAAGTAAATCTGAAAGAAAAAAAAAAGTATCACCAAGGACAAAAGTCAGTAAGTGGGTTGTCTTCCAAGAGACCTGACAATGCACAAAGAAAAGGGGCAGGTGCTCCTAAGGACTATCCTGGGGTAAAATATCCTCCACAAGAGAGAAAGTTGGAGCCAAAGCCCCCCCCCCCCAAAAAAAACTACTGGAAAAGCCATTGACTTCAAAAGTCAAAAACCAGGGTTATGGTAGAGGGCATTAGAACAAACATTGGCCTGAGTCAAGAAGTCTAGGTTTGAGTCTGGGCTCTGAATGTGTTCAATGACGTAAAGCTAGTCACTTGGTCTTATCTGTGATTTGTTTTCGTATCTGTGAAATGAAAGTGGAAAACTAGTACCAACATTCTGTGATCCTTGGATTCTAAAAACACATGGGAGGGGTACCTGGGTGGCTCAGTGGGTGAAAGCCTCTGCCTTCAGATCAGGTCATGATCCCAGGGTCCTGGGATGGAGCACCACATCGGGCTCTCTGCTCAGCAGGGAGCCTTCTTCCCGCACCCCATCTGCCTCTCTGCCTACTTGTGATCTCTGTCAAATAAATGAAATCTTTAAAAAAAAAAATGGGAAAAGAGCAAAAACTTCAGTTCATCTTTGATTGAGGATGGTTATTCATTTATTTTAAAAATACTAACTGGTCAGGTACTATGTGTCAAACAAGGAGGTTAGTTAGCTCTTCTGAGAATAGGCTGAATCAACATCAAGGAAACTCCCCTACAGTAATCTTACCACAACCAGAGGTAGAGGAATTTCAGGAAAATAAGACCACATCTATGTGAAGCAGAATCTCCAAGAAAGGATGAGGGAATATTTTGGAAGATGTTAAGGACCCCTCCCAGGAGGAAAGCTTTTAAGAACTCCCTCTGAACACTAGTAAAAGGCTGGTAACCAGTCTAATACATCCCAATCCACTAGCATCCCTCTGTTTTTCACTGAACAAACTACTTCTTTTCAAACTTATACTCAACTTTAATATTCAGCTCAAATGTGAACCACTACACATCTTATAGGTGGATAATTCTTCACTTCCAAGGCCCTTTCTCCTCTGTAGTCTCAAAGAATTTTACGTGGCTCTACCATAGCACTTCCCATTTTTAAAAATTAACATATATTCTATTATTTGCCTCAGGATACAGATCTGTGAATCATCAGGCTTGCACATTACACAGCACTCACCCTTCCCAATGTCCATAACCTAACCACCCTATCCCTACCCCTCCCACCCCCCAGCAACCCTCAGTTTGTTTTGTGAGATTGTCTCTTAGGGTTTGTCTCCCTCCCGATCCCATCTTGTTCCATTTTTACCTTCCTTGCCCCCCAAACGACCCCCGCCCTACCTTTCAAATTCCTCATATCAGAGAGATTGTATGATAATTGTCTTTCTCTAATTGATTTATTTCGCTCAGCGTAATACCCTCCAGTTCCATCCTTCCCATTGTTTTGATGCTCTGATTACACGTCTTCCTCCGGTAAACTTGAAGTATGGCATGGGCTCTGGGACCAGAACTCCCTGGGTTTGAATCGCTGTTCTAGATTTATTTTCCAAGTGATCTTGGGTAAGTTACCTAACCTTCCTGAGGCTCTTTTTCAAATGTTATATGGAGTAGATAATAACTATTTCATACGGGTGTGATGATGCATAAATAATACATGGGAAGTATTTAGAAAAATGCCGTCAATAAATAGTATCTGTTATTACAGTACTGAGTCTACGTCTTCATACATTACCTGTTCTGTTGCTATTAGACAAGAGCTTAAAGGAAGTTGATAACTCTCACATATAGTCATTCAACCCGCGCAACTTTGTCAAGTGGCAAAGCAAGGAATAGCATTGGCTTCTGGAAATCTGACAACTGAAGCAATCAGAAGTTCACTTCCTCCCTTAAGTACATACAAACGGAACCCAGGTCTCCCGACTCCCAGAACAGGGCTCTCCAACAAGCTTCTCCCTTCCCTCTTCAGGGCCAGGTGGCTCCGACCCCTCGCTCCAAAGATTCTCGCGCGCCGGGAAGAGGAGCAGCCGCAGGCCAGCCCGGGCTCCGAGACCAAACCGGGCTGCGAGACCAGACCGTCGCACTCTAGCACGGCGCCTCGACGCACAGAGCGCTGCCCGCAGGCCTTCCGCCACACATAGCGGCACTCAGGCGTCGGACAGACCCCGGGCAGCTCGGAGCCAGTCCCCGCCGCGCCGGCGTGACGTCAGCAGCTCGCGCCGCGGGCAGAACACTATGGTCTCCTCTCTAGGAAGGCGGGAGCGGCTTCATCTCGGTGCTTCCTTCCCCGCCCAGAGCTGGGGGTTCAGCCCGACGCCGCAGACGCTGCTGCAGAAACAGCCCGCAAACCCACCTCGCCGCGCTCCTTCCCAGAGTAAGGAAACCGCATTGGTGGTTCAATGGTAGAATTCTCGCCTGCCAGAGTAAGGAAACCGAACTGGAGACTCGTGGCAGACCACAAGTCGCTCTCACTACTCATTCTGCAACCTGGCCACACTGATCTTTCTAAAAACTCTTCCACGTCACTGCCTTTTGGAGGTCTTCCCAAAGGTTTCACAAAGCTGGCTTAACCTTCCTTACATTCTCACATGCCAGAAAGCTGGTTTCTTCACAGGAACCTCAACACCCTCTGCTTTAGGTTTTGTTCGACAACTGCCCCTGAGAATAGAAGAGCTCTGTTTTCAGCTTAAGTCCCAGATTATCAGCGTGTAAACTTGGGCAAGTAATTTCTCTGTGCCTGTTTCCTGACTTAGAGAACATAAATAAATAATGGTACCGAATTTCAAAGGTTATCATAAAGATTAATGGGCTTAATGTGTGTAATTACTAAGACGTTCCAACATCTTTAAAAAGTTCAGTAAATGTTTGTTCTGTCACGCTCCGCAAATTCCAGCTCCAGTCCTCTGCATTGGCTTCAAGGGACCTTGCCAGCCCTCAAGGCCCTCATCCCCACTGCTGCAAAACTTCAGATCTTGCTGAGACTCGCACAGGGAATACTTGCACATACAGGCTCCTTTTGACAGTGTGTTCCTGGGATGAAGGCATGGGTAGCAGGGTACCTGATCCACTCCACTTCCAGGCATTCTTACGGATGTGCACGCTGTAGGAAATACGGTGGTCTGCTTACCATACCCCTACTGTACAATTCATAAGGAGCCCTCAGCAAACCCTTGAAAAAAAAATGAATGAGATGCAGCAGAGAAGTTATCTGCTTAAACTTCCAGACTGGCTGGTTTAACACAATGAAGTCCCTTTAGGAGGCTGAAATTAGGAGTGTAGATGCTCCAGACTAAGGCCATTATTAACCCTGTTCAGCTAAAAGAGGACCCTTCGTAGAACTGTCAGCTGACATGCCAAGAAACAGTAATGTTGAGCTCACCTTGCTTTTTACCAAGAGTCACATTCTCAGCACTTCTTTGGAGTCAGATAGCAAGTTCCTCCTGTCCAATGCACCCCACCCCCACCAAGCCCTAACATCTCACAGGCCAAAGAGCCTAGGCCTAATCATTTTTTCCTAACTTTTAAGCTTCAAAGAATCCAAATCAGCAGGCTCTTCTGTGTAGGAACTAACTCTAGAGTGGGGTACCCTAAGTAGAGCAATTTACTAGAAACATTAGTCTGGGGCTTAACACAATTTGGGCTGAGCGTCTGTCACTGAGGTGGGAAATGGGTGGGGAGACAGGCAGGGGAAGAGTGGACACCAAAAACATTCCACAAAACTAAAGTGACCTTAGCCCTGCAGTGGCCAGTAGCTAAAGGGGAGTGAAACTGAAGCCACCTGGAGTCAAAGCTAGACTTCTGCATTAAGTAGGCAGAAAGGTGAAATGAAAATGTAAAACCAACTTATTTTTCACACTCACACACTGGAAAGTCTGAGGGCAAAAAATCTCTTTGATTTAAAATGAGCTCCCAGGCTTGCCTGGCTGGCTCAGTTGGTAGAGCACAGGACTCTTGATTTAAGGGTTTTGAGTTCAAACCTCATGTTGAGTGTAGAAATTACTTAAAAATAAAATCTTAAAATGAGCTCCTCCCATCCTCACAAGTCGGGCAAGATTGCAGCCCTATGCAGTCAAATCTATATAATAAACACAACTAAAGAGGAATCATGGAGCAGAGGTATGACCGATAAAGAGAAATCTGAAGGAAAAGTGAGAAAGGACATGGGAGTTTAAATTTCAGATGTCACTTCCTAGCAGCGTGACTTTGGGCAAGTACAACCACTTGTTTTCTCTACTGTTGTTCTGAGGATCTGATTTGGCCTCATGCCATGTCCTTGTGAAATCACAAGTTAAGTTTCAGCACAATGAGAATGAGCACCACATTCCAGTTCTTTATCATCTGGAGCCAAGGAAAGCTGTGAGCTCAGGTAGTGCTTCCACACTGGGACTGCTAAACTCAAAAGCTCTCCTGCTACACCAGCATCCGTATTCAGCTCCTGCTTTCCTTATTTCAGAGATATTCCAGTTGACATGGTTCTGCTTCTACAGATGCAAGCATTTTCCTCCTCCTGGTGATGCGGACATCAACATATCTGAAAGCACTTTGTTAAACTGTGATCCAACATTTCAACAGCTCATTTTTAACACAAGGGTTTTGTTTTGTACAAAGTATTACTTTTTCCTAAGGAACCCTCTGCTTAATATAACCACACAATCTGTATCTTGAGGAAAGATTCGGAATGCTTGTACCTGGCAAACACTTCATGGACACACTCATATCCTCTCCATACCTCCCTTCTGCTGGCAACTGTGGACCTAAAGTCACAACCTGCAAGCAGGCGTGGAGAAGTGTCTGACTTGGGTATTTTAGTTGAGCTCAACAAATATTTACTGAGCAAATTTGAAGTGCTAAGGACTGTGGATAGAACGATGAATAAATATCACAGGGCCCCTGCTTTGACAGAGCTGACAGTTCAGTGGGAAGAGAAAGATTTGGAAACTAGCCACTACAATGGAACATAAGTAAAATGAAGGTGTCAAAATACCGAAATAAAAAACATGTGAGGTCAGAGACAGCTTCAAAGCAGGTGTTGCATGAACATATTCCTAAGTGACTCATGGGAGCTTTCCGGGCAAGCAGAAGGCAGGCAGGCAATCGAGGCTACAGGAAGAGGCTGTGCAAAAGTCACCAAAGTTGAGGTCAGCAATGATACAGAGTCACAGGAATTAACACTATGGAAGTATGCAACGCAGGGAAGGCAGCTGAGAGGGATGATGTAGGTATGGGCCCCGGAAGAGCTCTATTTATTTATTTATTTTTGCTTTTTGTGCATGTGGAGGAGCTTTAGATGCCTTCTAAGGGGCTCAGATATTCTGAGATAACAGAGCTGCCAGTTGTGCTTTGCAAAGACCATCCAGAAGAAATGTGGAAGATGGCCTCATGGGGCAGGCAACTGGAAGACTGACTGGGAAAGTAGGAAAATGGTCTAGGAAATAAACTAGGATGTGGACTAAAGCAACAGTGGTGGACATGGCTTCCAGACTTGGGAGATATAAGCAGGATACAGTGGTTGCTTGGATACGAGGACTGTGTAAAAGACTGACCAAGAACAATTCCAAGATTTGGCACCAGAGTGACTGGGCACTTGGCTGTCCAGTAACTGAGAGAAAACTGAGAACAAATATTTGTCAGTGTGAGATTACGGGATGAGGACGGTAGCAAGATGACAAATTCTCTTCCTTCCTGTTTTCCCAGGAAGTAAAAATGGTATCAGACTCTTAACCTGAGGATTAAAATATTTTTGGATTTTTAGAAAATCTCCTAAAAAGACCTTGGAGATATCGTTCATCCGTAGAGGTCCCATTTCTTAAGAAAACTCTCCCAACTCTCTCTAATCTCAAATCAAGAACTCTAAAGACAGTACTGTATAATTATTACACTAAATACCTACATATCAGGAAGTTGCTAAAGTTTCTGGTGGGCACAGGTTGATTAAAATATATTAATTCAACAAATATCTACTGAATATTTCCTATGTGCCAGCAATGAATTCTCTAGTGTCATTTTCATTTAGAAAGTACAAATATGGGTGCTTGGGTGGCTCAGTTGGTTAAGCGACTGACTTCGGCTCAGGTCAGGATCCTGGAGTTCCGGGATTGAGTACCGCATCGGGCTCCCTGCTTGGCAGGGAGTCTGCTTCTCCCTCTGACCCTCTCCCTTCTCATGTTCTCTCTCAAATAAATAAATAAAATCTTAAAAAAAAAAAAAAGGAAGTACAAACACATCAGTATCTCCTTTGAGTATTATAATTTTTTCACGAAAATAAAATTCTAACAGGGTTAACTTTGTCCATAGGGTATTAATTTACTCAGTTATGAACTGCCCTGTGGCCGGTTATGGGAACAGAATCTTCACAGCTGCAGAGGGAGAGAGTGCTGTTTCTGCCATGTTCCTATTAATAGTAATTAATAGCTCAAACCACTGCTTACAAGATAGCTGTTCTGGAAAAAAAAAATTAATGCTGAGTTCTAAATAACCAACCATTCCAGAATCAACTGACTTTGTTTTTTTAACAGTTATTATTTTAAAAACGATATAAGTTTCAGGGCATAGAAACTATTCCAAATAGCAGTGAAAGGTAATCCTCACCTAATCTCTCAGAGCTCAAACTTTGGGTAGCAGTAAAGAACATGAAAGGGAGTAAGGAAATAAGGGGAAAACCATGCCCTTTTTCTTAAAAGAATAAAACACCATCATAGGGGAAAACCATGCCCTTTTTCTTAAAAGAATAAAACACCATCATAGTGGCAAACTGTACTAGCTCAATACTTAGGGACTTGAAAAAGAGGTAGAATACTTTCCAAATTTATTCCATGAAAGTCTTTCCCTAGATACTCCTAACCTTCAGGGAAGGGTAAATATACAAGAATAAGATAGTTCCAATAAAAACAGGAATATCTGAAATCTAACAAATCTGTTTAATAGCCTCCAATGGCATAATAACATGAAACCTAGCCCTCTCTGCTACAATGACCAACACTCTCTTAGAGACTAGTCCAGCAGCCTCAACTCCATCCAACCTAAAAAGCGGATTGCTCTCTTCACTAATGGTTTCTCCTCCCTAAACATCAATTAACAGTTGTTTGGACATAGTTAACCCTGGTGGGTCTCTCTCCCCTGGACCCTACAAACCAGTGGCCCAGGCAAACTTATGAGACAGGTGTACACCTTAGTCCAGGGCTGGGATATGTAGGTAACCTGCTCAAACACAGACTTCCTGCTCTGAGCCTCAGCACCAGCAGTCTAGCGCAAACCATTTTCTTCATGGATAAGTGTTCATCTGGGACAAAGGTTGGCCCTTCCTCTTCCTGGCCCTCTGAGCAGATCTGACTCTCTTCCCACAAACTGGCATCATTTAAGGTTAAGTTTCTCTTGACCTCCTACTTCCTTTTTGGCCCCAAATTGCCTTCCAGCTTGAAAGGATCAGGAAAGATCTCTCTTACCCTGATAAAAGCCTTCTTCATGAACTATCTGTAGACATCAGCCCAGTTCTTGCCACATATCTCCTTATTTGTTGAATGAATGAGTAAGGATTCTTCATTTTCCCTTATTTCCAATGCCCTTTCATGAGACTGCTTCTAAGAGATGGCATGTTCTCAGATATCAGAAGGCTACTTAGCACTACCTCTGAATTGCTTCCACATGCACACTAAATATTTGGAAAAGCACCTCAGCCTACTGGTCAGAGAACACAGGTCACAAGTTGGGAAGGTGAGGCAGGAATGCAGTAAGGGAAACACAGGTGCTAACTTAACAAATGGCCCCTAAAGTAATGAGAGTCACAAGGGGAAGGAGGAGTAGTAGGTAGCCAGGATTTATCCAAAAAGCAAGAACTTCCTTTCTACCCTATATTCCCAGATGCCCAGCTGGAGTAGGCTCTGCCTCCATAAGTGGAAATACTCTTCCGAGTGTAACAGTCGGTGTTCCTTCATCCTTCCCTCCAGGAACTCTGCCTGCCCCATTGCCCCCAGCCAGATTCCCAGCGATTCTTTCTAGAGAAGCTATCACAACCTGAATGCCAGGGTTATTCACCATTGTGAAGTTTCTGGTGTCTGAAAAGGACTGAACTATGTCTGAAGAATTTTCCACATTCAATGCATTCGTAAGGCTTCTCACCAGTATGAATCCTGTAATGTTCACTAAGGTGTGCATACTTGCGGAAAGTTTTCTCACATTCACTACATTTATAGAGCTTCTCACCAGTGTGAGTTCTGTGATGTTCAGTAAGAGATGAACTATGGGCAAAGGCCTTCCCACATTCTTTACATTTATAGGGTTTCTCTCCAGTATGAATTCTCATATGCTGAGTGAGGCAGGTATTCTGATTAAAGCCCTTCCCACATTCATTGCATTTATAGGGTTTTTCTCCAGTGTGACTTCTCTGATGCCGAATAAGGCAAATGCTCTGAATGAAGGCCTTACCACATTCACTGCATTTGTAGGGTCTCTCTCCTGTATGAATTCTCTGATGCTTAGTGAGTGGGGTACTCTGAGTAAAAGCTTTGCCACATTCCTTACATTTATAGGGTTTTTCTCCAGTATGAATTCTCTGGTGTTTGATAAGGGATGGGCTCTGACAAAAGGCTTTGCCACACTCCTTACATTTATAAGGTTTCTCTCCAGTATGAATTCTCTGATGCTGAGAGAGGTTTGCCTTTGTTTGGAAAGTTTTCCCACATTCATCACATTTATGGGGTTTTTCCCCAGTGTGAATTCTCTGATGTTGTGTGAGATTTGAATGTTTGCGAAAAGAAGAGCCACATTCATTGCATAAATAAGGTTTCTCACCAGTGTGAATCCTCTGATGATGAATGAGGTGTGTGTTCTGATTGAATGCCTTCCCACATCTATTACATTTGTACGGTTTCTCTCCAGTGTGAATTCTCTGATGTTCAGTGAGATGTGAATGATTGCGGAAGGAATTCCCACATTCGTTACATTTATAAGGTTTCTCCCCAGTATGGATTCTCTGATGCTGAGTAAGAAATGATCGACATCGAAATGTTTTCCCACACTGCTCACACCCATATGGTTTTACTCCGGTGTGAATTCTTTGATGCTGAACGAGGAAGGAACTGCGACTAAAGGCTTTCCCACATTCCTCACATGCATAGGGTCTCTCTCCAGTATGAGTCCTCTGATGTTGGGTAAGGGATGAGCTCTGAGTAAAAGTTTTTCCACATTCATTACATTCCCAAGACTTTTTCTGAGTAGAGAGAGCTGGGCATTTACTTTGGTCTGAAATCTCATCAGTGTGTATACTACTTGTCTCCCACTGATGTAGGCTCTCTTCTGTAGAAACCCTGAGATGTGTAACAAAGCTGGAGGTCAAGAGCAAGCTTCTCTCAAAATCATATTCTTGGCTAATTGTTTCAGGAGATGCTTCCTTGTGGATGAAAGTTATTTCCCCAAAACCTCCTTCCTGGAAAAGGCATGGTCTGGGAACCTCTCCAGAAGTGCTTTCCTTCATGCTTTCGCATGTGTATTTTTTTTCAAATACAGAATCCTGGTTTGCATCCTCTGGTAATCTCTTTGCTACTCTCCCTGATGAATCAATTTCAGAGACATCCTCCTCTTGAACAGATTTTTCCATCAAACCTGAAAGAAAACATCAGAGTGGGTATTTCTTAAATAGGACAGAATGGAAGCCCCTGAGGTTGCAGGGGCCTAACTCTAACATATGTCAATACTGGCATATAAACAAGGCCCAATAAAAGTAAGCAGAGCACATAACTCAATTACAAGTGGTAGAAGAGATCTGTATCAGGGTGGAGTTCTCCATTAATAAGAAACCCCATGGAATGGGCACTTACAGACATTTAGGAAGCCACAGAACCAGAGACAATACAAAGGGAAAATAACAAACAGCAGAAAGCTAGGATTAGGTCAAAAGAAGAAACATGGGTTGTTTGTATTCAGAGTGGACAGTGGGAGAATGAATGTAAAAGCAAATTTTGGAAAGGAGACAAAATGAATATTGGGAAAAGTTGGCCCCCAGAGATGCTCATCCACATATGCCCTCCAACATCCCTAAAAGGAGGATAATTCTATTTCCTGAGTTTCAATCAGTTTCTCTTATAAAATTTCCAAAGCCCTGCTATTTCTCCCACTGGTTTTTCCTTACTCACTCACCTGGACAAACCTCTCTTCCAACCGCTCTCTCTTCAGCTCCTTGCATATTCAACATCCACAAACCTTCTCTTTGTTTTGACTGGAAAACACTTCAGAGTTGGAAAACTGGGAGCCCTGCTCATAGGGGGGAAAAAAGGTGGGGAAGGGGATATCACTGTCCCAGTAAACAGGAAAAGGACAAAGAATTGTTGCCTAGGGATACTATCTAATAATTCACACAAAATCTGTTCAGATAGCAGTGTGACCGCACGGTTGGTTTCCAGCCTTCTACCTTCACAAATTCCATTTGTCAGCTGTGTAAAAAGTGATAGCCAGAGTGATACATCAGCAAACACTCAAGTGCTGGATGGATAAATCAGAATGCTATTTATAAAGATAAAGCTACCTATCAAGTAGATAGAAGTATTCATGTCTTTATACAACAATCAATATGAAAGGCCAATGAATATAATCAAAAGTTGCATTGGTAGGGATATATGGGTGGCTCAGTTGGTTAAGCATCCGCCTCTTGGTTTTGGCTCAGGTCATGGTCCTTGGGTCCTGGGATCAAGCCCTGCATCAGGCTCCCTGCTAAGCATGGAATCTGCGTCTCTCTCTCCCTCTGCCCCTCCCATTTTTACTCTCTCTCTCTCAAATAAATAAAATCTTAAAAAAAAAAAAAAAAAGCTGCATGGGGAAGTGGACTCATAGCAAGGCTAATGCAGTAAGTTTGGTCCACCCATCTTCACTATCTGCCAAGGAGCTGGACAGTAGTTAGGGCACTCTATTTGTACAACTTAGAGATACACTGACTGCCCATTCTTCTAGATGTCAGATCAACTAAACAATTTTTCTTTAAGCACAGCTCAACATTAAAAGTGTAGGCTGCAGTTTAAAAAAGAAAAAGGAGGTGCCCGGATGGCTCAGGCAGTTAAGCATCCGAATCCTGATCTCAGCTCAGGTCTTGATCTCAGGGTCATGAGTTCAAGCCCCACATTGGGCTCCATGCTAGGTGTGGAACCTCCTTAAAAAACAAAACAAAACAAAAAACACTTATACTGTGAAGTAATTTTTGACTTACAAGAAAGTTACAAAAAATAGTACAGAGTTTCTGAAGTTTGGAAATCACAACTGTTCATCCAAAAATGTCTCTCCATATAACCCTGAATTGAGAAGCAGAATCAGCAGCATTATTTCAAGGAAAAAGGAAGACAGAAAGATGATTTTACCAAAATTAACAGCTCAGAAGGCAGTTAGAATGGCATGAGTCTGCTGAAGTACATACGTAATAAGGCTGGTACAGCTTCTCATCAAAGTCTGCGCCTCTGTGTTGAGTTTTAAAGGTTTAGGAGGATCCTATCTGGGAGGCTCCCGGGTGGCTGAGTGGGTTAAGCATCCAACTCGATTTCAATTCAGATCATGATCTAAGGGGTGTGGGATGGAGTCCCGCATCCAGCCCCAAGTGGAGGCTGCTTAAGATCCTCTGTCTCTGGGGCGCCTGGGTGGCTCGGTGGGTTAAAGCCTCTGCCTTTGGCTCAGGTCATGATCCTAGGGTCCCGGGATCGAGCCCCACATCCAGCTATCTGCTCAGCGGGGAGCCTGCTTCCATTCCTCTCTCTGTCTGCCTCTCTGCCTACTTGTGATCTCTGTCAAATAAATAAATAAATAAAATCTTAGAAAAAAAAAATCCTCTGCCTCTGTCTCCCTTTGCCCCTCCCCCATCTCTAAGCATAAAAAGAACCCATCACACAATCCTACAGAAAACCATTTAGTAGAGTAGGGTTTCAGTATAATCAGAGTTAGCGGACAAAGTCAGACACGCCCCCACCTGCCTAGAACTTACATTACAGTTGGACAATGACATTAAAGTGTAGTTACAATTATGGAAATTATAAAAGCGGAAATATGGGATGCGGGAATGTAAAGAAAAGGGGACCTAATGTAGTCTCAGCAAAAAAGCCTTCCTGGAAAAAAAGGTAAATAGGAAACAGGTGAAGATAGAAAAGAATAGACCAGAGATATGAAACAATATACAAAAGAAAACAAGCTCAGTACTTTGGAAAAATGAAAAAGATCCAGTTAGACAAAGTATTAAGCACCAAAAATAAGACATGGAGACTGAAGCAAGCAAAAGCCAGATCAAATACAACCTGTGAACTATTTTAAGTGAGTAGAAAGCCACAAAAGGAATATGAAAAGGTTTGGGAGAAAAAGAGACATGAGCACATCTGCTGTTAACAAAAAAACACATCCTTCTGCCCATAGCAAAGAGGGAAACTGTATGAACAGTGGAAGGTGGGGAGGCAAGGTGAAGGCTAGAAGGCCTCGCTGGGAGGTTGTTTCAGCAGTGCAGTAAGTAGACTGGACCAACTAAGAGACAGAATCCACAGGATTGGATGAATATTGGGTAGAAGTGTGAGGGAATGGGAGAAGTCAAGATAATTTGCTGGTTTGGGGCTTGAGTGATGACAGCAACCTTTAGAGAATGGGAACACTGGTTGAGAGAGAAAGAAGATACATTTAGTTTTCAAATATCCAAAGAGAAAGTAGGCATACACAACTGGAATAGAAGACAGAAGTGTCATGAAGAGAGTAACTACCATTCTGGAGGGAACAGATAAAAACATCAAAGGAGTGTGGCTAGGAAAACCTCAACAACAACTTTATATATTAAAAGGAAATTTAATTCTGGCTTTTGATTTTAGAGATTCCTAATCCCCTGAGAGAAATAAAAGAATTTAATATGTGATAAAATTGGCATCCCTAGTCATAAAATATTAAGTATTTATAAATTATGTTGGAACTGTTGCTTAACTACCTGGAAAAAACACTTAGTGAGAGTCCTACCTCATACCACATACCAAAATAAATCTAAACTAGTTAAAGGTTTAAATATAAAAAATGAAATCACAAAATAAAATACTAAGAAATAATTGACTTTAGGGATAGGATAGGCTTTTCTAAGCAACATATAAAAAAACACAAACCACAAAGGACAAAACTGGATAAATCTGGTCACAGAAAGACAACAATCTCTCTATCCAAAATACAAATAAAATTAAATGACATACAATCTAGGAAAAGTATTTTTGATTTATACATCAAGGAGTAAGTAGATGCACCTAATGGATAAAAGACTTCTTATTAAAGAGTAAGGAAAGGGGCACCTGGGTGGCTTAGGAAAGGGGAACCTGGGTGGCTTAATCAGTTAACTGTCTGCCTTTGGCTCAGGTCGTGATGCCAGAGTCCTGGGATGGAACCCCACGTCAGGCTCCCTGCTCAGTGGGGAGTCTGCTTCTCCCTCTTACTCTGCCTGCTGCTCCACCTGCTTGTGTACTCACTCACTCTGTCTCTCAAATAAATAAATAAATAAAATCTTTGAAAAATAAAATGAAGAGTAAGGAAAAAAGAAAAACTCATAAAAGAATGAGACATACAATGTATACAGCAAAATTACAAAAGGCCAATAAACATAAAAACAAAGTTCCATCTTGGTGGTAATCAAAGAAATGGAAACCAAAAGAATAAAGAATCTATTTTTATATCAAATTAGAAATTTTCTTTTAAGTGTTAAAAGTCAACACTGACAAAGGTATGGGGAAAGAGAGCTTCTCATACACAAGCAGTGGGAATGTAAACTAGTACCATCCTTCTAGAGATAATTTGGCAATATACATCAGGCTTTAAAATTGTAGGTTGAGTTGTAGTTGGAATCCTGGGATCATCATTTTGTAAGTATAGGAACTCAGAAAAGAATACTAAGTATATACAACACCTAGATGTATCTCAGAAGATTCTCAAAATCATCATGATGCCTATAAAATGCCTATATTCTTTGATCTAGTAATTCTATTATTAGAACTTTTTCATAAAGAAGCAACTTCCCAGGGTATCTGGGTGGCTCAGTCAGTTAAGTGTCTGACTTTTGATCTCAGCTTGAATCTTGATCTCAAGGCCCTGAGTACAAACCGCAGACTGGGCTCCATGCTGACTGTGGAGCCTACTTAAAAAAAAAAGAAAGAAAAGAAAAAGTCATTTCCCACAGAAGAAAAAAGCTGAACTCCTTTGTTACCTGTAAAAAAATTACCCTGCATGTTGCTGGAAAACACAATCTTCCTACCAGTGGACACTGAGGCTTAGGAAATTATGGTACTTCCTCTTGGTGGAAATTATACAGGCATTAAGATAACTAAAAATGAAAATAGGTGATCATTTGGAAAAATACTTATCTCTATGTAAATGAAAAGAAAATGAAGGACTTCAAGTACATCATATATATGTTTGTTAAAGCATGCTTTCTTTTTTTTATGCTTTCTTTTTTAAAAACTAACTCTAATCTCAAGAATATGTATCAAATTGTTGACCATGACCATCTCTGAAGAAAAGGATTATGGCAAACTTTTATGTTAGGGCCTATCTTTGTGTAATGTTTCAAAGTTTTCCTGTAGGAATAAACAGCTTCTGTAATCAGATTTTTTTTTTAAGTGAAAAAATATGATCAGAGATGAACACAGAAATGTATGTACAAAGATCACACTGTTACTATAATTGTAAAATAAGCAAATAAATATTGATAGCACAGCAATATGATAGCTTTTGTAACTATTAAAAATCATGCTTTCAAAAAATATTCATTAGAAAATACAGTATGTTAAAGCAGGAGAATACAAAATCAAAAATCAAAAACACAAGACACAAATGTTGAAGACTATGTGGAGGAAAAGGAACACTTATGCACTGTTGATGGGAATGCCAACTGATGCAGTCACTGTAGAAACAGTGTGGAGGTTCCTCAAAATGTTAAGAATAGAACTACCTTACCACCCGATAATCACATTACTGTGTATTTACCCAAAAAACACAAAAATACTAATTCAAAGGGATACATGCACCCGTTTACTACGGCATTATTTACAATAACCAAATTGTGGAAACAGCCTGTGTCCATCAACAGATGAATGGATAAAGTAGATGTGATATACACACACAATGAAATATTATTCAGCCATAAAAATGAATGAAACCTTGCCATTTGTAAAACATGGATGGAGCTAGAAAGTATAATGTTAAGTGAAGTAAGTCAGGGAAAGACAAACACCATATGATTTCACTCAGATGTGGGATTTAAGAAATCAATGTGGGATTAAGAAAAAAGGAACAGGGCGCCTGGGTGGCTCAGTGGGTTGAGCCGCTGCCTTCGGCTCAGGTCATGATCTCGGGGTCCTGGAATCGAGTCCCGCATCGGGCTCTCTGCTCGGCGGGGAGCCTGCTTCCCTCTCTCTCTCTCTGCCTGCCTCTCCATCTACTTGTGATTTCTCTCTGTCAAATAAATAAATAAAATCTTAAAAAAAAAAAAAGAAAAAAGGAACAAGCAAAAAAAGAGAGAGAGAGAGAGCGCTAAAGCAAGAAACAGACTCTTAACTACAGAGAACTTATGGTTACCAGAGAACTGATGGTTACCAGAGGGGAGGGGATGGGGGGGAATGGGTAAAAGAGGTGAGGGGAATTATAGTGTACACTTGCGATGATCACTGAGTCATGCAGAGAATTGCTGAAATCACTATATCGTACACCTGAAACGAATATAATATTGAATGCTAACAATACCGGAATCATAAATAAAAAGGAACAAGTGAAAATTATGTAAATTTGATTTTGGAAAATTTATTTAAATGCCTGCTTGGTTTTGATGTAAATTCTGGTTGAGACTCACTCTCCTGGTCTCCTGGTATCATGAAGTCAAGGGACTTGTACGTCTTGTTTGCAAAATTTCCAATGCTATCAAAATGTCTGGTTCTCAATGCTTACAGAGGAAGACTGATTCTCAATGATTACTGCTCTGGGACGGGATGAGGCTGGAGCAGAGAGGAGGAATCTGGAATCTTCACAAAACTTTTGTGTATGGGCACTGGAGGACCTTCTAGTCAATGAATGTACAGAGAAATGAAGCACGTAATTCTCAGGGCTCCTGCCTTAGTTTGTGAATGAAACTAATAATCTAAAGTTCCCAAAGGCACACCTTTTAACTCTGCTACAGTGATGGCTCATGTACATATTAAGAGCCCTCAAAAACTTGGACCTCGGGGCGCCTGGGTGGCTCAGTGGGTTAAAACCTCTGCCTTCAGCTAGGGTCATGATCCCAGGGTCCTGGGATCGAGCCCCACATCGGGCTCTCTGCTCAACGGGGAGCCTGCTTCCTCCTCTCTCTCTGCCTGCCTCTCTGCCTACTTGTGATCTTTGTCTGTCAAATAAATAAATAAAATCTTTAAAAAAAAAAAACAAAACTTGGACCTCACTAACTAACTGGAAAAATCTGTCTTAATATGTAGATGTAATGGTTGTTAATATAAGAGCTATACTCTGGAAAAACAGACCTTAAAAAGATCATTTTGGTGAGCTGCACAATTAACACTCAGCCTTGCAGTGTGAAGCAAGAGGATGAATGTATTTCTTGGGATCTTTTACATCCTTAACACAAGAGGTAGTTTTGTGGGAGGATTTGCTTCTTTAAACATCCTTTTAATGAAAGAATTACACCTTTTCCTTCTCTTAGAGTTCCTTAGCTTTAAAAAAAAAAATGCTTTCAAAGAATATCGATGAGAAAATACAAGATGTTAAAACAGAATATAAAACACTAAAATAAAAAATATGCATACATACATCAGCACTAAGCAAACATTCAATAAACAGGAACTATTATTAATACACGGATATACTGGGGTGCCTGGGAGGCTCAGTGGGTTAAAGCCTCTGCCTTCAGCTCATGTCATGATCCCAGGGTCTGGGATCAAGCCCCACATAGGGCTCTCTGCTGCACAGGGAGCCTGTTCCTCCTCTCTCTCTGCCTGCCTCTCTGCCTACTTGTGATCTCTGTCTGCCAAATAAATAAGATCTTTGAAAAAAAAATACATGGATATATACAAGACACAAAGAACAGAAGAAATCCACCAAAATGTTAACATATGGATGACTAGAACATTTAATGGGTTACTTTTTCCTTTGTCCTTTATACTTGTCTATATATTTCACTTTCCCTAAAAATAAACATGTATTACTTTTATTTTTTTTTAAGATTTTTTATTTATTTATTTGACAGAGAGAGATCACAAGTAGGCAGAGAGGCAGGCAGAGAGAGAGAGGAGGAAGCAGGCTCCCTGCTGAGCAGAGAGCCCGATGTGGGACTCAATCCCAGGACCCTGAGATCATGACCTGAGCCGAAGACAGCGGCTTAACCCACTGAGCCACCCAGGCGCCCAACATGTATTACTTTTATAATTAAGGACATAAACATGTAAAAAATGACAGTCCTTGCTCATGAGTTTCAGCAACAACAACAGAAAAACAAATAAAACAAAAAATACTAGATCCAATGAACATGGATCTTAATTAATTAAGAGCTTATTCAAGTAAGATTAAAGTGAACTAAAATGGGAGTCAGGAAACTGCTCTGCCATAGCCCATGTGAATGGACCATGTACATGACTAGCTATCTGGCTCAAAAAGCTGACAAATTTAAAAATATCCTAATTGGGGTGGAGAGAGTATCCATGAGTCCTTTTAGCTTTAACATTCTGTTGACTCCTTAACTAATGAGTTAATTCATGTAAAGCATTTATAAAGATATCTGCCCCATGGCAGGAATTCCACAGGGGTCAGGCATTATTATGTTTGATACTAAAATCTATGGAGAAGAAAAGACATATTGGTGACAACCCTCTCCTTCAACTGTGGATTATCTGAGCTGTTAGCAGTTTGTGTCAAACTGGAAACTTTTTCTGTAATGGGCTAAAAAATAAATAATTTAGGCTTCATGGGCTATATGGTCTCTGTCACAAAAATTCAACTTTGCCTTTGTAGTTTGAAAACAACTAGACAATACGTACACAAATGAACTTGGCTGCGTTTTAGTAAGACTTTTTTTTTTTTTTTTTTTTAACAAAAACAGGTGACAGACCAAATTTGGCCTGTGGACCATAGTGTACTGACTCTTAGTCTATAAATTCCCCAAAGAGGAAGGCACAGAGGAAGGTTTTTCCACCAATGCCTAGTGTAGAATAATCTGATTGTCAGTGATTTTAAGAAGATAAAAGGAGGGGCGCCTGGGTGGCTCAGTAGTTTGGGCTGCTGCCTTCGGCTCGGGTCATGATCTCAGGGTCCTGGGATCGAGCCCTGCATCGGGCTCTCTGCTCCGCAGGAAGCCTGCTTCTCTCTCTCTCTCTCTCTCTCTCTCTCTCTTTCTCTGCCTGCTTCTCTGCCTACTTGTGATCTCTGTCTGTCAAATAAATAAATAAAATCTTTAAAAAAAAAAAAAAAAGAAGATAAAAGGATCTGTCCGAATCCAGGTTTAGGAGAGAGATAGGTATTATGGTGAAGGGTAAAAGCAAAAAAGGAAACTTGTTAATAGTTTAATCCTGTTAAGATTAACAGGGACCTAGCTCTCTTCTCTTACCTTGTAAACGCTTTCTCCTCCCTGCCACCTCCTCACCTCTCGATAATGAGCTAAAGAATTGTAGACAAGCCACGTGGGATATTTCACGAATTTGATAACACAATTCCTTCAATAAGACCACCTTCAAACGTGCACTTCTCTGAAGCCCTTCTTGGGTTTGTGGGTTGGCCAAAAGTACATACTCATCCAGGCCGCAGCAGCGCACTAGATCTCCCTCTTCTGCAGCCTTGGGTCACTAAGTGGCCATGCCTCCTTAGACAGTCATCTATTCTCTCCGTACCTCAATATCCTCATTAAAAACTACAGATAATAGTGGTGCGGGTTAAATAGATGAGCCCAACTGCTTCGAACAGGGCTCTTTTGCACTAAGTTTAAATTATCACAAAAATCTTCTTACGTACATATCTATCTTCTTCCACTGCTACACTGGACGCATCTTCCCTTTTGGCAGGCTCCAACGTCATTCATTCTGTAGCCCCGCCCCCGAGCTCTGAGTACTCTTTGGCAAGTTTCGCATAGTAAAATTCCGTTGCAAAACAATCACGTTTCCGTACGTGCTATCCCAGACATGCTGTCAACTGAGATTTGTAAAGAAAGGCAGGACTAGACAGTCCAGCTTTAGAAATGAAGCAACAGCCTCTGTGTCCTCAGGAATTCTATAACTCAAGAGACTCGAGACTCGCCACCTAGTGCGCTCTACACTACTGCCGGGTCCTAGTACGACGGTCCCTTAAAAAGTTTCTGAGCAGCAGGACTAATGGCGGGGGAGCAGGTGGTATCCACACCGAGAACTCTGAGCCCCGAGACTTCGTTTCCGAACACGGGTCCTGGCTCTTGGTCATCTATCCATCACTCAGTCATCACTCATTCGTTCATTCCCGCCACCATCTTCTTAGAGGCCAGCTCTGTGCCGGGCCCTATGCGGCAGCCGCTGGGAGTTCTGGGCCGCAGGCGCAGACAGCACTCCGAGGGAGCGCGGCGCCGGGGCAGGCTTCCTACAGAAGCCTCCCGCCAGCCGTCCCAGCCGAAGGCGCCTGGAGCCACTCCTTTCCCCTCCCTGAGGCCCCGCCCGCTCACCGTGAGGTCCGGGGGCTCCCCGCGGGGTGGCGACTAAGGTCCCACAGGTGCGCGCAGGCCCAGGGCACGGGCTTACCCTCCCCCCAAGCCGGAAAAGCAGTGGCGCGGCCGGTAGTGCGTCACCAGCGGCTCCTCGCCTCTCGTCTCGCGCATCCTTCCGCCGCTTCTCTAGGAAGCGGGTGGAGAGTCTCGTTGGGGTCCTCAAGGAAGGTCGATGCCGGGGGACCTGGTTTCCCTCCAAACCCACCCAGCCAAGGGCCTGAGGGCCCATTAAACACTACCTTGGCTCGGAACTCGGTGACCACCTCATCCCTAAGGAAAACTGTAGTTGGGGTGGGCGTTAGGGTTGGAGAGACTGCTGAGTAGGAGTCGGAATCGGCTCTTATCGAGGCACTAGTGTATTCCATCTGCTAAAGGATAGCCGCTGATTAAGAATCTTGAGGGATCGGGGCACCTGGGTGGCTCAGTGGGTTAAGCCGCTGCCTTCGGCTCAGGTCATGATCTCAAGGTCCTGGGATCGAGTCCCACGTCGGGCTCTCTGATCAGCGGGGAGCCAGCTTCCTCCTCTCTCTCTCTCTCCCTCTCTGCCTACTTGTGATCTCTCTGTCAAATAAATAAATAAAATCTTAAAAAAAAAAAAAAAAGAATCTTGAGGGATCCACTATTTAGTGGGAATAATGGGCAAATTCCCGTTCTAGGGCCCCACACACTGACCTTACCGGGCAATATCTCTTATTCTGCTATTACTCACATTCCATCCTAAGTGAATTCCCATTGGCCCTCTGAAATCTCTTGTTTGTTCTTGACACTGGATCTTCTTTCCAGGATTTGCCCTTCTGGAATATTCTCCCTCCCTTTTACCTACTGTCTGCCACGCTGGCCATTCAGGTCATACTGGTTCTTCAAGACCCAGGGCCAATCTTTACTTGACCTTCGCTAGTGTTTACTCTCACTGTCACCCCTACAAGTAATTCCAGCTCTAGCTGGTCTCCTAAATACACACACTTGTCCACTTTCAAACATTATTAGAGAGCAATACGTGTAATATTCCACCCAAGGGTGACTGTAAAGGACCCAATTTATCTCTATACAACTCTAAGCAAATACATACCCCAGTGTTTAGCAGTGTTGGGCAAAGTGTTGAATCTGTTAATTGAATACAAAAGTAAAGTTAAGATATTTGCATTTTTGAGAAATTGAAAAATATGTCAGTAATACCATCCAGGAAACAAGTTTCTGAACATCCAAAAGGAAGGGCCATCTAGCTCACCTGTTTATACATCTGCTGTATCCTTCAGTACAATATAAGCTTTATGAAGGTGAGGACCTTCTTTCTCTTATTCACAATGACCACATCTAGGACAGTGGCTGACGTATAGTAGGCGCTCAGTAGATATTTCGTGAATGACTGACTAAACCACCAAAATTAGAATTTGTCCTTGAGCTGAGGAATTACAATCCCATTACTGATACTGATTCATCTAGAGTTTCATCCCTAAACATAAGTAGGTCACTAAAATCATGAAATTTTTGAGGAACACCAACAATACATGAGAAAGTTTCAAATGCATCATTACCAGATTCATAGGAGATATGATAGCTGATTACAGTCTATGTTCTAACAAGTTACATGAAGTAGTTCCTCCAAGTAGATGTGTATTTCTTGTACATGGGAGAGAAAACTGCTGGAAATATCATCTTTCTTCCCCCATATTGCCTAAGGCACATACTCTAAATAGTTGAATGTCACTCCCCTTTGGGAAATAGAAACTCCTGGTAAATCATATTTAACCACCCTTCAAAAGAGATTACATGAAGAATATGCCATGAAGATATCTTGTTTTTCTTTCTTTTTTTTTTTAAGATTTTATTTATTTATTTGACTGAGATCACAAGTAGTCGGAGAGGCAGGCAGAGAGAGAGAGAGAGGGAAGCAGGCTCCCCTCTGAGCAGAGAGCCCGATGCGGGACTCGATCCCAGGACCCTGAGATCATGACCCGAGCCGAAGGCAGCGGCTTAACCACTGAGCCACCCAGGCGCCCGATATCTTGTTTTTCTATGCAAGATGCAACCACCAGTAACATTCACAGTTGCTTACCCAATATCTATTTCTCTCTCTTTAACACTCTGCCCAATTTACCATCAAGGAAAAAAGGCTAAGAGAGGTGGATGCAACCCGTAAGTTAAAGAATAAGATAAGAAGGTTAGAACTTCTAACTCCAAATCCAATGCCCTTTGCAGGTTACAGCAGACAATTCCCCTTCCCTTTCCATGATTTAAGTTGTCCTTGTCTAGATCTTCTCCTTTTTCCTTATACCATCTCTAAAGGGGCCAGAACTATGTACAAAAATTTTAGATCCAATGATCACCATTTTAGCAAGGATACCATGGCAAACACTACATGTTGCCCATAAAGTATCCATTCTCATAATGCTCCTTACTAACCAACCCAAATTTTTATTCAGAGTAGCACTGTGCCCAAATTTTTCAAGTTTCTTCTCAGCTAGAGCTGGCCATATGACACAGTTCTGGCCTAAGAGATAAATATATGGGCTTATGGGTGGAGCTTCCAGAACACCACTGTTTTCCTAAATTTTTAAAAGATTTTATTTATTTATTTGACAGACCAGACAGATATCACAAGTAGGCAGAGAGGCAGAGAGAGAGAGAGAGGAGGAAGCAGGCTCCCTGCAGAGCAGAGAGCCCGGTGTGGGGCTTGATCCCAGGACCCTGGGATCATGACCAGAGCCGAAGGCAGAGGCCCCAACCCACTGAGCCACCCAGGCGCCCCCACTGTTTTCCTAATTAAAAAGATCAGACTGAGTTGGAAATTGTTTTTCCTTCACTTTTCCCTTCTTGGGACACAGTTTTGAGGCTGATGACGCAGCAACCATCTTGTAACCATGATATGCAAATATGAAGATGTTAATCTCATTTTAAGAATGGGCTGACTGAAGGAAAGGAAGAGCATGGTCTTTTAGTTACTACACCAGCCACAGACTGCCTCTCCTGGACACCCTACTGAGTGATAAAAAATTAACCTATTTTAGACCATCTGCCATAGTTGACTTTTCTTTATATGCCACCAAATACTTTCCCAACTGATTCACTTCCACAAGGAGAATATATGAAAAGGTATGGTCTGTTCACCTAAAAGTTTTTTCTCTAGAAAAGATGAAACTACTTGTAATTGAGCTTTTCAACCCAGCCAGGACACAGGAAGCATATAGCCCACAGAGAGGAATTTCTCTGTAGGATACAATGACTCAAAACTTGGTGGGGGTTGTTTTTGGTTATCATCAAAGCAAGTAATATGAACAACACACTATATACATATATGTAAAATCTAAGTGAGATACCCATGCTAGTAACTCAGGTCTTCTTCCCAAGAGAACAACACAGAATATAGTCAGTGCTAGATTTTAGATCTTCTGAGGCACTAAGTATTAAAAGATATGGTGAGATATCCCCAAACTCAACACACAATTAAAAAGTAATAACCACACCTAGGGGAGGAGGAATTGGAGGAAGATAGTAAAAAGGTACAAATTTCCAGTTGTAAGTTAAAGCAGTACTGGGGATATAATGCACAACATAATCACTATAGCATCACGTGTTAATTTTTCATACAAAGGTGGCAATCAGCACTTAATACATGAAGACACTTTCCTAGACACAGATAATTCAACACAATCTCTGGGGCTCAGTTAAAATCTGTGTCAGACAATTACTCTAGGCATTATAAGTAGTCATGTCTGCAATACATTAGATGTGACACCCTTGAGGCTTCGTTAGATATGGGTGAATTCTTTCATATTCTGACCACAGTGATGGATGACAGGACAAAATAAAACAAGAGGGGAGAGAAGGATGGGAGAGTATAGGGGTTCTAGTTGGGGAGGAACTGGCAGAACCTTGGATATCATGGATCAAATCTCATTGATTTCCATGGGAGGGCTGAAGTCTGGGGCCTTTCCCTGCATGAGGAAATGAATTAAAAGGAGCTATGAATGTAGTTCCAACTCCCCACCCCAGGAAGCACAGTGCAGGGTGGGATGAATTGGTTCCTGAGAGACCCATCCCTTCCATAGTTCCATCTTGCTCTGGCTGCCTCTCTCCATCACCTAGCCTCCACAACTGGGGCCCAGAACAGAGGTATGGTGAGTGATCTGCTCACAAAACTGCCTCAAACCTTTGTCTTGTTGTCTGCTTGCATGGAGAATGGGCAGGTTCTTCCATGGCCATGGGGAGAAGAATGTCACAGGGAAGACCAGATGTCCACAGGTTCTCTGTCAGGTCTGATGAATGACCAAGACTTCCATCACAAGGACAGCCTCAGAGGGGTTGGAAGTGTGCTGACTCTGTCCTCGGGGACCCATACTGATAAAAATGTGCTAAAAGAGACTAGTGAGGAGGGCCAGGCCAGATCTCTGACTCTGCCCTACACATGACTCTCTTCAGTGCCTTTCACTCCCATCTTGAGTACCTGGCCTGACCAGAATTTGCAGGATATCTAGCAGTCCCTGCACCATCCATGTTTCAAGCACAAGGTGGCCCCTGTGCATATCAATTTGTGTAACTAAGACCTGAAGAACCATTCTCCTTTTATGGAACCTCTAGAGCCCACTGAGGCAGAGTCACAGGGTAAAGAGAATTGTGAACTGGAGAGGCCACCTGGGGTGGGGTTCACGGGGTGGGTATTCCTTTCAAGGGAGTAGGATCATTCCTGTTTAGGGAAAGGCACATAGAAAGTAAGTTATGTAGGTAAACTTTTCTCTCTCTTTTTTTAAAAAAGATTTTATTCATCCATTTGACAGGGAGAGATCACAAGTAGGCAGAGAGGCAGGCAGAGAGAGAGAGAGAGGAGGAAGCAGGCTCCCTGCTGAGCAGAGAGCCCCATGCGGGATTCGATCCCAGGACCCTGAGATCATGACCTGAGCCGAAGGCAGCAGCTTAACCCACTGAGCCACCCAGGCGCCCCTAAACTTTTCTCTTTATTCTTCTCCAGCACCAGGTCTGGGGCTCCTTCCAGATGTAGAGCCAGAAACAGGGCTTACTGTAGAGCCAGAAGCAGCTCAAGACCTGTTTCTACCATAACTCCCAAGTGTCAGGCTAGTGTCACCTCCATCAGGCTCTCTAGAACTGGGGCAAGTGCTAAACATCTTCTTCAGCACGTACGTGTCAGGTCCTGAGATGGAGTCAGCTCAAATATCAGCTGTAGTGAGAATTCCATCACTAGCTCCAAAAATAGAGACAGAGCCAGCTGCAGCCCCAGGGCCTCCCTGCCCCTGGCTTGTTGCCAGGTAGAACCAGCTAAAAGGGAATTCTGACCTCATGGATTTCCCTCTCAATCTGTTGACAGAGTAGTCGACTTGATGGATGCAGTGAGCAGCTGGGCTCTCAGGAAGGGGCTGGGGCAGGATTTCCTTCTGCTATAAGCTGCCCCAGACCTGTCTCTCCCTGATCAAGACTCTTATGATCTGGGTCCAAATCTCAGTTCCACCACTTGTGACCTGGGCAACATTCTTAACCCTGAAGCCTTTACTGTCTGCCTGCAGACAGGAGAGATGGACACTCATAGAATCTACTGTACAGAGTGGCTGTGCAGATTTAATGAGGAAGAACAAATAGAAAGCTGGGTGGGGGAGGGGAACTCACTGCGCCCAGCCAGATCCATAGGGTCACCCATGCATCTGCCCACTCAACAGCCTTAGTACTTATTAGGCATCTGATGTGTACCTAACTACAAGAAGACCTAAAAAACAAAAACAAAAACAACCAGGATTGTAGCAGCCACCCTGGAATATGCATCTGAATGGGGGGTAGGACCAGAGAGGTGATCAGGAGGAGTGGGAGATGCCCCTTTGGGAAGAGTTGACTTGAAACCACCTTCTGGAGCTTGGGGTTAATGAGGATGGCCAGATGGGCACCTGGGTGTCTCAGTGGGTTAAGCCTCTGCCTTCGGCTCCGGTCACGGTCTCAGGGTCTTGGGATCGAGTCCCGCATCGGGCTCTCTGCTCAGCAGGGAGCCTGCTTCCTTCTCTCTCTCTCTGCCTGCCTCTCTGTCTACTTGTGATCTCTGTCTGTCAAATAAACAAATAAAATCTTAATTAAAAAAAAGTAGGATGGCCAGGATACGAATGTCTTTCTTCCTTCCTTGCCAGCAATGGGTCCTGGATTGTCCTGTAGCAGGTGCTTACCGTGAAAAGACAGCTAAACCCAGACACTCCCAAAAGGCTCAGGCTACATCTTCAGCTTCCTGAGTTCCAGCTTTGACCTGTGACCCCTGCCTGGGACACTACGCTGGGGTGTGGCAGAGCTGAGTGACATTCTCCTTGTTCCCCAGGTTCTGTTCTAGGTGGTGCCCACATCAGTGCCTGGGCCCCATCTGATCCCAGAAGAATAAGCCTGGCAATGAACACCTGGAACCCATAGTCCATGTCACCATAACCCAGTTCAACAGTGTGGCCAATTGCCTTGGCAACCCAAGCAAGGGTAGGGCCAAGGCGATGGAGCACTGGATAAAGGTGACCAGGGTATGTTACGGAAGACCTAGCCAAGTTGCTTTCAGTTGGCTTGGGAATTGCCCCCTTCTCCTTTATTAGCTCTTGAGATTTAATCTTCTTGTCTAAGCCCCTGCACTGTTTCTAGGCTCTTCCTTCCGGGGACATCCTGATCTTGACTTCGCATGTCCCAGCAGTGGGATGGTCACTTCCTACTTGACTCCTTCCTTGGCATGAGATAAATCCTTCTGCCTGAGAGTGTTATTCTTTGGGTCCTGAATAGGCCCTTCTGGGACTCCCTAGGCATCCAGGAGAGATGATTTAAATTGAGGGTGACTGAAGCTAGGACAAATAAGGCTCCAGCTCTCCAGCACACAGCTCATTCTCTTCCCAAACTCAGGAGTGCCAAATCTTCAAGAATTTCTTCCTCATCCACTCTGGTTCTTTTACAGAGAGAGACCTACTCATCTGAAAATTTTCTGGAGTGAATTGAGGCACTCCACAGGGCAGAGCATGACTTAAGGGGTTCTCCAGGGAAGTGAAGACTTTGACATAGCCTCAGTTCCAGTCTGGGGGCCAGAGACTCCAGTGGGGATGGGGTAAGCAGGTGCCACTCAACCAGCCTGCCAAGACACCCCATCTCACTCCATCCACAGCTTGGCTCAGGACACACATAAAGAGCTCAATCAACAGGACTGTCATCCGTGGTAGGGCTGGGGATGGGGTGAAGGTATCTGGGGCATGGTCTCTGGCAGGGATGGGCAAGTGGCCTCTGTACTGTGGGCCCCTGAACAAGACTGCCCCTGTTGGGGCCTCTTTCTCTTCATATGGAAAATAGATAATGTCCATTGACCAGACATCACAGAGTGGAGATGAGGCTCAAGGGAGGAAAGAAATGTGCTGAGTTTTCTCCTCTGCTCCACATGGAGAGGAAAGGGCGATAACAATGATGATGGTACTATGACACTAAGTCCTCGGAAACCTCATAAGATGGGTAGAGTTTTCACACTTCCCAGATGAAGAAATGGGTTCCTGGAGACCAGGCTTCGGGCCAAATGTTATACACGGAATGGGTATGGGAGTTGTGATTGACCTAGAATCAGAACATTCTAGAGGACAGAGAAGTATTAGCACCCGTGAAGGTCCTACCTTTCAATTCAACCATTATCTCTAGGCCCCGACCCCCAAATACTTATCTTCCAACCCCGATTTCTCCAGCCCTCACATCTGGGCTCTGTATCATCTTCGTCTGAATGGTCATCATGGATAAAAGCATACTTCTCTCCCTCTCCACCTCCACTAGCTACTTCAAACTCCCCTGTGGATCCCCCCCACTCCTGGGTACACAGGTTCAATGGGCCAGAATAATCCATGATCTATTATCCTAGGTTCAAGAAGTTATCTGGCCAGGATCAGCATATCTTACTGGGAATATCAACTACTCGTTTATTTAGAAATACCCCAAGTTACAAATCTTTTAGAACTTTTTCATATAGAGGGGTGGCTAGCTGGCTCAGTCTGAAGAGTGTGAGTCTTCATTTCGGGGTGGTGAGTTTAAACCCCATGTTGGGTGTAGAGATTAGTTAAATAAATATAAAATTTTAAAAGCAATTTTTAAGGGGTACTTGGGTGGCTGTCAGTTAAGCATCTGCCTTCAGCTCAGGGCATGATCCTGGGGCTCTGGAATCAAGCCCCACATCGGGGGTCCTTGCTCAGCAGGGAGTCTGCTTCTCCCTCTCCCTTGGTCCCTCCCCTCCTGCTCATGCTCACGCCGTCTCTCTCTCTCTCTCAAGTAAATAAATAAAATTTGTAAAAAAAAAAAAAAAAAGATTTTGTGAAAAAAAGTTATTAAATAAAATCATTAAAAAAAAAGATTTGTGGGCGCCTGGGTGGCTCAGTGGGTTAGGCCGCTGCCTTCAGCTCAGGTCATGATCTCAGGGTCCTGGGATCGAGGCCCGCATCGGGCTCTCTGCTCAGCGGGGAGCCTGCTTCCCTCCCCCTCTCTCTGCCTGCCTCTCTGCCTGCTTGTGATCTCTCTCTGTCGAATAGATAAATAAAATCTTTAAAAAAAAACAAAAGATTTGCCAGCAGTGGAATAATATAATCCAAGGTTATACCTTGCAGCATTGTTTGTAATATCAAAAGGCTATTGAGTATGAGTGTTTATTCCAATGTGAGCTGCTAAATGAATTATAGTAAATGTATTCAGTGGGCTGCCATGCAGCCTTAGAAAATGATAAAGAAACTATGTGCTGAAAGAATGATTTACAAGATATTATCAAATGAATAGAAGCAAGATTTAAGGGCGCCTGGGTGGCTCAGTGGGTTGAGCCGCTGCCTTCGGCTCAGGTCATGATCTCAGGGTCCTGGGATCGAGTCCCGCATTGGGCTCTCTGCTCAGCGGGGAGCCTGCTTCCTTCTCTTTCTCTCTGCCTGCCTCTCAGTGTACTTGTGATTTCTCTCTGTCAAATAAATAAATAAAATCTTTAAAAAAAAAAAAGAAGCAAGATTTTAAAAAAACTGTGCCTAGTATACTACCATTTAAATGAGAGGGGGTGAAGAACATATATATATAGAGATATAATATATAATATATAATATATAAAAATATATGTGTATAGGGGCGCCTAGGTGGCTCAGTGGGTTAAGCCTCTGACTTCGGCTGAGGTCATGATCTCAGGGTCCTGGGATCGAGTCCTACATTGGACTCTTTGCTCAACAGGGATCCTGCTTCCCACTCCCATCTCTCTGCCTGCCTCTCTCCCTACTTGTGATCTGTTAAGTAAGTAAATAGAATTTAAAAAAAAACACTACAGACTAATATATCTTAAAATATACATGTGTGTATATATGTGTATATGTATACACACACATATATATGATATAGAAAATATATCATACCTGCTTGCATATACATACAACATTCTGGAAGGGTACCCAGGAAACCAAACACAGTGGCTAATACGAAGGGGAGGAGGTCCTGGGCAAAGAGGGGAGTTGGTGTGCCATGCATAGTATTATAAACTCTTTAGAAATTTCAAGAAATTAAATGTATTATTTTTTAAACTTTATTTATTTATTTGACAGACAGAGATCACAAGTAGGCAGAGTCAGGCAGAGAGGAGGAAGCAGGTTCCCTGCTGAGCAGAAAGCCCGATGCGGGGCTCAAGCCCATAACCCTGAGATCATGACCTGAGCTGAAGGCAGAGGCTTTAACCCACTTAGCACCCAGGTGCCCCAAGAAATTAAATGTATTATTTTTTTTAAGATTTTATTTATTTCACACACACACACACACACACACACACAGATCACAAGTAGACAGAGCAGCAGGCAGAGAGAGAAGGAGAAGCAGAGTCCCCGTCAAGCAGAGAGCCCGATGTGGGGCTTGATCCCAGTACCCTGGGATCATGACCCAAGCCAAAGGCAGAGGCTTAACCCACTGAGCCACCCAGGAGCCCCTAAATGTATTATTTTTAAGTCTTCAAAGACTAAAACACATAGTACCATTTTTACCAGCTGGATGAACCTACCTTGCTTGGACAGGCCCTCCTTGAATTCCCAGCATTCCTGAGAGGCTCATCCCCAAGCCTGAAGGCAGTTCCAGCCTCCCAGTCTCTGGTAGCATTGAACCCTGATTTGCAGATTGGATGGCTAAGGCTTTTTGGCCCTGCAGACGTTTCTGCTAAACAGCAAAGCATTTCCCTGATGGATTTTGGTTATTTTTATTATTTATTTTTTTTAAAGATTTTATTTATTTGACGGAGAGAGACACAGTGAGAGAGGGAACACAAGCAGGGGGAGTAGGAGAGGGAGAAGCAGGCTTCCCTGCAGAGCAGGGAGCCTGATCTCAAGACCCTGGGATCATGACCTAGGTGGAAGGCAGATGCTTAATGACTGAACCACCCAGGCACGCTGTTATTTTTATTCTTAAACAAAATGTATTTCTCTGTAGGCCATATTCTGGCATACCTCGGAATGGTCTGTTTGAGTCCTCTGAAAAGGAAGATGGTTTTCATTCCAGAGTGTGCTGGTTAATTTATACCCCTTCCAGAAATAGCCACTGGTTTCAAGTGAAGTTACTCCCGGCAAAAATAAAAATACAATAATCTTGGGGCGCCTGGCTGGCACTGTTGGCTAAGTAGCTGAAACTTTATTTTGGCTGCAGTCTGATCTCAGGGTATTGGGATCGAGCCCCACATCAGGCTCCACACTCCTTATCCACTTCGGATTCTCTCTCCCTCTCCCTCTGCCCCCTCCTTCCAGGAGCCATCCCCAGTATTGACATCACACTATCTTCTGGGGCATTTGCCAGGGTGTTAAATCTTGTATTTCAGGAGAGCGTCCCATCTTTGTGGTTTGGCCACAAAGTTCAAGTACCCTGAGAATTCAGTCCCACATGTCTTCTCCCAGCTGGGTCATGCCGCTCTTCTGGGGGAGTTATAGCCTGATGGCTGGGAGAGAAGACAGGTACAGGTCTTATAGATAGTGATGCTGCCTTGCAGAAAGATGCCTGCATTGTCTCCAAGCAAGGTGATAACAAGTTCTTTTTTTTTTTCTTTTTTAGCATCCATTGACTTTATCCAGCATAACCACAGGAGTGTTGTCTTCATGCTGTCATACACAGACAAAAACACTGATAGAGCACCATATCCACAGTTTGCCCAACTGTATTTGTTTTGAGGCTCATTGATATATTTTTATATGCCACAGACCATCATTTAAACAATGGACATCTTCAATGTCAACTCCTTTGTTGACTTTCTCAATATCTTCTGCAAACATCTTCATGACTCCAACCCACAGAGCACGCTGTTTTCCTTCTGACATGATTGCAACAATCCTACCTATTGTTCCAGGAGAAGAGTAAGCCCAAACACATGATATTTGCTCCACTGAGTACAAATTTGAAATCTCCTTTATCAACCTGCTGGTGCCGCAAGATAAAAGGATATTTGTGAAGTAAGTTTCGGGTTGGATAAAAAGGCCCTTCTCTTTGTCTAAAAAATAGTAACCCTCCATTCACTGTAAGGATTTCCATATGTTCATGGCACCACACTATTTTGACAGCCTCTTTCTTTTTTTTTTTTAAAGATTTTATTTATTTATTTGACAGACAGAGATCACAAGTAGGCAGAGAGGCAGGGAGAGAGAGAGGGAAGCAGGCTTCCTACGGAGCAGAGAGCCCGATGCGGGGCTCGATCCCAGGACCCTGAGATCATGACCCGAGCCGAAGGCAGCAGCCCAAACCACTGAGCCACCCAGGCGCCCCTGACAGCCTCTTTCTTAGCCATTATGATTAAGCCATGGTTCCACAACTGGAAATTACTCTATCAATTGATTCTCTTTTTTTCTTCAAAAGATTTTATTTATTTGACAGACAGAGATCACAAGTAGGCAGAGAGGCAGGCAGAGAGAGGCAGGGAAGCAGAGAGCCCGATGCGGGGCTCAATCCCAGGACCCTAGGATCATGACCTGAACAGAAGGCAGAGGCTTTAACCCACTAAACCACCCAGGCACCCCATGATTCTTAAAAACCTTAATAACTGAAGTTTTCACCTGGATGCAGTTAGACACATTTTCTTTCTCATCAAATTGCTTGAGCATGTTCCAGGGCGAAGGGGGAGATGATAGGGAGAAGACTAGAATGGGAAAAACTGAATTTGCAAGGGTCAGGCAGCCCCCCTGACACCGGAAAGCCCACAGTAATAGTGGGAGATGTCGTTATCCGGAAAGGGAAACAATCAGCCGCACTTTACGGCTCTAATGAAAACTACCTCTGCTCCTCTGAATCCGACCCCGTTTTGCCTGCTTATTTGGGGGTACCAATTTCTCTCCCTAACTGGTAGCTCAAAGGGCAGGACTTGAGAATAAAGAAGAGCTAGAGCAATCGTTCTGGTTGTAGGAAGAAAATGGAGAGACAGCACTTGTTTTTAATAGGGACGTGGTGGGCCATTGCTGCAGGCTCAGAGGAGGTGGTTGGCATCCACCTGAAGCCCCTAGAGCAAGTTTTAGGGTCTCTTTCTCTCTCTCTCTCTCTCTCTCTCTCTCTCTCACACACACACACACACACACCCCGCACAGCCTAACAGATCTCCTGTGGGTAGCTGACTAACCTTACCAGAGCTTGACCACTCTAATTAATCCTGGGTCTGGGTCGTCTCAGCTTTCTTGCTACACAAAGCATCTCTATTTGCTTCAGTGGCAATGAGCAATTACTATCCCGTTGCCCGTGACAGTGTTAATGCTTAGACTGCCAGCTGTATCCGGGCCATGGCTGTTCCACCTAGTCTATGAAGGGGTTCTCGTTTCCAGCCAGATGGGATGCAGTCTAGCTCCAAAATCCCTCCAAATTGCCTTCCTTCCCACTATCAGCTGTCTTGAGTTAGTTTCTTTGGAAGCAGATTTTGAGATTGATTTTTGGCAAGCAGGATATGGATTAGCTCTCGACCTCTGGCAGGGCAGGGAGGAAGCAGGATTAATCAGAGGGTGAAGTTCATCTGTGGTGCAGCCTATGGAAGGCTGACTCCTGTAGCCATCACAGCTGACAGTTGTTGCAACCGGGCCACTGTCGCACCACACTGGACCATTGGATTCAGCAGCCCAGGGAAAGGCCCCATCCCTGGGTGAAGCTGCCCTGTGGATGGAAGCTGACCTTGCAGGAAGCCTGCAGCAAAGTTTGTAATATTATAATATTATATTATTATATTATATAATATTAATTGGGGTGGGAGGCTGGCTAAGTCAGTTTAAGCATGCCACTCTTGATTTTGACTCAGGTCATGATCCCAGGATCATGGGATCCAGCCCCACCCAGATTGTCTCTCTTTCTCTCTTTCTGCCCCTTCCTCCCCACCCCCAGGAAGCACTCATGTGCTCTCGCTCTGTCAAAAATATATATGTACATAACTGATCTATAAAATGTGATTAATAACTATAAAATAATCACTATATAAAATTGTACATTGTAAAATAATATATAACCATTCCTTAACATATTTTCTCACCAAGAGCAAAGAGCTATCTCAGGGACTGAGAAGGCAGATGATCATGGCAGACATGGAAATATATAATCACTCTACAAAATCTTATGGTAGACTGATTTAGTTTGTGACATCCATAGCAAGACTCCCAGGAAAACTAAAAAAAATCAGAAGAACCCAGAACTTTGAAGATCTTTGAGGGTAATCCACAGCTATGATGTAAGCTGAGATAATTGCATGGAGGACATCTGGCTGGCTAGGGCTGTTTCACCCCACTCCTCTAGGTGCCCTGTTACTTGGTGAAGAATGAATAAGGGTTTCCCAGGTGTCCAAGCAGAAGCCCAGAGAGCCAGGGATCAGCCCTCTTAACCAACTCCCTCTCTTCTTTGGCCAGATTACATCTCTTTACTTACACTAGTATGAACAAGTGTGACAACTTCTCCAAAGGGAAGAAAATATGGGTGAGGCAGGAGAATTGGTACCTACCATATAGTGACACATTTCAAAGCCACATAGAGATACATAGAAATATATAGAGGTAGATAGGCTCCAGTTTTAGACTATACTGAATGTAAAATTTACAAAAAAGAAATGACTGTTAAAGCCCCTTATCCCTTAGCTTTTATTCTTACCAGTGTCTGCATTTAACAATTTATCAATCTAAGTATATTTGGTTCTAAATTCATAAAATTGGCTCTTAATTTTTAAATACTACAGTTTTCTACCTTACCAAAAAAGTACTTGTAAACCTATATTCAAATCATCTAAAGACTTCTTAACCAAAGAAGACATTTGTCTCCATCTTCAGAGACACTGTCAGAATATTCTCCAGAGGTCAAGGAGAAATTTTCTGTCACGTACTCAGCCCTTCCTCTGTCCCCAAGCAGTGAGGGTGTTTATTTCTAAATGGCAGCATCAAGAGAGCCTGGTGGACTGGTCCAATTCCTCTGGATGCAAAAATAATTCGTAGACCATAAAAATTCTCTGGTAGATGCAGGTCCCACTTAAAAACAGTCCTAAATCCCAGTAGACCAAAGCAATCCCCCTGTCTCACTGCTTCCCCCTACCAGAATTACAGGCTTACAGGATGCCAGAATGGGACTGGACCCTCCAAGCCACTTGTCCTCTCCTACCCTTCCTCACTCCCAGGCACAGCCAAGTCAAGCTATTTGCCTTGGTTCCGGTACCTGGTCACCTGGAACTCAGCCCAGAAGTTGTGATTTAACTGATCTTGTATGCAGCCAGACGTCAATATTATTTTAAGCTCTCCAAGTGATTCTAATATGAAACAAAGTTTCAGAACCACTGTTGTACCCCCAGAACGTAGCCAGTTTTCATCTCAATCTGATTTTAGGAGGTAAAGGTGTGGAAGAAGACAAGCACACAGGCCAATGGAGTGTGAAGGGCACTTTACTCCTGGGTGAAAGGTTATATACAGGCTGTGTGAGGATGGGCAAGTCACCTGACCTCTCTGGGCTCAGTTTCCTCATACATAAAGTTAAATGGGCTCATTCAGTGTCAGAGATCTGCTCCAACATCAAGTTCTGGGCTTTACCCTGAGGCCCAACATGCTCAAAGGATCACGTGCACGTTAATCCCTCTGAAGCAGGGTTAACCTGGCTTGTCCTGAGGCCATTTGAAAAATCTATGCTCAAAAATACTTTCCTGGGGCACCTGGGTGGCTCAGAGGGTTAAAGCCTCTGCCTTCGGCTCAGGTCATGATCTCAGGGTCCTGGGATCAAGCCCCACATCAGGCTCTCTGCTCAGCGGGGAGCCGGCTTCCTCCTCTCTCTCTGCCTGCCTCTCTGCCTACTTGTGATCTGTCTTTCAAATAAATAAATAAAAATCTTTTAGAAAATGCTTTCCCACACACCTTTTCTGAGGCACAAACCTGAGGTCAATGAGGCGGAAGAGTCTTAGAAGCCCAAGGGGCCTTTAAGACAAGAAGGGCATGGACTGGAGAAAGTTGCATATGGGAAGACAGGTCAGTAACAGTAACAGAGACACCAGTATATGGACTCAATGAGAGAGAGAAAAGATGAGCCTGAGCTTCCTGAGTTTGGTGACTGAGCCGAAAGAGCTCTTGTCCTTGGGATGTTTCTCTCTTCAACTCATCTGTAGTTCTACTTCTATCCATGAAATATCTTGTCACATACAGGTCAGCAGGGCCTTTCTCTTTCTCCTGAATTTAAAACTTGTTTCCAGTAGATAGGAAGGTATCTCCACTTGGATCAAGTGCATCTTCTAAGCGCATTTGGAAGGTGTCCAAGAGCTACGGTCATTGTCCCATGTCTCTGTGATGATTGTACTGGGTCAGGGACTGATGGGGAAATCAGTTCCTTTCCAACATTTGTACTAAGGTGCCCCAGTCTCCATGAAAGCTATGCTTGCAAAGAGGGAATATGAGAGGTTACATTTTCTCTCTAGATCATGGCCTTGATATAGAAATGATGGACTCCATAACCACATCTCTGACTGCAGCGAGCTAGGCCATGTTTTGGACATAGGTGGGAAGAATTAGTAAGCGCAGATACTCAAGGTCTACTTAGGCAGGCAGGTGCATCAGCAGGTGAGTTTTGTCAGTCCAGGGTTCCATGTGCTGCTATGAGGTCTGTGCAGGATGGAGGGAGCAGGAGGAAGAGAGGCACTTCTAAAGGACTGGGCCTGAATGGACAGTAAAGAGTCAGTTTTGCTTTTTTTTTTTTCAATTTTAATTTTGTTTTCTTAGAATACAGTTGAATATTTGGCAAAACTCTAAAACATACAAAGAAAATACTTGTACTTCTCTTTATCCTTGTTCCAAACCAGCCATTATTGCCCCTTTATAAGTAATCTTTGTTCTGAAACTGGCAGTAATCTATAGAAAGTTGTGTTTTGTTTTTTTTTTTTTAATTTGGAAGTGCATCGAGAAGGAATATAATAGGTAGAATAAATTTAGAAAATGTGGCCAGGAGCACCTGGGTGGCTCAGTCAGTTAAGCATCTGACTCTTTGGTTTCAGCTCACTTGGGTCATGATCTCAGGGTTGTGAGATCAAGCCCTGCATCAGGCTCTGAGCTGGGTGTGGAGCCTGCTTAAGATTCTCTCTCTCCCCTACCCCTCCCCAACAACAAAAAAAATTTTTGGCTAGTTTTGAGGGAATGGAGAGACCTGAATTCATTGAAAAAGGTTTCTGTTACTCTGTGAACAGAGAGGATGAAGTTATAAAAGAAACAGTGACAGTGGAAGATGTAAGGTCCCAGAGAAAATAGAAGGGAGAGAACTTGTCTTCAGAAAGGGCTGGACTAGGACCATACTTCAGTATATAAAGCCTGTTTGGTCATGCAGAATGCAGGACACTGCATCAGGATTCTCTGACCCTGCTTTTTCTTTTCATAAGGACAAGTGTTTGAGGGTGCCAGGGTGTCAGTCAGTTGGGCGTCTGATCTCAGGGTCCTGGGATTGAGCTCCACGTCAGGCTCCCTGCTCAGTGGGAGGACTGCTTCTCCCTCTCTCTCTGCTCCTCCCCCTGCTTGTGCTCTCTGTCAAATAAATAAATAAATAAGATCTCTTTTTTTAAAGGACAAGTATTTGGCAATAGAATTTCTTCATCAACAAAGATACTTATGCCATTGAAAATAATAATATTATTACATTTTAAGCCCAAACAAGGGAAAAACTGGAAATGTGAGGGAACTCTACAATCTGAACCATTAGCATTGCCCCTAAAATAGCACATTGGCACAGACAAGCAAGATATAAACAGCAAAGAATTCTCATCACAGCTGTTCCAGTAGGAGACAAGTCTTCTCTGTATGAAGTATGAAGGCGGTGATTATATATAAATCAGCTTATCCACCACTGTCATTGGTTGAGAACAGCCATGGATTCATATGAAATTATTGGACTCATTATTTGTTTGTCCGTCTCTCTCTCTCTCTCTCTCTCTCTCACACACACACACACACACGTGAAAGAAAACACATATCTACCACAAGATCACTTTCAAACTATTAAACTGTTATTAAAAACAAGAAGACAGGACAACTAGGTAGCACAGTCAGTTAAGCATCTTCTCAGGTCATGGTTTCAGGATCCTGGGATCAAGTCCCAGGTCAGGCTCTCTGCTCAGCAAGTGAGTCTGCTACTCCCTTTCTCTCCGAGCTCTCTCGCTCTGTCAAATAAATAAATAAATAAATAACAAAATATCTAAACTTCACTTTCCTTATAAAAATAAAAAACAAGGGGCACCTGGGTGGCTCAGTCATTAAGCCTCTGCCTTCAGCTCAGGTCATGATCCTGGGGTCCCAGAATCAAGCCCTGCATCAGCCTCCCTGCTCAGCAGAGAGCCTGCTTCTCCCTCTCCCACTCCCCCTGCTTGTGTTCTCTCTCGCTGTCTCACTCTCCCGTCAAATAAATAAATAAATATCTTAGAAAGAAAGAAAGAAAACTATTTAAAAAAACACAAAAAACAAAAAACAAGAAGCCAACCAGAGCCATATAAGATCCAGGAACTCACATACCCATAGGCTAGTGTTACCAAAGACAGTGCCCAACCAGAGGAGCAGCTGCCAGCGCTGTAGGACATCTCTCCCTTTCCCAGAGCTCACTGCCCAGCAGCATCAGGCACTGCAGATCTGTCCAGCTGCAAAGTACTAAGTTGGCTAATGGTCCTAAATTTGATAATTGAAAAAGTATAACATCACTGTTGATTCTCCTGCAGCTTAAAACACACCATGTAAGGCCATTTGAATACTGTTAAAAAAAAAAAAAGTTTGTGAATTCCTGAAACACCCAATGCATATTTGAGAGTTACAGGCATTCAGGAGGTTGAAGTAAGACAGAACTTGCGCAAAGCTGTATTCAAATTAAAATCATTTAAGTTGCTTTCAGCTCTTTCTGCCAAAATTCTGCAAACACTCATCTTCTTTCACACAAAGTGTATACACCAGGGAGGCAGAGCTCCAGGTTAAGATTCAAAATGTGCAGAGAAATTATGTGAGGTTTAGGCAGCTACTTAACCATTCTAAGCCACAGTTTCCACAACTGTAAAATGGGGATCATAGACGTCCTTCATAGAGATGCCAGATAAAAATGCCTGTCAAGTGTTTTATCCATGTTATTAGCACAGTATATTTCAAAATAGATGAAAAGAATAACATCAATGAGACCCAAGATGAAATGTCCAGCTTTGTAAGTGGCTACATTTGCATGGGAATGAGAACTGCGCCACAAAGATTCTCATCTCCATCGAAGAGGACAAACAAGAGAGCTACAACTAGGTAACTATTGTTCTTACTGTACAGTGACTTACGCACTGAGCGCAGACTCCCTAAAAACACTGCGAGATACACTAACAACCAAACGGCTCCTAGGAAACGACAACAAAGCGACTGAATGGGAATGGGGTAAAGAAAACAGAGCCACAAAATCTCAGCCGAACACAGTGAACCACAAAGAGCACCCAGCGCCCCAGCACATCTTGGGAGTTATAGTCCTTCAACCCTGAAAGCAGCCGGCTGGGGGCAATTGAAGGACTACAGCTCCCAGAATGCCTGGAGGTTCACCGTTCCTTCTGCCCCGCCCCTTCCCGTACAGGGGCGGTCCCGCCACGCCCAGAGGAGCGCGGATCTCCTCCAAGCCCTGACCCCAGAGACACAGCGCGGCCCAGCGGACCGCCTGAGTAGCGCTGTAATCGTGATAGAGCTTCTTCACGAACTGCGGATGGCGCCACTTCTTGCGGCCGAAGCCGGATTTCTTGCAAGCCGGCACACCGGACACTCTGACAGGGGTTAGCCATGGGTGCAGCCCAGACTCCAGGGCTCAGCACGCCCCACCCTTCCCACCTCCTCTCTCCCTCCTCTCCGAGCCACGCCCTCCGAGCCACGGCCTCCGAGCCACGCCCCCTTGGGCATGCGTGGTACTGCTGGGACGCACACGTTGAGGTCGCTCCTTGTGGGGGTTGGGCTTAACGACTCGCGAGGACTGGCCGTTGGTTAGGGTTCGTGGAACCCGCATGGAAACTTCTAAGCCGGTATTTGAAACGTAAACTCACCGGCTACGATGGAAATACCGGTACCTGGAAACCTAACCTTTTCAAAGCCACCTTTCCCGCAGTCACTTCTGTGCGTCGGGGCTACCACAATCGTCCCCATGGACCCTACATGGTGTGGCTGCCCAGAGTGCCTCTTGTACCCCTGGGCTGGCTGAACGGACCGTATCTCATCAGTCCTCTTAGGGGGACTGCCCTTTGCGGTGTTGGGAAAAGGAGAAACAGGACGGTGGACAGGCCCAATGCTGCATGGTACAGTTGGGAAAGTTAGGCAGGCAGGTCAGTGACCTCCTAATCCCCTTGGGGACCATGCCCAAGCCACTTCTCTGACTCCCCTCCGCTCTGGTTAACCTATAGTGGCCCTCTTGACCTCATTCACACAGGCCAGCAGGACCACAAACTACCTTTGGTCCTACCCAAAAGATCAGGGAAGTTCGTGGAGGAAGGTAGAACAACAGGTTCTGCTCTGCTGTCCTGTTCCTTTGGAACCCCTAATATCCTTTCAGAACCACAAAATAATTGAACAATTTGTTGCTGCTGGGGGTTATAGTGATAATTTCCCAAGTCATTTTTCCATTTAGTTTTTCTGACTACAATTACTCCATCACTACACACGCCTCAAACTCACTTATGCAAAGCTCCAATTCTGTGCAGGGAGGAGGCAAAGAAAGCAAAATATCCATGGAACGACTTCCTGGAGCATCAATCCTACTGCCGGTTCTGGAAGAAATGAAGTTAAGTAATTTCCAAGGTAAGTAATTAAAAACTTAAAACTAAGGCAAAGCTGGGAAGTCATATGTCATTAGTGATTGTTAATAGTCTCTGCCTGAACTCTCAGGTCTTTTCTCTGAGAAGAAATTCTAAGGGGCTCTTACTTCCCATTATTTTATTTTTTATTTTTTATTTTTTTTAAGATTTTATTTATTTATTTGACAGAGAGACATCACAAGCAGGCAGAGAGACAGGCAGAGAGAGAGAGAGAGAGAGAGAGAGGAGGAAGCAGGCTCCCTGCAGAGCAGAGAGTCCGATGCGGGGCTCAATCCCAGGACCTTGAGATCATGACCTGAGCCGAAGGTAGCGGCTTAACCCACTGAGCCACCCAGGCGCCCCAACTTCCCATTATTTTAAACAGAAAAAATTATAAGGCATAGCAAGTCCATCAAATAAAAACCCTGCCAATTTCTCGGCGTCTGGCTGGCTCATTCACAAGAGCTTACAATTCTTGCAGGTCGTGAGTTCGAACCCCATGTTGGGGGTAGAGTTTACTTGATGTGAAAATGTTAGGGTTCAGAGTGAACAGTCAATTCTTGAGGCGTCTTTGGTGCAAAAAGGATGGTTTTATTAAAGCAGAGGGGACAGGATCCTTGGGCAGAACTGCACTGGGGAGGAGTAGCGGGTTAAATACTTTTCAAGTTGCGAGGGAGATAAAGAGAGTTTAAGTCTTGAAGGAATTTGGAAGCCAAGGGTCAGCTGTTGTTAGGAAAAGGGCATTTACTACTGTCTGGTGAAACCTTAGTCATGAGACCCATCAGATGTGTATCAGTGGGCCATATGCTTGGAGGATGATTGCAAACATGTATCTTGGCAGGGTGGGGGTGGGTAGTAGAGATACAGGAAATTTCCAAAGGAATTTTTATATGTTAAAGAATACAAGATCTTGGAGGGGGGGCTAACATTAGGCTAAGATTGCCTTTTGCTTCTAGCAAAGTATTGAGTTAAGTTCCTAAAGGAAGGTTACTCTGCCTGTCTCAAGGACTTGTCAATGGGCTGTAAGTTGTAAGGAACTTTTTTTTTTTAAGACTTTATTTATTTATTTGACAGACAGAGATCACAAGCAGGCAGAGAGGCAGGCCGAGATAGGGGGAATCAGGCTCCCCGCTGAGCAGAGAGCCCAATGTGGGGCTCGATCCCAGGACCCTGGGATCATGACCTGAGCTGAAGGCAGAGGCTCAACCCACTGAGCCACCCAGGCGTCCCCGTAAGGAACTTTTTAAAGATTTAGTAGAGTTGGGGCTGAGAAGTCCTTTCAGATTCTGACCCCAGAGTTCTGCAGTCCCGAGTCAGTAGTGATCCCTTGCCAACCTTGGCATACAATCATGCCCTAATGTTGTGTATTAAACGCAGACCTCCTTTGACAACCCCCCCCCATTTCCCATTGTTCTCTGCTCCATTCAAGTTACCTCTCCTTAGCTTCTCACCTAAACCCATTCCAATCCAGCTTCCCTCCACACCACTTCACCGAAATGTCTTTCAGGGGGGTCACCGATGATTGCCATTGTACTAAATTTAGGACTAAGTTGTTCTCTCAGTCTTTCAGCTGCCTTTGAAACACTATTGAGAACTTCTTCCATCTAAAAACTTCTCTCTGGATTTGCCTCCCTGCAGATTCACTCCTGCTTTACTCTGTCTTCCTCGTCTTGCTCCTCCTCCTCCACCAGTTCTCTGGGATCCTCAGCCCCCTTCTCTTTCCTGTGGGCCTTCCCTTCTCAGGGCAAACCTACAGAGGCTCCCAGCGTTGAATACCATCTATCTGTTGAGCACTCCCAGGCCTGGGTCCTCTTTTCTGAAGGGAGCACTCAGGAGTCATCATTGGCTCTTTTTCCCTTCTTATCCCTCATCCAGCCTTCCAGCTAGTTCTTTTGCCACGCATCCTGATGGCAGCCTCTCCCCACTGTCTCCACTTCTGTACCAATTTCAGCCACCGTCCCCTCTTACTGGTCTTCTGCAAGGACTGCCTCCCAACCCAGCTCCCTGCTTCCCCTCTTACTCTCCTATAGTCCATTCTCCAGTCAGCATCCAGAGGGTGCCATAGAAAAAACGAAAGACAAGATATATTTTAACCCCGCACCCCCCCCCGCATCTCCCCCTTCACTCCCTCCCACCCCCATTAAACCCTCCCACTGGCTTCTTGTTGCAACAAAATAAAAGCTTAGAGGGGTGGGGATAACATAAAATAAATGCTTGGATAACTAGGTAACCTGGCCCCTACCTACTTTTTTGGCCTCATCTCTTATCCTTTCTTGTTCTCACTATTGTGTGTCAGATTTTCGGGTATCTAGAACTAAAAGCAATCTTTTTTTTTTTTTTTCAAGATTTTATTTAATTGACAGACAGAGATCACAAGTAAGCTGAGAGGCAGGCAGAGAGAGAGGGGGAAGCAGGCTCCCTGCTGAGCAAAGAGCCCGATTCTGGGCTCTATCCCGGGACTCTGGGGTCATGACCTGAGCCGAAGGCAGAGGCTTTAACCCACTGAACCACCCAGGCGCCCCTGGAACTAAAAGCGATCTTAACTGAGAAATAAATATTAAATCATAGAATCTAGAGCATGGGAGGCACGGAAGGAAAAGTCTTGAGAGAATGAAGGTTTCAGTGATTAAAAAACACAAAAATATGCAATACAATGAAACTATAACTGATCTGTATGTATCTACTCCAAAGAATGTAGTAATAAATAATGAAGTGAGTTTTTTTTAACAAACCAAAAGAACTTACAAAGAAATAGAAATACCTCTCGTTATATTTTGAAAACAAAAAGATATATTTAGTAAATATAAAAGGACAGGGGAAGGTGGGTGGCTCAGTGGGTTAAGCCTCTGCCTTCGGCTTAGGTCATGATCTCAGGGTCCTGGGATCAAGTCCCGCATCGGGCTCTCTGCTCAGCAGGGAGCCTCCTTCCCCCTCTCTGTCTGCCTACTTGTGATCTCTCTCTCTCTCCTGTCAAATAAATAAATATTTTAAAAACATATATATAAAAGAACAATAATTTTAACACATTTCTGGGCCCTAATGCAATAAAATTAGAAATAACAGAAATAGAGAATTTAAAGGTGCTCACCTCTTTGAAAATGTTAAAATACTCTTTTAATAAATTAATACCTGCATCAGGGCGCAAATGTAAAACACAATTGCAGTGCCTATAAATAACACGCACTTGCAAATATAGCATACCCAGATATATGCAGCCGTGATCAGAGAGCTCTCCGACCCAGAAGCTTCTGTACTGACCAGTTATGTTCATCCTCCTAACTGCCTCAGAGTCCTTTAACATCATCTCATTACAAGGGGAGCCACAATGAAGGCAGGACTAGGAACTGTAATCATTACAGGTACCTGAAAAATTGGACTCTTCTACTGCTGAGCCTGACCTTGACTTCAGGCTTCTTTTCAGCCAGGGCTCCAGGCAACCGCCACCAATGGATCTGTGTTGTGTACAAACTCAAAACTGCCCTCCCACAGCGGCTGCCTAGGAACTGGCACCAGCAGCTGCCATGGAAGAGAAATGACAGCCCTCAGAAGAATCTGTGACCCGCCTCACATGAGGACTCAGGGTCCCAGGAGTTCTGGTCGGGCCTCAGCTTCAAATCTGTCTCATCCACAAAATATTCCTGATCCTGGGGGCACCTCAGTGGCTCACATGGTTAAGCATCTGCCTTTGGCTCAGGTCATGATCCTAGGAGCCTCGGTTTGAGCCCCGTATCGGGTTCCCTGTTCAGTGGGGAGCCTGCTTCTCCCTCTCCCTCTGCCATTCCCTCCGCTCATGCTCTCTGGCTCTATCTCTGTCAAATACATTAATAAAATTTAACAAAAGAACAAAAACAATTCCTGATCCTCATCCCAGCTGTACCTAATTGTCTCTCCTTCCCTTCCAAAATTTCCCTGCAATTCTTTGTAACTCCCCTGCAGAAAAAAGGAAAACTGCTATTTGTGGAGCACTGTTACTTGCCAAGCACTTTGATAATCAAGAAAGCCTATGCCAAAGGGTTGCACCTCAACCTAGAGGACATGCTCAAAAAAAGCCACCACGGGATTTTCAATCAAGGACCGTCCCAAAACTCTTCAGTGACCTTACCAAACAGTGTGACTCTGAAAAAGCTCCAATTTCACCCTAAATGAGATTTCTGGTTCTGGTGCCTAAGAGGACAGAGGCCCGGAGCACACTGTGGGAGATCCCCTGGGCAGAAGTGCCACCCAGCAGTTCAGGCGTGAGTGGGTGTCCTCAGGCAAGTTCTAATTAACTTATATCTAAATAAAGAGGATTGGGATAAAGAAAGGGGCTCTTGAGTCTAGTAAGTGAATTCTAAATATACAGGGGTTCATCTGGAAGCCATCACCCTACATTTGCTCTCTAGCTCATAAGATTTCGACATGAAGCAGAAGAGAGTGAAGGCCACCCTGTGTGGCACCGCCCTAGATCCGTTTAGATCTGGCTCAGGCTCTAAGACCAGGGATGCCCACTTGTGTGCTAAAGGACATACAAGGCACTGTCCCTCCAGCTAGACAGGGCTCCAGACAACCTTAGTGTTTTCCAGCACTCTGGACAGCTTCATCTCTCTTCCTTCCGTTTTTGAGGTAGAGTCTGTACTCAGGACGGTGTCCTGCTTATGCAGAGAAGGACTTAGGGGACTGCAGACAGATTAATTCACCCAGAGTTCTGAAGATGACTGCCCAAGTGGTTGGTTTTCTCATCTCTTGTATTATTGATTATCCGTGAATTTGGAGACCCAGGGTAACCTCGAAAGGATGTCAAAACCAGGAATGTGGGGGCCCCAGGCCTGAACCACAAGAGGCCCTAGAGGACAAGCTCCCGACACGAGCTTTGCCACTCACCAGCTCCGTGATTGTACCAAGTGCCTAACCCCACTCAACACTGATTTCCTAGTCTGTTCAGTGGCCACTTGTACCTAAAAGGAATTGAAATGGTCTAGAAAGTTGGTGGCCACTAGTAAATGCTATTGTTATTTGTTGGTATTAATATCATTACTGTCAAACCTGCTCACGGGAGTGACAATCCTGTATTCATAAGACAACCATGAATGAGAACCAGTTGAATCAATAATCACCTCCCACAATCCAGCTTTAAAAGCAACTCAGAAGGGGTCCCTGGGTTGCTCGGTGGGTTAAAGCCTCTGCCTTCGGTTCCGGGCATGATCAGGGTCCTGGGATTGAGCATCAGGCTTTCTGCTCAACAGGGAGCCTGCTTCCTCCTTTCTCTCTGCCTGCCTCTCCGCCTACTTGTGATCTCTTGTCTGTCAAATAAATAAATAAATAGCAACTCAGAAAATAGCTGTTAAATGCTTCCTTATTAAATTTTTAATTTTTTTAAAATTATTATTAAATGTTTATTTCCACAGCAAATTTTTTTTTTTAAAGATTTTATTTATTTATTTGACAGAGAGAGATCACAAGTAGGCAGAGAGGCAGGCAGAGAGAGAGGAGGAAGCAGGCTCCCTGCTGAGCAGAGAGCCCGATGCGGGACTCGATCCCAGGACCCTGAGATCATGACCTGAGCCGAAGGCAGTGGCTTAACCCACTGAGCCACCCAGGCGCCCCTCCACAGCAAATTTTTAAAATTAATTATTATTAAATGTTTATTTCCACAGCAGTATCTCCCCTCCCTGACAAACACGGAGGAAGAGACAGAAGAACAGGAGGGAAAAAGTGCCCCAGGACAACAGTCTGGTCTTTGAAGATTCATCCAGGTTGGGACAAAGGGCCAGCCACTCCTCTTATCTCCCCGGTGGCTCCCAGCCATCCTTTGAGCTCACCAGCCTTTTGGATTCATTGCCTTTGAATGCTGTGGAAGCGCAGGTACTCCCTTGATTTGAGTCCCATGCACAGCACCTCGGCAGTCCGCACCTGCTCTCCCCCCTTGCTTGCAGGCCTGGCTTCCCTGCGCATGCCGTAAGCTCCTTGTACCACTCCCATCCCCACAACTGTCGCCTCAGCCCTGGCTCGGCCCCCACACCTGTTGCTGGGCTCTGTGGAACTCTGGATCTTCTGGCTCCCTCTTTAAAAGCAGTCTTTGGTTATATCCCTGCCTCGCCTATCCACCGTGTGAGCTTTCTCTGGCTTCACTGTGTTTTAAGGGCCACACCAGTTCTTTCCGGGCAGCCTGAAACACGGGTATCTGTCTGAGTAGGGTGTTGAAAAAGCTCCCAACAACCCCCTGTCAGCCAGAGGGGGAGGTGGGGGTCCCATTACCGGGCCACCAGGCACTGAGGGAGTTTTCATTATAGGATAAACCCTGAGGGCGGCTGGGTCTGTATGGGGTTCTACCACTGCTGCTGATGCTGTGGGTGGAGGAGGCCCCAGGGGTTTGTCGGGGACTCTGCTGGGACTGGGGTGGTCCTTGTCTCTAGGCCTGGTGCCGCCAGCTTTCTGAGTTATAGAATACCACAGAGGTGGGAATGACAGTCTCCCCAAAACCACACTTCTTTGCCTTGGCAGAGACCCTAGGTCGAAGCATGCAAGATGGGGGAGGACAGCAGCTGCTGATAAAATCAGCTGAAGGCAGGGGCTTCACAGCTGTGGTCCACTCCTTCCCCTTGGGGCTCTTGTAGCCTAGAATCAAGTAGTTGGCCATCACGTCATCACATCCATTCCAGCCCACTGGCAGGTCCTGGATCTGGTCCCACCTGGAGCCCAGGGATAATGTCACCTCAGTTATGCCAGGGGTCCTTGTAGTCAGGGAGTGGCTCAATGTAAGGCTTTAGTTCCTCTTCATGGACCATGTTCATCCATGGGTCCTTCATGGTTTCCTCTAAAGTGCTTCTCTCACTGGGACTGAGGGTCAGGAATTTCTTTAGTAGGTTTTCACACTCCACAGGCACAGAAAGGGGAATGTGGCCTGCATGCAGTACCCACTCCCACAGCTCCTTGAAGTGCTGTAAAGGCAGGGAGTTGCCAGATAGTCATTGTATAGAGGATGGCTCCAGGCTCCGCATGGCCCCCACAGGGCTGTTGTATTTTGGCATAAGGGGGACTACCACAGAAGGTGTTCAGCTCATGGGCGACAGCAAACTCATTGCTGAAGCCAAAGTCTGCAACCTTGATGATCAGGTCAGCTTCCAAAAGCAGGTTCTCTGGCTTTAGGTCCCTGTGGACGATACCCTCCTGGTGATGGTACGACACAGTGGACACTATCTGGCAGAATCTGCCTTCAGGGCTCCTCCTCTCTCATGCAGGCATGGTCCAGTGTGGGGGGGATCAAGTGCCTATGGCGTACTCCGTGACCAGGTTGAGTGTTTCCGAGGTGTCCGTCACCTCGTGTGGTGTCATGACTCAGGGCCTTCGTGCTCTGGACTTCAAGGAATAGTCTGTGGAGGCCGAAGGAGTTCTGCGCACTCTTGTTAATGACCTTCATGGACACTTCTGTCCCACTCAGGTTGTGCCAGACCAACCTCACTTTGTCAAAGCCGCCCTGGCTGAAGGTCTGGAGGAGCCGGTAATTGTCAATGCGGGTCTCCTGGTCGCCCGGATGGCTGTGAGGTCCCTCCGCTCAGTGACTTACTGCTAGCAATACTAACTAGAGACGCCCTCTAACAGTACTAACATACCACATCAAGATGAGGGAAAAAAAAAGAACCAAAAGAGAAAGAGAACAAAGGGGAAAATCTAACTGTGGTCAAAAGTCCCTCAGCTCACCAAACACTGGCTCCCTGACCTAAAAAAACTAAAAAACATAAGCCTGGCCAAGAGCTTATACAGGAGATACTTAGGATTCTCTCTCGATGGCTTTTCTTGAAGTCAAGAAATGGACCTATTAAAACTAGGGATAATTCACAATGGTTCTCTCATTTGGGTCTCAGGAACCCTTTCCTCTTTATTAAGGGGGAGGGGAACACCCCCAAAGGCCTCTTTGTTTATGTGGCTTATAGTGATTGGTATTTACCATACTAAAAATTAAAACCCATAGGATGCTTTGGTGGCCTTTTCACGTCTAGTTTGGAAATCTGCCATGATTTTTGGTGTTTAAAGAAAGCCATGATGTCCATACTTAAAAGAATTCGGTTTTTTTTTCTTGAAACTCTGGCTGATCAGTGTCAAAATAATACCACAATTTAACTGGTTTCACAAAAGCTATGGGCAAAGACTCTCCTTAATTAACCTTCAGTCATTCTCCTCTGAACCCTGTAGTCTGTCTTTGGCTATCCTATACCACCCAACTGTAGCAAGAATCTTGCCAAATCTTGAAGTCAAGAGACTCCCTGCCCTCAATATCTGATAATTCTTCATCTCTCCCCTTTGGTATCTGTGAGAAAATAGAACGCATATATTGGTTTCTGGCCTCATCTCCCCACTGCCCCCAGTTCTGGGCACAGGCTGCTGAAACCCTTACAATTTCCAAGCATTCAGAGCGTTAGGAGCATCTCTTGTTCAGTATTTCGTCTTCAACCCCAGGTCCTGACACAGGGCTCCTAAATCCCTTGGAATTTCCTGGGTGGTAGGAATGTCTTGTTCTTGGTAGGAATGTCTTGTTCTAATGAGGCAACTCTGGGTGGGCTCCTGGATGACTCCTGGATAGAGACTGTCATCAGAAAGTCCAAGCCATGATTAGATCTTGGGACGTGCAGCTCCACACCACTACCCCTTCACTCCCCCAGTCCTCAAGGGAGGGGAAAGGGGCCAGAAATGGAGCTATTGATCTACATGAGGAAGCATCCATAAAAATCCCAATAGTATGGGTTCAGAGAGTTTCCACGTGGATGAACACATCCACATTGGCAGGGTGATGCACCCCAGCTCCTGTGCTCAGGACCCTCCCAGACCTCACCCAGTGCATCTCTTCCTCTAACTATTTACGTATCCTTTATTGCATCCTTTAATAAAATGGTGCTCTGTGAGCCACTCGAGCAAATGAATTGAACCTAAGGAAGGGGTTGTTGGAACTTCCCCCTTCCCCTCTAGAGCTGACCAGTCAGAAGCACAGGTGATAACCTGAACTTGGCGTCTGAAGTTGGGGGGGGGAGTGGCCAGGGAAGCTGCTGTGTGGGACTGAACCCTTAACCTGTTGAACCTGATGCTGTCTCTGGACAGACGATGTCAGACTTGAGTTGAACTGTAGGACACCCCAGCTGGTGTCATGGAGGATTGCTTCATGCAGGGGGGAAAAAACACGCATTTGGTGACCAGAAGTGAAGTGTTTCGTGTGAGTAGTAAGGGAGACTCGCAGGAGAAAGGCTCACGGATTAAAGGACTGTGGGTTTTCCCTGGTGCAGCATCTGACTGCCCTAACCTGCCTTTGGCAAGAATCCTATCAGGTCTGTTTAACTAGCATCTTTCTCTTCCTGAGGTTTCCTCTTAGCAATTTTCCATCCCCTCACCCTGACCCTATTTGTTGGCTCTAAATCCCCATTTCATGCTGTCCTGGAGATGGGGCCCAGTTCTACACTGAGGCCTCTTTTTCCCCTATTGCAATATTCAGTTTCTGGAATAAAACCTGCTTTTACTGCTTTAACTACTAGTGTCCAGCTCTGGTTCTTCTTTTTTCTTACAAATTGTTTTTTCTTTAACACTGTAGGGCATTATTCTGTTGTGTAAGACACAATAAGGTACATTACCAACTTTGGTAAAGCTGAAGGGAAGATAGCGTTCATCATGTTTTTGTTTCTTATTTCCAAATTTTGCCCAAGTCTTTGGAGTAGATTTCACCCTTCCATGAGCTTGCTGTGAGAACTTGTTATGTCCATTACATGTCTTTAAGTGTAGTGTTTGCAGCTAAGGGGCATGAAAGCAAGTCTTCTTTATTTTTTTTTTTTTAAAGCCCACAGAGCCACATGCTCCATGTCTGTGTCCTTCAGCACAGGCCTGGGGATCCAGGTATGGGCTTGGCACCAAAATGTGAGGGGTGGGAGAAGCCCATTTATTAGCCCTTCTAATGCTCTTCCTTTCTTCATGTATATCTGAGTTTCTTACCTGTATCATTTTCCTTCTCTCTGAAGAACGTCTTTTAAAATTTCTTGACAGGCAGATCTACTGGTTATATAATCCCTCAATTTTTTGTTTGTCTGAGAAAGTATTTTTCCTGCATTTTTTTTGAAAGATATTTTGCTGAACACAAGTCTAGGTTGGCAGGTTTCTGCAGAGAAGTCTAGTGAAAATCTTTTCTTTGTTTTTTTATAAATAAGATGTATATTCCCCCCACCTGCCTTCTTACAATTCAGGATCTTCTCTGTGTCTTTGATTTTTCTGCAGTTTGAAAATGATTCACCAAAATGTAGACTTTTTTTGGTATTTTGTCTGCTTAATATTCTTTGAGCTTCCTCATTGTAGTTTGGTGTCTTTGTTAATTTTGGAAAATTCTCGCCCATTATTACTTCATATATTCCTTCTTTCTTGTCCTTTTGTATTCCCATTACAAGTATGATAACACTTTTATTATTTTTTTAAGATTTTATTTATTTATTTGACAGACAGATCACAAGTAGGCAGAGGCAGGCAGAAATGGAGAAAGGGGGAAGCAGGCTCTCTGCTCAGCAGAGAGCCCAATGTGGGGCTCGAGATCATGACCTGAGCTGAAGGCTGAGGCTTTAACCCACCAGCCAGGCGCCCCATGATAACACTTTTTAAATTGTCCTACTGTTCTTAGATATAATGTTTCATTCTTTTTTTCTCTTTGCTTTTTTGTCTGGGGAGTTTCTAGTGACATATCTTCAAGTTCACTGATTATTTTCTCAACTGTGTCCATCCTACTGATGAGCCCATCAAAGACATTATTTATTTCTTTTAGTGTTTTTGATTTTTAGCACTTCCTTCTGATTCTTAAGAGTTTCCATCTCTCTCTTACATTACCCATATGTTCTCCTGTGTTGTCCACTTTTTCCATTAGAATAGTGATCATAGTTATTTTAAGTTCCTGGTCTCATAATTCTAAAATTTCTGCCATATTGATCCTGGTTCTGGTGCTTCCTCTGTGTCTTCAAATGATAGGTTTTTGCCTTTTAGTATGCCTTGTAGTTTTTGTTGAAAGCTGAGCATGAGGTACCAGGTAAAAGACCTGAGGTAAATACGCGTTTAGTGTAAGGTTCTACATTTATTTGTGTAGAAGTTAAGTTATATTTACCATCTACTGAAGCTTTGGTGTTAGAGGCTAAAATGTGCTCTGGTGTGCTTTGATTCCCCACCGCCCTCTATTGTCTTTGGGTTTTCTTAGAGACCTCTTCTGAAATAAAGTCTGAGGCTTGCAGTTCTTTCCATTGTAATCCTCTCTTGTTGTTCAGAGCTATACATAACAATGTGGTGGTGAGGGGTGGAGGGAGAAGTGTCCTCTGGTCTTATGATTAAGTCAGTTAACTTTTAGTGAGCCAGTGCCTCAGGCTGAGACCTTTACAACAGCTTCTTGGCCACTCCCCACCCTCTACTGCGGTAAGACTGGAAAGCTACAGGGAACTGGGGTTGGTTATTTACCATTTCCCATGTTTGTGAGGGTCTGGTAAAATCCAGAATGGTTAGACCTTGGTAAAATAGTTTCCTTGATGGCAGGGTTTTGTTTTTTTTTTTTTTTTTTTTTTAAGGGGAACAGAATACTCTGGGCATATTTCAAAATGGTTACTTTTTCCCTTCCCCTGAGGGAAGCAGGCAGTTTTTCTCTGATCTTCAAGGAGAATCTGAGGGGGCTTCTAGAAGTAAGCTCATGAAAGTGTGAGACCCACCCCTTTAATTTTTAACTCTCGAGCTTGTGCATAGGGAGCCTCTGGCATTCTAATTTGTGAATTACAGGGTAAGTTCTTACCCCACCACTGTCTCTTAACAGCTACTTCTGACCCTTGTAAGCTGATTGTGTTCACATCTCTCCATTTTGTGGGGGATAGTAGTTTGCCCTGAGAACTTTTTCCTTATGGTTCTAAAAAAAAAGTTGTTAATTTTCAGTTTGTTTAGCTTTTTTATTATTGTGAGGACAGGAACGACCACTTCTAAGCTGAAAGCAGATGTCTCATTGAAATATTTTTCCAGGGTTTTTTTCCTATGTCAAATAACGATGCTACACATATTTTTGTACATGTCTCTTGACACACATGCTTTTCTGTTATCTCAGGAGTGAGATACCTGGTCCTAAGCTATGTTCACTGTTAGGTCTAGTATACAGTGTCAAACACAGTGCACTCCCTCTTACGGCAAATGAGTTCTCATGGCACCACATCCTCACAAACCCTTGGTGCTGACAGTCTTTTTAATCTTGGTATTCTGGAGGATGTGGAGTAGGGTCTCATTGTGATTTTAATTCATATGTACATGATCATTAAGGAAGTTGAACTCACTTTGGTATCATTTTTTGTAAATTACATATTCAGGTCTTCTACCCATTTTTCTATTAGAGTGTCTTTTTCCTATTGACTTACAGGAGTTATTTACATATTCTGAATGTGAGCCCTTTATCAGTTATATGTGTTATACATATCTATTCTCTTTACTATTCTCTTCACTCTCTTCATGGTGTCTTTTGATAGGCACATATTCTTAATTTGAATGTAGTTCAATTTATTAAGCCCTTCCTTTATAGCTATTGCTTCCTGTGATCTGTTTAAGAAATCTTTCCTTAACTAGGGGTACCTGGCTGGCTCTGTTGGAAGACCATGTGACTCTTGATCTCAGGGTCATGAGTTCAAGCCCCACATTGGGTGTAGAGATTATTTTAAAAAATCAAAAAAAGGAAGAATTTTTTTTTAAAGATTTTATTTATTTATTTGACAGAGATCACAAGGAGGCAGAGAGGCAGGCAGAGAGAGAGGAGGAAACAGGCTCCCTGCTGAGCAGAGAGCCCAATGCGGGGCTCTATTCCAGGACCCTGGGATCATGACCTGAGCCGAAGGCAGAGGCTTTAACCCACTGAGCCACCCAGGCACCCCAAAAAGGAAGAATTTTTTTTTAAAGAAATCTTTCCCTAACTCTTGATCATAAGAATAATTTATTAAAGATTATTTTCTAACATTCATGCTTAAATGGAATTGATTTTTATGAATGGTATGTGATAGTTTTAAGATTTGCCTTTTGGGGCACTGGGATGGCTCAGTTGATTAAGCGTCCAACTCTTGATTTTGGCTCAGGTCACAATCTCAGGGTTTTGAGGTTGAGCCCCATGTCAGGCTCTGCACCGGGCATGGAGCTTTCTCCCTCTCCCTCTCCTCCCACTCTTCTCACCACCACCCTGCTTGCATACTCTCTCTCAAATAAATAGATAGATAGATTGATTGATTTGCCTTTCCATATGGCTGTCCAATTAACCTAGCACCATTAATTTTTTAAATGCATTTTTTTCTGTAATCTACAGTACTTTTGTCATAGCTCACAGGTCCCCATAAGTGTTGGTCTGTTTGGGGGCTGTGATCCTTTCCATTGTTCTGTTTTCTAGTCTTGTTTCAATATCATTGCTTTAACTGTTATGCATTTTATTAAGTTTTTGAATTTATAGAATTGTCTTTCTTATATAGTTCTTCTCTAACAACTTGGCTCTTCTTGGGCCTTTACATCTCATATGCATTTTAGAATCAGATTTTCAAGTTCTATTTTCAGAACTGTGCAGGAATTTTTATTCGTTTTTTGTGGTTTTTTTTAGATTTTTTAAAAAAGTTTTTTATTTATTTAAGTAATCTGTACACCCAATAAGGGGCAGGAACTCAAGACCCTGAGATCAGGAGTCACATGCTCTTCCAACAGAGCCAGCCAGATGCCCCATATTTAGTGTTAATTTTTAATCTTATTATTTCCACAATGGTCATTTTATCTTTATATTTTTATTATTATTATTTTTTTAAAGATTTTATTTATTTATTTGACAGAGAGAAATCTCAAGTAGATGGAGAGGCAGGCAGAGAGAGAGAGAGGGAAGCAGGCTCCCTGCTGAGCAGAGAGCCCGATGTGGGCCTCAATCCCAGGACCCTGAGATCATGACCTGAGCCGAAGGCAGCAGCTTAACCCACTGAGCCACCCAGGCGCCCTGATTTTTATTATTATGGTGAGGTTTTGTAGGTGATGACAGCAATACTACTAACAGACATCAGGAGCGGTATTTCATGTAATCTTTCAAATGTTTAACATCTCCTGCCAGAAAAAAGACCTTTTAGTTAATGTTTATAACTGGTCATTAAAACACACTTGTTAGCATAAACAGTCAAGATTGGTGGGTCAGTTTGGCATTTGGTGGAAATCTCCCAAGTCCTGGGAATGACAGATAGAGAGCTTGACTATTTCTACAGAAGCAAACTATGGCAGGTTTTTCAAAACTCCCAGGATCTATAGATACCTTCTCAACCTAAATTTATCAAAAATATTTTTAGGGCACCCAGGTGGCATGTCCTTCTGCCTTCAGCCCAGCTCATGATCCTACAGTCCTGGGATTAAGTCCTGCATCCACCTCCCTGCTCAGCAGGGAGCCTGCTTCCCCCTCTGTCTCCCGCTCCCCCTGCTTGTGTGCTCTCTCTCTCAAACAAATAAAATCTTAAAAAATATATAGAATATATATTTTATATATAGAATATGTATTATGTATTATATGTACTATATAAAATATGTATTTATAGATATATAATATATATAATATTATATAAAAATATTTTTAAATGCTTTATTTTGGCGATATTCTTTAAAAAAATGAGAAGAGCTTATTTTGCAGTTCCTCTTGCGTATTTTTGCTTTTCTTGCCTGTGCTTTTCATGTCAGTTCCAAAAAGTTTATTGCCAAGATCAGTCACTTAAGGAGCTTCATCCCTATGTTTTCTTTTAGGAGTTTTATAGTTTCATGTCTTACACTAAAGTCTTTAATCAATTTCAAGTTAATTTTTGGATGGTGTAAGATAATGGTTCAATTTCCTTCTTTTGCATGTGGATACCTAGTTTTTAATAGGCTGCTAAAGAGACTATCCTTTCCTTATTGTGCACTGGGGCCCGTGTCAAAGGTTAGTTGACAATATATGCATGGGATATTTCTTGGCTCTCCATTAGGTTCAAGGTAAGTGTATTTTGCTCCTTCTACATGACACTTACTTTTATAAACAAGTCATGTTATTTCTTTGCCCAAAATCACAATAAGGAAATCCAGGTATATAAATTTACTGATGTTTTTGTATCAGGAGTCTCAGATTTACCAGAAACCTGTAAGTCTCACTTCACCTGGTTGATGTAAAACAACTACTAAATGATGGCTTTATGTTGCCCAGTGTGTTATGTGTCAATAAGCTGTAAAGTCACCTACCAGACTTGAATAATGGTTGGCATTATTATGTTTAAGAAGATAAGATGACCACAATAATAGTGAATATACCTTTAGGAAAATCTGTTCCCGTCTTACAAATTACTAGTATGACAACTACTTTAATTTCAGTTCATAAAAGTATATTATTCTGAGACTACATACAATAGCCATTCTACCTGAACAGGCATGAAGCAGCCCAGACACTCATTTTATCTGTAGGTCAATCAGCGTCCAAGGTTGAATTATCCATCAGGTATCTAAGCAGAAGGACTGCTTCTAAGCATATCTGAATGCTGGTTCATTCCCAGATGGACAGGAGGTCAGAATTATCTTTCTTACAGTAAACTGCCTTGTGGCCCAATATCCTGAGGTGCTTACCTTCATTGTTGGGGAATACAGTACTCTAAAGTGAGAGTTAGGGTTGGGGTGAGCTGCTGTCAGAAAGCCATACGAGGGCTCTTTGTGAATGACTTTCCTTTTAGGCCCCACATGGCCTGGTTAGGGCCCTTGGTGTTCTTTTCTTTCTCTTCCTGTCTCCTTAGCTAACCTGGAAGAATCTAACACATTAAACTAAGATCTGTTATACTCTCATACTCTAGAATTATACTGAACACAGTAACCACTCATTAATTCACACTGCTTATCCCATATTTCTAATTATTCCACTTGGACTAAACTGAAGTTTACTTTGCTCAACAAAGATTTGTTATAGATATCTGAAATTGAAAAGAGAGAGGGCAGGGTGCCTAGGTGGCTCAGTCATTAAGTGTCTGCCTTCAGCTCAGGTTATGATCCTGGGTGCTGGGATCGAGCCCCACATTGGGCTTCCCGCTCTGGCAGGAAGCCTGCTTCTCCCTCTCCCACTCCCCTTGCTTGTGTTCCTTCTCTCATTGTGTCTCTCTGTCAAATAAATAAAGTCTTTTAAAAAAGGGGGCGTGGGGCACCAGGCTGGCTCAGTCAGTGGAGCTTCATGGATGTAGATTCCAGCCCTGTATTGTGTGTAGAGATTACATTAATTAATTAATTAATTAATTAATTTTTTAAAAAGAACAGGAATTATTAAAATATTGAAGTGAACAAGTTGTTAATTTAATATGCTCATTTAAAATTATTAAAGGGGCGCCTGGGTGGCTCAGTGGGTTGGGCCTCTGCCTTCGGCTCAGGTCATGATCCCAGGGGCCTGGGATCGAGTCCCGCATGGGGCTCTCTGCTCAGCAGGGAGCCTGCTTCTCCTCATCTCTCTCTCTGTCTGTCTCTCTGCCTATTTGTGATCTCTCTCTCTGTCAAATAAATAAAATCTTTGAAAAAAAATAAATAAAAAAAAATAAAATTATTAAAAAACTTATTACCCAAGGAACTTCAGTTAGGATGAATAAATATTGTTAATCTTTGTGTGTTTTCCAACAAATATTAACTGATTACAGAAGCATGGAATCTATCAAATATGACATAGTACTGTGTATTGACTTAAACAATAAAAATGCAGCCTAAGAAACGCCTGGTGTGTTGTTTTGCCACCTACCAAATATATATGTACTCACATAGGCCAGTATCTCTTGGAATAAAGATGCAAAAATCTCAACAAAATATTAGCAAACCAAACTGAACAGCACATTAAAAGGATCATATGCCATGATCAAATGGGATTTTTCCCTGGGATGAGAGGATGGTTCAACACATACAAATCAATAAATATGATACACCACATTAATAGGAAAGACAAAAATCATGTGATTATCTCAACAGATGCAGAAAAGGCATTTGACAAAGTTCAACATTTTTGCATGATAGAAAAACCCTCAAATTGGATATAGAAGAAACAGACTTCAACATAATAAAAGCTATATATATTGAAATACACAGCCAACATCTTACTCAATGATGGAAGTTTGAAAGCTTTCCTTCTAAAACCAGGAACAAGGGCGCCTGGGTGGCTCAGTGGGTTAAGCCTCTGCCTTCGGCTCAGGTCATGATCTCGGGGTCCTGGGATTGAGTCCCGCATTGGGCTCTCTGCTCAACAGGGAGCCTGCTTCCTCCTCTCTCTCTCTCTGCCTGCCTCTCTGCCTACTTGTGATCTCTCTCTGTCAAATAAATAAAATCTTTAAAAAAATAAAAATAAAAATAAATAAAACCAGGAACAAGAATGCCCACTCTCACCACTCCTTTTCAGCATAATACCGAAAGTCCTACTCGGGCAAGAAAAAGAAATGAAAGGCATCCAAATCAGAAAGGAGTAAGTAAAATTGTGTTTGTTGATGATATGATCTTTTACATTAAAAAATCCTAAATTCTATTTTTAAAAAAGCTAAAACAAATTCAAGAAAGTTTTAAAATACAAAATCAGTATACTAAATCCAGTTGCATTTCTATACACCAACAACAAACTATCTGAAAAAAGAAATAAAGACAACATCTACAATAGCATTGAAGATTCTAAAATACCTGGGGATGAATGTAACCAAGGAAGTGAAAGCTCTATGCATTGAAAACTAGATTTATGAAATTGAAGTCACAGAAAAATGGAAAGATAGCCCATGTTCATGGATCAGAAAAGTTAATATTGTTAAAATGTCTATACTTCCCAAAGCCATCATCTAGAGATTCAATGCAAAATCTATCAGAATTGCAATGCCATTTTCCACAGAAGTAGGAAAATGATCTTAAAAGTAGTGTGGAACTGCAAAGGTCCTTGGATAGCCAAAGGAATCCTAAAACAGGCCTAAGCAGAAGACATCCACACTTCCTGGTTTCAAATTATATTACAAAGTGATAGTAATCAAGACAGTGTGATACTGGCATAAAAACAAACAAATAGACCAGGGGCACCTGGGTGGCTCAGTGGTTAAGCCGCTGCCTTCGGCTCAGGTCATGATCTCAGGGTCCTGGGATCGAGTCCCGTATCGGGCTCTCTGCTCGGCAGGGAGCCTGCTTCCTCCTCTCTCTCTCTGCCTGCCTCTCTACCTACTTGTGATTTCTCTCTGTCAAATAAATAAATAAAATCTTTAAAAAAAAAAAAAAACAAATAGACCAATGGAGGAGTGCCTGGGTGTTTCAGTCGGTTAAGCTTCTGCCTTCAGTTCATGGCATGATCTCAGGGTCCTGGGATCAAGCCCCATCTCAGGCTCCTAGCTCAGCAGGCAGTCTGCTTCTCCCTCTCCCTCTCCTCCCACCCACCAAATAAATAAGATCTTTGAGGGGGGAAAAAAAAAGACCGGTGGATCAGAAACAGCCCAGAAATAAACCCTCACATATACAGTCTGCTAATATTCATCAAGGCAGCCAAGAATAGTCAAGAGGAAAAGGATAGTCTCTTCAATAAATGGTGCTGGTACCAACTGGATAACCACTTGGAAAAGAATAAAGTTGGACCCCTGTCGTATACCACTCACAAAAATTAGTTCAAAATGGACTAATGACTAACAAGACCTGAAACCATAAAGATCTCAGAAGAACACATAGGAAATAACTTCCTCAACATTGGTCTTGGCCATGATATTTTGGTTATGACACCAAGAGCACAATCAACAATAGCAAAACTGAACAAGGGAGCTATACCAAACCAAAATGCACAGCAAAAGAAATAACAAAATGAAAAGGCAGTCCATGGAATGAGAGGAAATATTTGCAAACCACACACACACGGTTAATATCCAACATATATAAAGAACTCAAAAGCAAATATATCAAATTAGAAAATGGGCAGAAAACTTGAATGGACATTTTACCAAATAAGACATACAAATGGCCAACAGATGCTCAACATCACTAATCATCAGGGAAGTGCAAATCAAAACCACACTGAGATATCACATCACACCTGTTAGAATAACTATTATAAAAAAGACGTAAGACAACAAATGCTGGCAAGGGTGTGGAGAAAATGGAAACCCTGTACACTGTAGGTGGGAATTGTGCGTTGACACACCCACTATGGAAAACTGTATGATGGCTCGTTGAAAAAAATTGAAAACAGAACAATCAGCAATCCCATTTCTGGGTATATATCCAAAGGAAATGAATCCACTCTCTCAAAGAAATAGCCACACCCATGTTAATTGCTGCATTATTCACAATAGCCAAGACATGGAAACAACCTAAGTGTCCATCAACAAATAAATGGATAAAGAAAATGTGATACATATGACGAACTAAAATGTGAGATTATTCATATTTATGTATGTATGTATTAGAATATTAGAAGAAGGAAATCCTGCCTTTTGTGGCAACATGGATGGACCTTTAGACCTTGAGGGCATTATGCTAGGTGAAATAAGTCAGGCAGATAACAACTACTGTCTGATCTCACGTATGTGTGAAATCTAAAAACATGAACTGGAGAGAGTAGAATGGTGGTTGCCAGGGGCTGAGTGGTGGAGATAACGTTGGTCAGAGTACAAACTTTCAGCTACAAGATGAATAAGTTCTGGGTATCTAATGTACAGCCTAGTGACTATAATTAACAATATTGTATACTTGAAAGTTGCTATGAGTAGAGCTTTAATGTTCTCACCATAAGTACAACAACAAAAAAGTGGTGAGATAAAATGGTGTTCACTATATTGTGGTAAGCAAGTCAAATATATACATCTATCAATCACATTATACACCTTAAATTTACACAATGCTACATGTCTATTTCTCAAAACTGAAAATTAGAAGTCACCGTGTAGTCATTAATGAACAATCTGCACAGAGATGTTTATAGCAGCTTTATTCATAACTCAAAACTCAGAAGAACCAAGATGTATGAATGGATGAATGGATAAACTGGTGTACATCCAGATAATGGAATATTATGCAGCATTAAGAAGACATGAGATATCGGGGCACCTGGGTGGCTCAGTGGGTTAAAGCCTCTGCCTTCCGCTCAGATCATGGTCCTGGGGTCCTGGGATCAAGCCCTGCATCGGGCTCTCTGCTCAGCAGGGAGCCTGCTTCCCCCTCTCTCTCTACCTGCCTCTCTGCCTACTTGTGACCTCTGTCAAATAAAGTCTTTAAAAAAAGAAATATGAGATACCAAGCCATAAGAGGATAAGGAGGACCCCAATTTATGGGAGGACCCATAAATTCATATTACTAAGTGGAAGGCAATCTGAAAAGGGTACATACTGTGTGATTCCAATTATATGATATTCTGGAAAAGGCAAAACTATGGAGACACTAAAAAGATCAGTGGTTCCCAGGAGTTGAAGGGAGGAGGGTTGAATAGGCAGATCACAGGGGACTTGTAGGGCAGTGAAACTACCCTGTATGATACTATAATGATGGATACATTCAATCTGTATTTGTCTAAACCCATAAAATATACAATACCAAGAGAGAACCCCTAAGGTGGACTATACACAATGGGTTTATTAATAACAATTGTGAGAGATTTTGGTAATTAGGTTGCTGTGTATGTATGCTGGCAGGGGATGTATAGGAAATTGCTGTACCCTTCTCTCAATTTTGCCTGACCCTAAAACTGCTCTAACAAAATAAAGTTGGGCTTTTTTTTTAAAGTTGGCCTGCCATAAGATCACAGTTTCAAAGTGTGACAAAAAGAAGTACTCCAATTTAGAAATGCACTGAAGACTAGAACGGAGAAAACAATTATAGTAAAGCAGAAATTTACTTGCTGTTTCTTCAGAACACTTTGATGATCTTTGAAAAGGCCATAGGAGTCCAGAGAGGGATGAAACAACTGCCCCTAAATATTCGTACAGGGAAAAAAAAAGACTCATTTTTTGAAATAAGATTGCTTCGGAATTCAAAACGTTGGGACACCTGGGTGCTGAGTGGGTTAAAGCCTCTGGCTTTGGCTCAGGTCATGATCCCAGGGTCCTGGGATCAAGCCCCACATCTGGTGCTCTGCTCAGCGGGGAGCCTGCTCTCCCTACCCTCTCTCTGCCTGCCTCTCTGCCTACTTGTGATCTCTGTCAAATAAAAAATAAAAAAATCTTTGGGTGCTTGGGTGGCTCAGTGGGTTGAGCCTCTGCCTTCAGCTCAGGTCATGGTTTCAGGGTCCTGGGATAGACACCCGCGTCGGGTTCTCTGCTCAGCGGGGAGCTTGCTTCCTTCTCTCTCTCTCTGCCTGCCTCTCCGCCTACTTGTGATCTCTCTCTCTCTCTCTGTCAAATAAATAATAAAATCTTTTAAAAATAAATAAATCTTTTTAAAAAAAGAATTCAAAACGTCATCAGAAATGGATGGCCCAATTAAACAGGATATTCTGTTTCTTTCTGAATAAAGAAACTTTGGAATCTTTGATTTCAGAATTTTAAATTACCTAGGTGTTTAAAAACAATTGTCCCTGAGAAAGGTAGGTTTATCATAATATTCAGTGTGCTCTAGAATGTTCAAAAATAATGAACATTTTGAACATAGACATAATGGACACTTTGGGCATAGATAGCATATGATTAGTTTACATATACAAAGATGGGACTGACCAATAGCTGGTCTACCAGAAATAAAACCCCTCCTATTTTGGAGACCTTGAAACTAATCCATACAAACCAAAACACCTAATAAGTAAAATCCATGCTGTAAGCCTTTAGTTGAGCCAATTATTTAGCTTGATATCACATAGAAACGACATCAAGAATTACATATAATATGTAACTGTGAGCTTGATAAGAGCAGGGAAACAAATCAGTGATACCATCTTTGACTGAGTTTTATCACTATATAAAACAAAAGGCTATGCTAAAGATTGCAGTCCATTCAGGTAAGTATTACTGGAAAATAAAACTTTATATCCTACTGTGAAATGGAAACATCGTGACTTTTATTAAATATAGAATTTTGACTAAGTCCTCCTGCATTATGTTATCCGTTTACAAAGTCTTACACTTACGCATCAAGAACATGCTACAATTAACCTATAAGATACAAACATCAGATAAGGAGTTTAAAAAGTCGTTCAAACTGCTATATGAGGACAAAAAAGCATGAAAGTGTTGCTATACATTTTTCTCAAGCGATGTTTTCTCTTAGTAGTACGACTAAGTACTACTGATTGCCACTGTTAATGATTCCTATTGTAGTTTTGTTCATACAATAGCATTTCTTTTTTTTTTTTTTTAAGATTTTATTTATTTGACAGAGAGAAATCACAAGTAGATGGAGAGGCAGGCAGAGAGAGAAAGAGGGAAGCAGGCTCCCTGCTGAGCAGAGAGCCCGATGCGGGACTCGATCCCAGGACCCCAAGATCATGACCTGAGCCGAAGGCAGCGGCTTAGCCCACTGAGCCACCCAGGCGCCCTACAATAGCATTTCTGTAACAGGAAAGTAAATATCACAGAATACATGTAATTTCAAATAAACACCCATTTTTCATATTTTTATGTTAAAATAACAAATTTGTGTGTGAGTGTAATCATTATTACTCGACCGCTCTTCTCAGCCGTGTTGGCTCTGTAAGCCCGTGAGCGCCAGTCCTGCCCAGGACCCCAAAGGAGGGGCCTCTCCCGCGGGGAAACCGTCCTGGGACCCCTGTCCCTAATAAGTCCCATCCCTTCGGCCTGTCCAGGCCTCGCCCCCAGAACCACAGCACTTCTATAATTGACCCCGCCCCCGCAGTGTTCAGGCTCCGCCCCTGACAATCCAAACTGGTCAGTGCGGAGTAGTCCCCGACAAGGGCTCCCCTCTTCCGGTTCGGGTGTCAAGGTGGAGCCCAGCCCGCCTCGCCTCTTCCGGTCCCAGTCCGGCGTGGCAGGGCCAGCAGGCAGCTTTAGCCCTTTCAAGACTCTGTCATGGCCGCGCCCTGCCTCTCCTTCCGGCCTCAACTTGTCATGGCGGCGCCCTGAGTAACAACTTTCGAACCTAACTCCCAACCATCTCCGGCCCTTCCTACCCTCCGGCCGCCAATGGCAGCGCCCGGGGATCACCGGAAGTACAACTTCGGAAGTGAGGCGGTGCTTCTGCCCGGAAGCGAGGGCAGCGCTGGGAAAGATGGCGGCGGCTGCGGCGGCGGCGGTGGGCAACGCGGTGCCTTGCGGGGCCCGGCCTTGCGGGGCCCGGCCCGGCGGGCAGCCCAAGCCCGGGCCGCAGCCACGCACCCTCCTCGCCGCTGGTCCGGCGCTCATAGCGAGCGGCGACGAGCTGGTCGCAGCCGTGTGGCCGTACCGGCGGCTGGCGCTGCTGCGGCGCCTCACGGTGCTGCCGTTCGCAGGACTGCTCTACCCCGCCTGGCTAGGCGCCGCGGCTGCCGGCTGCTGGGGCTGGGGCAGCAGCTGGGTGCAAATCCCTGAAGCCGCGCTGCTCGTGCTCGCCACCATCTGCCTCGCGCACGCGCTCACCGTCCTCTCGGGGCATTGGTCCGTGCACGCGCACTGCGCGCTCACCTGCACCCCGGTAAGTGCGCGGGCACGAGCCCGACCCCCGCCTGGGTCGGGCCTTGCGGCGGGTCCCGAGTGGCGATGTTCCTGTCAGTCCGCACCCCATCCCGGGCTTCCCATTTGCTGGGCCTGAGTCCCCAACGGTGCCCTCTGGGTGGCTAAATCCTGGCCCCGCTACTGACTTGCTGTGCGACCCTGGCACGGGTTACTTCCCTTCCTTGGAATACCTCCCTGGTGTGGTCATTTAGATTCAATAGGGTAATATCTATAAAAAGCTCAGTGTAGGCTCCGGCATAGTCTCTCTTTGGTTTGGCTTGTTAATGCTAGCTGGCTTGTTATTGCTACCATACTAGCGAGTACTAGGTGGTTTTTTTTCTAGAAATAGTGTGTCCTTATCTTGGTTTTGAAAGTGTGAGGCTAGCCCTGCGGGGTGAATTTCCCTATCTGTGGAGCTTGGTTTGAGAACTCTGTTGTCCATTGCTTAGAGGCTCTTGAAATGCACTTGGATTGCAGCATTTAAGAGTAGCAGGAGCAGTTTGTCAGCAAATGACAACTACTTGGAGCCTCTTCTTATCTGCCTCCAGGATGATGGTGGTGACAATGAGGACTTCTGTTGGAATACAACAGCCTGGTAGCACTTCTGACCCTTAACCCCAAGGTCTGGATAAGGAGAGCTGCCCTGGGTCAGCAGTTACTGTTGGTGACTGCACCACTGCCCTCTGGGCCTGCCTCAGTTGACACTGGCATATTTGGGGCCATCTAGGGACACCAAGGTCCTGCCAGCCTCCCCTTTGATCCCACGTTTGCGGTGCTGAAGAAAGAGGGAAAGGGAAGATCCTGAAGGGCTGCAGAAAGAGACGGGAAGGCCCCTGTCTTTGACTCCAAACATGGACTGAATCCTTTCTCTTCTGAGAGAATGGTTTTCCCAACAAGCCTTATCCCAGGGGAGGGGCTCAGACTTACAGGTAGCTTCAGGTCAGCACAATGAAAGACTTCATTGAGGGACCGGAAAATTCAGGGAAGTTGGAAGGAGCGTGACACCACCCCACACTTCCAACAGTCTTTTTTGACCAACAGCTAAAAAGCATGTTAAATTCTTCCAGGAGGACAAGGAGGAGCTAAATGACCACAGGGTGAGGATGGGCACATCTGGGTTTGCATCAGAGAGCTCAGACAGGGGTTCTTCTCTTTCGGTTTCACTTTCTCCTTGTGTAAAATGAGAACCGTAACATCCACTCGCCTTGCCACTCTGAGAAGCAGCAAAAAACTGCCAAGTGCTTGGTATGGTGGTGGCCCTGTGTAGCACTTTGCCCTTTTATTCCCCCCACGGTGTTACCAGCGTTTGTTAAGTCTTTGTTGTTCTTTTCTGCCCACCCAGAGGCCCATGGACTCCCCGAGGGACAGGGCCTTTCTCCTTTGTCCTGAGAGTTACCCTTTGGCACCTTGGCCAAAAGCACACACACCACAGGGGCTGGTGGCCCGTGCAGCAGCAGTGAGATGGGGGCAGCCCAGGCTTGAGAGCACACTACCTGACTCTCATCCAGCGACTCCAGGTCGTAGGTGCTGAGGAAACAGCAGTGAACAAACAGACAAAATCCCTTGCCTTCATGGTGCTGGTGGGAGAGGTAGGGCCTGCGCTTAGCTGCTGCTGCTGCTGCTAAAAAGAGGAAAACCTGGGCAGAGCAGAGGAACATTGTGAGGGTCCTCCTGGGGTGGGAGGTCTCCTAAGAAGGTGACGTTTGAGCCAAGGCCTGGAGCTGACTGTGACCCTATGTTTCAGGCAGAGATAACGCTCGTGCTTGAGCCTCCTTGTCCCTCGTCACTTCGGGACATGAAATGAGTAGTTGAGAGAGGAGATGCAGAGCAGCAGCAGGCCAGTGGGCTGTGACAGGGCGTGGTCCACGTGGTCTGAGGGTGCAGGTCATGCAGGGGACATTCTTCCTGTTTGAGTTCGGCAGGGCCCCAGGCACTGGGTGCTGTCCGTCACTGAGATTTTATGATAGGAGACCAGACACGTGGTGAGGTGGTGTCTTTGTCTCAGCGACATACTGCAGAGTGGACAGGCCAGAGCCCAGAGCTGGTGTGCTTGCAAACTCCCGGGGCTGGGTGGGCTGTGGAGCTGGGAGGTGGAGAAGGGCTCAGCTGTAGCTCTTTGCCTCTCATAGGAGTACGACCCCAGCAAAGCAACCTTCGTGAAGGTGGTGCCAACCCCCAACAATGGCTCCACTGAGCTTGTGGCCCTGCACCGGGATGAGGTAGGGACCAGCTGCCGGGCTGCTCAGCATGGGGCTTGGGTGGGCCTTCCAGGCACCAACAGACGGACACCCCCAGGTGCGGGCCTTCTGCCATAGACAGCACCTCCTCCCACAGGGCGAAGACGGACAAGAGGTGCTGTCCTTTGAATTCCAGAAGATCAAGTATTCCTACGACGCCCTGGAGAAGAAACGCTTCCTCCCTGTGGCCTTTCCCGTGGGGAATGCCTTCTCGTACTACCAGAGCAATAGGGGGTTCCAGGAGGACTCAGAGATCCGTGCAGCTGAGAAGAAGTTTGGGAGCAACAAGTGAGTCCTGGTGTCCCCATGTGTGGTGACAGGGCTGGTCCTCTGCCCATGGTCACAGCATGGACTCCTGGCCAAGCCAGGGGCTCCTTTCCTACTTCTGCCCTGCCGCACTCCTGAGTCCTAGTGCCTGGGAAAAGGGGGAAATGGGGTGGAGGGGTCCAGAGTACATGCCAGGTGAGGATGACGGCCACTTTTTGAGAAACGTGCTCTAGTCCTGTCTCCCCTGGACTTTCCTGCTGACAGGGACCCTGGTGGGCTCTCCAGCAGGAACACATGTGGCTCTTCATGGGAGCCTAGCCCGAGGCCCCAGAGAGACTGTTGACCCTCGTTTTGTAATTATTGTAGGGTTTCTCTTTGGTTCTGAATTTTTCTTTTAAGTGTCAGTTGTCAGCGTGCTCCTCTTAATCCTCCCAGCACTTTGGGAAGAGTGATAAAAGGAGTTGTCGGTGATCACCATAGCTCTCCTCGGTGCCAGGTGTGAGGGCAGATGCCCTGTACACGCTCCCTCCCTTCAATCCTCGAAACCACCAGTGCCCACATGTGACTGGGAGGGGCAGAGCTGGGCTTCAGACCCCCTTGTTCATCATCAGAGCCCCTGGCCCTGCAATCATGAGAAGGCCTCCACCTGAAAACTCTCAGAACTTTTAGGGAATTCTTCCCCGACTCAGTGTCTTTAATTATTATAAGCTGTATTATCATAAGTAGCAATGTAATGGGAATTTTTTTTTTTAAAGGATTTTATTTATTTGACAGACAAAGATTACAAGTAGACAGAGAAGCAGGCAGAGAGAGAGTGGAGGAAGCAGGCTCCCCGTCAATCAGGGAACCTGATGCGGGCTCGATCCCAGGACCCTGGGATCATGACCTGAGCTGAAGGCAGAGGTTTTAAGCCACTGAGCCACCCAGGCGCCCCATAATGGGAAGATTCATAAGAAGTTTTTACCTATCCTCCCTGCCTGAGGTCAGCCTTCATGGTGGCCTGGGATGTCGCCTTTCCCACCTTCCCGGCTCATGCAGAGTCACCCAGATAACACACAGTGGGGCCTGGTGGTGGTTTTTTGTTCTCACTACAGCGGTTGCTTTTTCTCACACCCCGTACCTAGGACATATCTCCAAGGGCAGGGCGAGGGGGTCCTGGTTGACCTGGCTGGTCCCCTGGCCAGGCTGGGCCACTACACACAGTGCCACAGAACATACCTTTAGGCCCTGCTTCTCAAATCCTGGGACTTTTATGAAGGGAGTTTCAGGAAAATTTTAGCTCCAGAACTCCCTGCTCTGACTCAGGGTGGGGCTTAAGCCTCAGAAGACTCAGCAGTGCCCAGCTGCCGGGCCTTCTTTGTGGCAGCTTCAGGGCTCCCGTGCCACAGTCGGGTGCTCCTTCTCTGCCTGCCTTCTTACCCAGCCTGATGACAGGTTCTTACACTAGCCCCACTTGGGTGGGCGGCTGCCTGAACAGCCTGTCTGTTGCTGCTTCGGAAGCTTTACCTGGGTTCTGCGGAGGCAGGCTGGCAGCAGTTAGCAAGCTGGCCCCAGTGCTTCCGGGACATGAGAGCTGTAGTTGAGTAGAATGTGCCTTCTGGCTTCTCATTTCCCGGGGAGGCTTGCAGTGCCCCGGGTCGGGGGTGTCCAGTTAGGGCCTCTGAGGCCTCATACCTGAACAGGATGTGGGGGTCTGGTCTCTTGCAGGGCTGAGATGGTGGTGCCTGACTTCTCGGAGTTGTTCAAGGAGAGAGCCACAGCACCCTTTTTTGTGTTCCAGGTAAAGCAGCAGCTTGGAGCCTATTCCACCCCTTTCTTCCTCTTCCTTGGGGCTTTCACAGCCCAAGCAGCCTCCGTCTCCAGCCCTGAAATTCTCTTTGTGTCCTCATGGGTCTTAGCCCCTGGGTGGAACAGCCTTTGGTGTGCCTTCCCAGCCTCCACAGGTGTCTCCGTGTGCTCCCGTGGATGGCTGGGCGGGGGTGTAGACACAGAGGCTGTGTCCTGCAGGTGTTTTGCGTGGGGCTCTGGTGTCTGGACGAGTACTGGTACTACAGTGTCTTCACGCTTTCCATGCTGGTGGCCTTCGAGGCCTCCCTGGTGCAGCAGCAGATGCGCAACATGTCAGAGATCCGGAAGATGGGCAACAAGCCCCACCTGATCCAGGTGTGGCCAGCGGGGAGACGGGGGTTGGGGGGAGACACCTGTCAGTCTTGGGGTGGCCCCAGCGCTAGGGAGGCACCTGCATCGTGCCCACTGTGGGACCCAGAGCTGACGGGCCCTCACCTCTGCCCAGGTCTACCGGAGCCGGAAGTGGAGGCCCATCGCCAGCGATGAGATTGTCCCCGGAGACATCGTCTCCATTGGTGAGGCGCGCTTCTGGTCTGTCCCTGTGGGAGCCCTTTCTCTCAGCTCCTCACGCCGATGTTCCTATCCCTTCCTGCAGGTCGCTCCCCACAGGAGAACCTAGTGCCGTGTGACGTGCTGCTGCTGCGGGGCCGTTGCATCGTGGACGAGGCCATGCTTACCGGGGAGTCGGTGCCACAGATGAAGGTGCGGGGTGGGGCACGGGGGTCCAGTCTACCTAGGTGTGCCATTGGCCTTGTTGGTGGGGGAGGCAGAGGGCTGGTGGCTGGGCCACCATCCTGCCCAGGCGTGGATAGAGGAGGGACGGAGCCCTGGCCCTCGAGGCTAGAAGAGGAGGAGGAGAAGCAGTCACTGGAAGCCGCCAGATTTCCTGGTGGTCTTGCCCCCTGGAGGAGGGAGAGCTGGGTGAGAAGAGGGAAGGTGAGAGAGGCTGCGATCGTCAGGGCTTGTCCAGGGGAGGGACCAGAGATGTCGGACTGAGGTGGACTGAGGGAAGCCAGGAGCGCACAGATTCTCAAGCCAGTTGCCAGATCACGAGGAGTTGATACTGCACGTGCAGTTGGAGAGAAGACAGTGCGGGCTGCCCAGTCAGATATGCTGCCTTAGGCCAGAAGCCCTGCGGGGGTCAGAGTGACTAGGGCGAGAAGGGGGCTGCGGCGGGAGCACCCTCACCATCCTCTCTTTCCTCCTTAGGAGCCCATCGAAGACCTTAACCCTGACCGGGTGTTGGACCTCCAGGCTGACTCCCGGCTCCACGTCATCTTTGGGGGCACCAAGGTGGTGCAGCACATCCCCCCGCAGAAGGCCACCACGGGCCTGAAGCGTAGGTGCCTTGGGGGTCTGGGGGGTCCTGGCCCCGCCACCCCCATCCCCAGCCACCCCATCTGCTTGGCTGTGAGGGAGTAGGGATGAACAGACACACATGATGCCTGTCTTGTTTGTCCCTGCAGCTGTCGACAACGGGTGTGTGGCCTACGTTCTCAGGACCGGATTCAACACATCCCAGGTGTGGACCCTTGTCTGGTTCTGGGGAAGGTTGGCCCCAGGGTGGGTGGCAGACAGTTGAGATGGTGGCTCTTTCAGACCCCAGGACATCCCTGCCACAGACTTATTCTGACACCACGTACCAGCCTGGGGCCAGGGTGCGGATGTGAGCCCTGCACCAGGCTCACTGTCCTCTGCTGGGGTTCTAGTGCAGAGCACACACAGCAAACAAGCTATTGCCATACACACTGGGGTCATGGTCAGAGTCACGACCATAAACTCTTCACTAAAGTGTGATGTGGGCTGCCTCGTAGAGGTGATTGGATAGACCTCTTTCTGGAAGACTCCGTCCCCTATCTCAGCCACTTTTTTCCCTGACCCCCAATTTCGGGCCACTGGTCTCTATAGCCCTTAGCTGAGCAGCAGCCACCAACCTAGCTGTGTGGTCCCCTGTGTATGGCTGCAGGACTCAACAGGTGGGCCCAGGGCAGGCACTCCCCATTAGCAGAGGGAGAATCTGGCCCTGGTACTCTCGGGTGCAGGAGGCCAACCCTGCCAGGAAAGGCCTCTAATCCTCTCGCTCTCTAGGGCAAGCTGCTGCGCACCATCCTCTTTGGAGTCAAGAGGGTGACTGCAAACAACCTGGAGACCTTCATTTTCATCCTCTTCCTCCTGGTCTTTGCCATTGCAGCAGCTGCCTACGTGTGGATTGAAGGTATGTGCTGGGGCCCCTCCCCTGTTGGTGGGCCGTGTCCCCACGGACGGCCCCCAGGCTGGCAGGCCCTGTCTCTGCAGGCACCAAGGACCCCAGCCGGAACCGCTACAAGCTGTTTCTGGAATGCACACTGATCCTCACCTCGGTCGTGCCCCCTGAGCTACCCATCGAGTTGTCTCTGGCTGTCAACACCTCCCTCATTGCCCTGGCCAAGCTGTGTGAGTGCCTGGGATGGGGCTGGGGTGCTGAGTGGGCTGGGACCTGGCAGAACCCCTGACCCTGGGTCCCCACTTCCAGACATGTACTGCACGGAGCCTTTCCGGATCCCATTTGCTGGCAAGGTAGAGGTGTGCTGCTTCGACAAGACAGGGACCCTGACTAGCGACAGCCTGGTCGTCCGTGGGGTGGCTGGGCTCAAGTGAGTATGGGTCGCCTGGGCCTCTTGCCTAGCAGGTGGCTTTCTGAGATCTTAAGGGACAGAGAGCACCTGCTTGGAGCTCTCACCATGTACACAGAAGTCTGATTGGGGGTGGGGGGCTCCCCTATATTTCTCAGTGTGACAGCAGTATAGTGGCTCAGCTCCATCCCAGGCAGCTATATGATCTCTAGGGCGTCCACGAGATGGGCATAGGTATCACGAGGACCAAGACTGTGCATCTCTCAGCCCCTGCAACCACTGGCATAGAGTGGGGGCCCATCCCTCATCCTGGCTAGCAATTCCCAGGGGTCGCTCTGCTCTATAACCAGCTGTTCCTTCTCTTTACAGAGACGGGAAGGAGGTCACTCCTGTGTCCAACATCCCTGTAGAAACGCACCGTGCTCTGGCCTCATGCCACTCCCTCATGCAGCTGGACGATGGCACCCTTGTGGGTGACCCACTCGAGAAGGCTATGCTGACAGCCGTGGACTGGACTCTGACCAAAGGTGAGGGGCTGGAGCTTCGGGCCCAGCTGGGATGAACGGCCAGCCATAACCCCCCCGGGAAGACGTACTGCACCCCTCAGAGACACCCATGTGTCCAACACAGGGGCAGGCAGGCCCACAGTTCTGATGGTCCCTTAGGTGGGTGGGCACAGGCTCATGTCTGACCTGAGACAGTCCACCTCTTGGGAGCAGAACCTGCCCCACCCTGCCAAAAGCCATGGTCAGGGTCCTTTGGGAACAGGTCTCCCAGTTCTGACCCTTCCTGAAGCAAGGAGCACCCCCCACATCTCCCCACAACCCGTAGGGTCTGGGTCTGGGGGTCGGTGGGGGAAGAGAGGGGCGGAAAGGGAAGGCGGGGGCTTGGCTGCCTCTTTGGAGCGAAGGCCCTCAGGATTCGTACTTATTTGTTTCCAGATGAGAAAGTATTCCCCCGAAGTATTAAAACTCAGGGGCTGAAAATTCACCAGCGCTTTCATTTTGCCAGTGCCCTAAAGCGAATGTCCGTGCTCGCCTCCTATGAGAAGCTAGGCTCCACTGATCTCTGCTACATCGCGGCTGTGAAGGGGGCCCCTGAAACCCTGCACTCCATGGTGAGCCAGCCCGGCCCCGGGGGAAGGGGGGCGCGGGGCGGTCGGTGACATCCCCTGCGTTCCCTGCAGTTCGCCCAGTGCCCACCTGACTACCACCACATCCACACGGAGATTTCCCGGGAAGGAGCCCGAGTCCTGGCGCTGGGGTACAAGGAGCTGGGGCACCTCACCCACCAGCAGGTAAGGGCCCAGGCTTTCTACCTGTTGGCCCCTTGTCCATACAGCCTTCTGTTTCCTGCAGCTTCACCATGAGCAGGCAGGATTCTGTCTTCCTCCTTCTGGGCCCCTACCTTGGCAGGCCCTGAGTGGCACTCAACCCCAAGTCCCTTTTCTGCTGCATGCCCTGCCCCTTATGGGGCTCCATGCCATCCTGGCTCTTAAGGCCACTCCCTACAGAGCACAGTCGGACCCCACCTCCATCCAGCCTCTTAACCCACACCCTTGGGTCCTCACACCTCCCAAGGGATCATCAGGAGGCACCTTGGATTCCTTTCTCCAGCCCAGTCTGTCCCTGCCCTGCCCAGCCACCCCGTTACCATATGGTCATGGGGTGGCTCCAGCTCTGTCACATACCATGTCCTGTCGGTTATTGGCCCTACTCCCACCTCCGCCATCAGTACTGCTTTCTCTGCTTCCCCCTTACCTCTCATTCAGTCCACTTCTACCTGACGGCTGAGATATCCTTCCAGAATGCACAACAGGTCGTGGCTCGGTGCCCTGCCCTCAGAACCAGCCTGCTTGGTGCCACTCCCTGAGCTGGTCTGCCCCATTTCCCTGTTTTCATTTCTTGTGGCAGTTAGCGTTCTGATTTTTGTTTATTATACATCTTTTCTGGTGGAAGGCAAGCTCTGTGAGGGCAAGAGTTTGGGGTTTCTGGTATGAGATTCTAGGTGAGCATGTGCTCAGTGAATAATAAAAAAGGGTTTGACTTTACTGTCTTGAAAGCTGAGTTACACAGGCTCGTGCCCTGCTGTTGCGCACAGCAGGGAGTAAAGGCCCTCTGGTGGGGGGACCACACAGCACTGCCAAGGCCCCGTGGGTCCAGGGTGCCTGGCGTCCTCCCCACTTCTCACCTAACCCTCAGATGTTCCTCCTGTAAGGATGGGCCAGTCTTGACCTCCTCCAACTGCAGCTCAGAAATGGAGCAAAGATGGGTCATGAGGGTATCCCTGTGTCCCTACACAGGCCCGGGAGATCAAACGGGAGGCCCTGGAGTGCAACCTCAAGTTCGTCGGCTTCATCGTGGTCTCCTGCCCGCTCAAGGCTGACTCTAAGGCTGTGATCCGAGAGATCCAAAATGCATCCCACCGGGTACAGCTGCTGGACCCCTCCCCGCTGGGCCCCAGGGGTGTGTGGGCAGGTGGGTGGGTCTTGGCTCCTTCTTCCAGAGAGGATGATATGGTAGCAGAGGACAGTTCCTCCCTCAGTGGGGCAGGTCTCAGTAGCGAGGGTGTCTTTCTTGAATTTTGGCCGAGCGCCATCATGGTTCTGGTGCTGACGCTGTCCCTCATCTGAGGATGCTTTGGCTCCTCGCCTGTGCCCACCTTTCTCAAGTTGCGTCCTTGGCCCCCAGCATTCCTGGGAGGTGAGGGCGATTCCCCCACTGCACCCCATCCCAGAGAGGAAGCGCTGGGCCGGGACAGGGAATGCGGAGGCAACTCGAGGACAGGCCACATGCATCTGTCCTGTGGTTTCTGTTTTCTAGTTTGGGACTTAGGGTGCAGTTTAGGCTGTGGGAGGTGAGTGAGCAGTGTCAGATGTGGTGACATGAGTAGCCCCCACCTGGCCCTCAGCTGTCACAGCCCATCTTCCCGTCCCCAGGCTCTCCATGAAAAAGCTGGAGCATCTGTCCCCCACTTCCTGGGGCAGCTTCCAAGCCAAGAGGGTCCACAGCAATGGCTGGTTCTTAGTCTATATTACAAAGAAAGGCTGTGGGTGTTCTCAGTCACATACATGTGTATCCATTTGCATAAAACGCTACCAGGTTGGGGTGGATTGTGGCCCCTGGAAGCCCATTCTGCATCAGAGCCAACACCTCTTTCTATGGCTCTCCTCAGAGGGGCCTCAGCCACCAGGTCTCCAGGCTGGAGCTCTGACCCACTGGACCCTGCCCTATGGAGCCTCTGTCCTCTCCGCAGGTGGTCATGATCACCGGTGATAACCCGCTCACTGCCTGCCACGTGGCCCAGGAGCTGCACTTCATTGAAAAGGCACAGACACTGATCCTGCAGCCTCCCACAGAGAAAGGTGAGGTACCTTGGGGCTGTAGGCTGGGGGGAACCTGAATCCAAGAACAGCCCCTGTCTGGTGGCCCGCCGGCATCTCAGGCCTGAGCGAGAACACCCAGTGTCATCTCGCACCTGTGAACCCCAGCCTGTGGAACATGGCTGCGCCTTGTCAGCACGCTTGGGCCCTTGGGCCGAGGAGCTCCACACCTGCATGTCCGGCAGTGTGTGGGCCATCACTGGGTTTGGGATTAGGGACAACTGAAGACCGGGATGCTTGGTTGTCATCAGACTAGGCCGTGTTTCCTATCCTCAAGCCTGCTATGGGCCTGGCACGCTGCCTGTGCAAGGTGAGGGCTCCCCTCCTTAGCACAGGGATGCTGGCACTCTTGCTCGGCATGGCCAGACCCCAGGCAGAGGGCTTGGTATATGTGACTGTGTTGATCTCTCTGCCCCATATGGGAGGCCTTATCCCTGTACCACGGAGGGGGAAACGGAATAGGTGTGCTGCTGGGGCCCCCACTTTATAGACAGGGAGATAGAAGTAAACTCACCCTACCTCGGCCAGTCAAGTCACACTGTGACTAAGGATTTGAACCCAGATGTCCCAACTCCAGAGCTCACGGCTCTGGTCACTCCTGAGTATCCAAACTGGGTGCAAATGGTGACCCAAAGTAGAGGCAACTGAGGAGCAAAGCCAGCCTCAGCACCTCCCAACTGGTGGAGTGTGGAGTCTGTCAGATGCTGACAGGTGGTTCCTGGCCAGAGAGCCACACAGGCTGCAGGTTAGAGAAGGGTGCGAGCTTCTGGAACGATGCCAGGTTCTAGAATTTCGCAGCCCTTCTAGTCTGCACTGTTGGTCCCAGATTTCTCATCTCTGTCTCGGCTCCAGACACTAAACTCTTGCGGAGCCTGGAGATTGTAGGCAGGTGGCCCCGAGGTGGTTAGCAGGACCACCGATTGGCTGGTGAAGCTGCTCAACAAAACAGCCACAGCAGAAGCCAGATGGAGATGGGTTTCCCTCCTGGCCAAGACTGCCCAGATGAGCTATGTAGTGCCGGAAGGCGTCCCTCAGCCCTGCTGCTTTAAGCTCAGCATCTGTCCATCTAGAAAGAGGAAGTGGCTGCCAAGCAGGGTCTGGCCCCAGGGAAGTGACTCAGGAGGCCCTGGCCCCAGAGGAGCAGGGTTTCAGGCAGGCCCCAGGCTCAGAGGTGCCTTGCCCCTGAGGTTAGGCTGTCTGGGTTTGAATCTGACCATCGTGTGGTCTCAGGCCAGTGGTCTAGGCTCTGGGTTCTTGAATCCTTTATAGCAGAAGGTTCTGTGAACGTCTGGGGTTCCTGGGGTCTAGGGTGCAGGTGTAGACAGGGATTGCTAGGGCTAAAGAGGGGTGAGGGCCAAGAGGGTACTTCAGAGAGATGAGACTGGGACGAATTAGGTGGGGTCCACTTGAGGGGGACTTGCTGAACCCCTCTCTCTGACCCCGGGCTCCGGCCCTACAGGCCGACCCTGCGAGTGGCGCTCCATCGATGGCAGTGTCGTGCTGCCCCTGGCCAAGGGCTCCCCAAAGGCGCTGGCCCTGGAGCATGCGCTGTGCCTCACGGGCGATGGCCTGGCCCACTTGCAGGCCGAGGACCCCCAGCAGCTGCTTTGCCTCATCCCCCACGTGCAGGTGTTCGCCCGTGTGGCCCCCAAGCAGAAGGTGTGTATAGAAGAGGCGGTGGGGGAGGCAGGCAGTGCCCTGGGGATGGCGCACAGCCCTCACTCAGCCTGTCTCTGTGCATGTAGGAGTTCGTCATCACCAGCCTGAAGGAGCTGGGCTACGTGACCCTCATGTGTGGCGACGGCACCAATGACGTGGGTGCCCTGAAGCATGCTGATGTGGGTGAGTCCCACGAACTGATGGACTGTCCCTTCCATCACTGTTCTGCCCACGTGGGCTTGGTGTCACAGATGCGTCACCAAGGGAGTTCTTTGAGGAGGCAGTGAGGGCACAGGGCAGGCGCCAGTGGGATTGGGGATCTGAGGAGCTATAGGCCTAGAAGGGATACCGGTATCTGAGGAGCAGTGCAGGGGTACGGGCGTGGCGGGCACCTGGGAGCATCAGGAGCCAGCGAGGCTCCAGGGGCAGACACAGCAGGGTTCAGGCCTCCTGGCCTTGCGTGGGGATCAGCTGGGGGGCTGAGGCCAGAGGCCAGGGAGAGCTGGGACAAGTGAGGATGCACAAATGGGAGCTGAGGCATTTGCCAGCCCTCCATAGCCTTGGTTCGCTGTCAACAGAATGCGGTCAGCAGATTGGTATTTACAGACCAACCTGACCATATGTGGTGGCTCAAGTCTGTTAACCATCCGGCTCTTGACGGTGGCTCAGGTCATGATCTCGGGATTGTGAGATCAAGGCCCGTGTCAGGCTCCAGGCTTGGGATGGAACCTGCTTGAGATTCTCTCTCCCTCTGCTCCTCCCCTCCCTACACCCCTCACCCCACCTCTGTTCACGTGCACACTCTTACGGGGGGACACACAGACACTTTTTTCCTCTTAAAAAAAAAAAAAAAGAAAGAAATCTACCTGATGTACTTAATAGCGTTTTCCAAATCCTTAGCTGGTTTATTAATTGACACATATGCCCTAGATTATGATCCTTGCTAGTAGACCATGGAAATATGCGTGTGTGTGTGTGTGTGTGTGAGAGAGAGAGAGAGAGAGAGAGAGAGAGAGAGCACGTGTGTGTGCACACAAGCAGGGGGAGCGGCAGGCAGAGGGAGGAGAAGCAGACACCCTGGTGAGCAAGGAGCCCAGTACAGGGCTCGATCCCAGGACCCTGAGATTGTGACCAGAGCTGAAAGCAGAGGCTTAACCCACTGAACCACCCGGATGGCCCTGGAAATCAGTTGGGTGTTTTTGGGTTTTGCAGAAAGTAAGGTCTGAAACTAAGGTGCTCTCTGAGGCACTCTGTGGGGAGATCAGCTGCGATGGGGAGGTTTGGCCCCTGTGAGCAGACATCTCACTTAGCACAGGACCAGCAGGCCTGGGGTGACAGGCTCCTCTAGGTCCAGACACACTCACATACCTCCCCTAGGTGTGGCACTCCTTGCCAACGCCCCTGAGCGAGTTGTTGAGCGGCGCCGACGGCCCCGAGACAGCCCTGTCCTCAGCAGCAGTGGAGGCCGGGCCCCCTCCAGGGCAGCCAAGCAGAGGTCAGGGCTCCCGCCCCCCGAGGAGCAGTTGGCCTCTCAGCGGGTAAGTCACAGGAGGTGGGGGTTACTGCCCCCTTTGGTGGCCAGGTCTCACCCCCGCTGCCTGTGCCGCAGGACCGCCTGAGCCAGGTGCTGCGGGAACTCGAGGATGAGAGCACACCCATTGTGAAGCTGGGGGATGCCAGCATCGCTGCCCCTTTCACCTCCAAACTCTCTTCCATCCAGTGCAGTGAGTCCCCCTACCCCAGTCCCTCCCCCGGGCCCGTCCTGATGTACCTCCACGCCCATACCTTCCTCCCCTCCCGTGCCCCCGCTGCAGTCTGCCACGTGATCAAGCAGGGCCGCTGCACACTGGTGACCACGCTGCAGATGTTCAAGATCCTGGCACTCAACGCCCTCATCTTGGCCTATAGCCAGAGTGTTCTCTACCTGGAGGGTGTCAAGTTCAGTGACTTCCAGGCCACGCTGCAGGGGCTGCTGCTGGCCGGCTGCTTCCTCTTCATCTCCCGCTCCAAGGTGGGCCGAGGCACAGGCAAAACAGGGGTTCCCTCCCCAGACCAAGAATACCCTCAGCCTCTTTGGGCCGGCTAGGGAATACTGTTAAAGGCACCACTACGTGTCACCCGTTTGTCTTCCCAGCCACCCTCAGGGTGGAAACTGTAATCCCGCATGTTACAGATGGGGATCAGGGGACAGGCCAGGTGCACACCGAAGCTCCCCAGAATGACACGACTTGGCCCCCAGCACTGTCCACCAGCTGGGGCCTCAGGTGGGCTACACAGCCTACAGGCAGAAAGGACAGATGGGAGAGGGTTATCAAGACCACTCAGAAAGCATTCAGTGTCAGTGGAAATACAAAGTGGGTCACAGGCTACAGGGGATGGTCTCGGGATCATTCAGGGGAGCCTTTGTGATGCTCGAAGAGCAAGGTAAATTTCTAGGAAGGAGGCAGAAAGGGCATAGATAGGTGTGGGCTGATGAAAGAAGCATGCAGGGGCTGGGGGAGGTGGCTTGTGTCAACCACGAACACCCACTGGGTCCCAGGGAGGGCTTTGGTTTGTTCTAGAACAAGGGGGAAGGGGGTGGATTTTAAGCACCCTGTGGCTGCTATGTGGAGTGTAGGCCTTCAGTGAGGGTGTAGTGGAATCCCGGCTAAGGGGCTGGGGAACCAGCAGGGCCTTGGGGTCTGGTGCTGACTTGTAACTTCCAGGATTTGGTGACTGCTCTCTACATGATTCTGGCTAGGAGGCTGGGAGTGGGGGGTGGGTAGGCCCAGGGTGAGCCTGGACCCTGAGCGCCCCCCCACCCTGCCACTGCAGCCCCTCAAGACTCTCTCCCGAGAGCGGCCCCTGCCCAACATCTTCAACCTGTACACTGTCCTCACGGTCGTGCTCCAGTTCTGTGTGCACTTCCTGAGTCTTGTCTACCTGTACAGCGAGGCCCAGGCCCGGAGTCCTGAGAAGTGAGTGCTGGCCTGGCCCGGGGCTTGGGGTGGGGCAAGGTGCTCCTAGGGGTGGCAGTGTCCCAATGGTGGTGGGTGCAGGAAGGTGAGCATGCAGAGGGGTCGACCAGGCTGAGACCTGGCTTTGTGCAGGGATAGTGTGGGTCAGAGAGTGACCCTGTCCCCTCTGTGTCACTGCAGGCAGGAGCAGTTTGTGGACCTGTACAAGGAGTTTGAGCCGAGCCTGGTCAACAGCACCGTGTACATCATGGCTATGGCCATGCAGATGGCCACCTTTGCCATCAACTACAAAGTGAGGCCCCGCCCCTGGCAAGTTTGCCCTGCCCACTTTTGGGCGCCTGTAGCACGTGACTGTCCATCTGTCTGTCCCCACAGGGTCCACCGTTCATGGAGAGCCTGCCAGAGAACAGGCCCCTAGTGTGGAGCCTGGCCGTGTCGCTCCTGGCCATCGTGGGCCTGCTGCTTGGCTCCTCGCCTGACTTCAACAGTCAGTTTGGCCTTGTGGACATCCCCGTGGAGGTGAGTGGCCCCGTGGGTGTGGCCCCAGGGCTCAACCTGGGCCTCTCCGCAGGCACTCAGTTCACCAGTGCTCCTTACCCTGCAGTTCAAGCTGGTCATCGCCCAGGTCCTGCTTCTGGACTTCTGCCTGGCGCTCCTGGCCGACCGTGTCCTGCAGTTCTTCCTGGGGACCCCGAAGCTGAAAGTGCCTTCCTGAGATGGCAGTGCTGGCACTTGCTGCCTGTGTTAGTGCCAGCGGGCGGGAGCCCCAAGAGGGAACACTGCCCCCATGGTGAGGTGGGCCCGGCCTTGCCACCAGGACTGACCAGAGCTGGGACCACCCCACAGCCACCTGAAGGCCTGGCTGGCAGAATCAGCCCTGGGCCGGCCCCTTTGGTAAATAAAGCCGCATCCACCATTTTAAGAAGCCCTGCCTCCACCTGTGTCTGCACTACTGGAGGGGTTCCGGTCCGGCCCCCTCCCTGGGAGCCACGAGGTCATTAACAACAACCCTTGCCGTCAGGATATTCAGTGCTTAGATGGGCTGAGCTCCAACCCCAGAGGCTTGTGATATTTCCTAATTTGACAAGCGCCTCCAAGCGTCTGTGATGTTTCAGCTTCATCTTCTGGTCTCTTAGGCACTGGTGGAAACTTTTAGGATCAGTGGCATTTTCTTCTCTTCAGTAATATGTGAAATAACAGCACTCCTTCCTCTCACAGTGTGTTAGATGTGAGGAAGTCCCGTTCAAATTGTTGCAGATGCTACCTCTGGTCACGCTTGCCCCGAGGGCGCCATTCATCATTTGTCAGCCCAGCTTTGTAGCCCGGCTCTGCCCTTGTACTGACACCGTCCTTCCGTACAGAGGGCACGCACTCATTGCAATTCAGGAATTGTGAAGTAGGCAGCATGAAAGCAGAGTCATGGCTATGGGAGATGTCCTGCCTTCTCAACAGCTAAGAACTTTAGAAAGCCAAGTTATAAACCTGTTTCTATTTATTTACTTATTTATTTATTTAGAGAGAGATAATGGGTAGGAGTAGGAGTATGGGTGGAAGAAGGAGAGAGCCTGAAGTGGGCCTCGATCCTAGGACACCGGAATCATGACTTGAGGTGAAGGCGGGTGCTTAACCGAGTGATTAACCGGGTACCCAGTAAATCCATCTTTATTTCAAACTAGGAGTTCCACTAGGGGTACGAATGCATTTTTAGGACTTGGACAAGTTGCGTGTGAGAATATGAGGCCTGGTATCCAGGCCCAGGCTTGAAGACAAACTCTGCCTCCCTGCTGATATCCATGAGGGGCTCACCACCCTTTCCCATCTTCACTCCTTGGTCATCCTCAGCAGTCTGTCCCTGTCCAGCTTCCCTATCAGGAGGACTGTGACCCATAGCCCAAGGAAAGCCCTGGGTTCCAAAGCAGGAAAAGGGCAGGGACCATCAGTGAATGACTGTGAGCATCACATGGGACGTGAGCACAGACCAAGGTGTATGGAAGTGTAAGGGTGTTGGAACCCACCAGGCAGAGGGACTATTGTGATCACTTGGAATCCCTGAGACAGTTTGAGCCAACAGGGAGGCAAGAACTCTGAACTTGGGATTTGTTTGCTGGGAATGATTTGCTGGGTGCTCAGGGTGGAGATCTATGACCCCTGTTCCTGAGAGAGGTGCTAGGGGGCACTTCTGGTTGTACTGTAATGAGGGGCTTCAAGAGTCTGATCCAGTTTCCAAGGTCACTGGGGCTGCCCTAGAGCACGGGGGGAACTTACTGGAATAAGGCCTGCCATCAGGCCTCTCCACCAGGGGGCACCATGGACCCAGTGGAGCCAGTATGGGTTCAGGATACAAGAAGCCCCTGGGCAGGGAAGTAGCTACGTCGTGGAGGATAGAAGATGCAGGGATAGGCGCCCCGGACACGAGTGTGCTGGGGCTCCGAAGCCGCGCAAAGATTTGGCGGGAATGGAGCCATGGGGTGTCCAGGTCTGGTATGGTCACACTGGAATCCCTGGCACCACAGCATCTCCCGTGTTTGGGCCGGGCGCGCGGTACGCGCTTCCGGGCCTCTGGGGCGTGGCCAATCGGCGGAGGTGTAGCTGGGGGCGGTGCCTCTGCTGAGCAGGGGCGTGTTCGGTCGCGGGGCGTAGCTCCGCTGGGCGGGGCTACGCGGAACCCCGGTGGCGGTGGCGGCGGCGGCCGCAGCAGGAAATCGGGGCAGAGCCCCGCCGGAGCGAGATCCCGCCCCAGTCCCGGACCCCGCCGAGAGATCCTCGGGCCGGGCCATGGACGCAGCAGAGCCGGGTAGGCGGTCCGGGATAAGGGATGCGAGAGGGACCTCCCCCAACCGTACCCCACTTCCTAAATTGAGTGGTCTCGCCTGCCCTTTCCGTCCAGAGAACGGGGAAAGGAGTCCCAAATGGGAGGGACGCGAGCATCCTCCACTGTGGGGACCCCCAAGCCGAGAGAGAGCCAGAACATCACTCCCTGACCCCCTCCCCCTTTGGAGTCTTCACCCCGGATGCCTGGGGGAGGGGGCCCAGGAAGGGGAAGTGGCCGCTTCTGCTTCTGATATTTGTGATGGGGGCAGGGTGTCACGACCTCTGATGGAGAGGCAGATGCGGCAGAATCCCCACCCTGCTCCTCCATAATCAGGGGAGGGGGCATTGCTGATCTGGAGCCCACAGAAGGGGGGCTGTGGCAGAAGTGTGGCAAGGTCTGACTTGTATTTCCGGCTGTCTTTGTGTCTCTGCTGTGCATGTCTAGTGTCATTCGGTCTTTATGTTCCTCTGGTTTCAGTCTGCCCATATGCGTTTGTGCCACGGGCTCTGTGCCGGTCTCTCCCACGTGTATTTCCATCTGTCTGGCCTGAGGTCCATGTGGTTCCATTGTCAAGCTGGCTCTTTCCCCAGGGACAGTGTGGCTGCATCTGAGACATCTGTTTTGTCTCTTTGCTTCTGGGCCCATGTGTGTGTGGGTGTCTCTGTTCCTCGGAGCGGTTGTCCCAGTGTTGGGTTGTGCCTAAGTCCATCTGCCTGCCCTGAGTTGGCTTCACCTCAGGCAACATTGCCTCAGTCCTGACTCTGACACCAGCCCCCATCTCGGACTCTCTACAGGTCCAGAACACTCTCTGTCTCTCTCTTCCCAACCTCCAAACAGCTGGCTAAGGGCCATGGTGTTGGGGCCTCCGTGGGTGGAGGGAGGCTTTGATTGGCCCATGTGTGACACTCCCCTCCCCCAGGGCTACCCCCGGCTCCAGAGAGCAGGAAGAGGTACAGTGACATCTTCCGGAGCCTGGATAACCTCGAGATCTCCCTGGGGAACGTGTGAGTCTGAGCCTGGGCCAGCCCCAAATCCCTAACCATTTAGGTGCATTAGGAACCTATAACATCTGGATCCACTTACCTAACAACCAGAGAAGTCTAAGATGGGTCCTTCCAAAACACCTGGAAAATCCCAAAATTCAGCCCCCAAATCCACTGGAAATCCCCCAAATGGTTCTAGGACCCCCATATATCTTTGTGACCACTTAAAACATTTGAGATCCTTATGATCCCACTCTGTGGACCCCAGATTCACCTGGGACCTTTTAAACTCAAGTCCCATTTAGAAAAAAAAAGGAAAGAAAACAAACTCATCTAATCCCCCCCAGAAACACTCAGACCTCCCAGATACAAGAGATGACCCAGAGGTGAAATCCAGGACCATCACACACTGCTCTTGCTCTGGGGGACCCCCAACACCCCCTAAGCAATTCCGACCGGGTGGAGGGTGGCATCCTGACGCCCTTACCTCCCAGGACCCTTGAGATGCTGCCTGGAGACCCCGTGCTCTCAGGAGACCCAGAGTCTGACAAGACCCCCACAGCCAATGAGGTGAAGGGTGGGACCAAGGAGGCAGGGAGGAGGGGGTCTCCAGGGGGAGGGGCTCTAGGGGGTTGAAGCCCCTCCCCCACTTGCTCCTGAATGCTGTCTCCCTCCCCCTCAGACCAGTGAAACCAGCATTTGGAGTCGCCCCTCCACGGAGGGTCCGGCGCCCCTTACAGGTAGGGGACTTTGAGGCTGGGGAAGTGGGGGCAGAAAGGAGTCCTTCCTTCCTGTTCCACACACCAGGGACACGGCAATATACACCACAGAGCTGAGCCCCTGCCCTCAGAGAACCCCAGGCTCAGTGGAGAATCGGTATAAAATTGCAACTGGACAAGATCATAAAGGGCTGTTTTGGGGAGCCATAGGGTATAGAATAGGGGTCACTGGTCTGGTCAGTCTTGGGGGTCAGGGAAAGCTGCCACAGGTCAGGGTTCAGAGGTCAGAAGTCCAACCTCCTGCTCCAGGGGAGGAGCTGGACTTGCGGCTCATTCGGACCACGGGCGGTGTGGATGCAGCTCTGGAGTATGCCAAGACCTGGAGCCGCTATGCCAAGGAGCTGCTGGCCTGGACAGAGAAGAGAGCCAGCCTTGGTGAGGGCCCCTTCTGCCCGACCCCAGGCCCCAGGCAATGCCCACATCCTGCCCAACTCAGACCCCTGCTGTCTCCCCCCAGAGCTGGAGTTTGCCAAAAGCATCATGAAGATCGCTGAGGCTGGCAAGGTGTCAATCCACCAGCAGGTAGCCATGACCAGACCCCTGCCACGGGGTCTGAGCCTCCAGAACCCCAGCCCTGAGCCCCTAGATCCTCAGCATCCTCCAATGCCAACCCTCCCCCCACCCCCACCCCCTCAGAACCACATGCCACTGCAGTACATCTACACCCTGTTTCTGGAACACGACCTCAGCCTGGGAACCCTAGCCATGGAAACAGTGGCCCAGCAGAAAAGAGATTACTACCAGGTGAGGGGGCCCTGCTGCCCTAACTATCCCATTCACACCTCCCCAGGGGGAAGGCACTTAGCATCAGTGCCATTTTACTGATGAGGAAGCTGAGGCCCAGGGATGCTGAGGAACTTGCCCAAGGTTACCCAGCAGAGATTCAAACCAGGCTTCCTGTGCAATTGCAAAACTGCTTCTGTTCCTTTGCAGGGTTTGGTGGGGGGTGAGGGGGGATGGGGCAAGGCGTTGAGTGTTCCCAGGAAGAGAGCTTTGGCATCTCTGGATCCAGGCTTTAGAAAGGATGAGGTGGAGAGCTGGAGGGTGGGGGAGAGTGCAGACCCCCGAGAGGGTCCAGAGGATAAAAGGCACGTGGTAGAGGGGAGCAGAGAGACCGGGTGTGGCCCTGAGGCAGCCCCCCCACCCCCATCTGTCCTCCTTGCCAGCCCCTAGCAGCCAAACGAACTGAGATTGAGAAGTGGCGGAAAGAGTTTAAGGAGCAGTGGACGAAAGAGCAGAAGCGGATGGTGAGGCCTTGGCAGGGTGGGTGGGTGCACCCTTGCTGGGCTGGCAGAAGAGAGGAAGAGGTGCTGATCTGTCCCCTTCTGTTCCTGCCCCCACCCCCCACGGCCCCAGAATGACGCAGTGCAGGCGCTGCGGAGGGCCCAGCTCCAGTATGTACAGCGCAGCGAGGACCTGTGGGTTCGCTCCCAGGCGTCTCCGGAGGACCCGGCACCCCAGGCTTCCCCAGGGCCCAGCAAACAGCAGGAGCGGCGGCGGCGATCTCGAGAGGAGGCCCAGGCCAAGGTGGGGACCTAGCCCCATGCCCCCGCCAGAGCTGCAGCTCACCCGGCCCCACACTCTGTCCCACATGTGCCCTAGCCTGGTCTCCCCAGGTGCAGGAGGCCATGGCGCTGTACCAGATGTGCGTCCGCGAGGCCAATGCGCGGCAGCAAGACCTAGAGGCCGCCAAACAGCGGATCGTGTCGCACGTGCGCAAGCTGGTGCTGCAGGGGGACGAAGTGCTGAGGCGGGTGAGACCCTTTCCCACTGCCACCCCACATTCTCCTTTGGCCCCAGTTGAAGGCCCTCTGCCCCTAACCTATCCCCAGGGCCTAGGACTCCTCCCTAGGCGACCAGTTTCCACCCTCAGTCCCTGACCACACGTCAGCCTGGGCGCTACCCGCATGGGGTCCTGTCTCCCTCTTCCCCCTCCTCCAGGTCAGGCTCTGACCACGATCCCCCAGCGGCTACTCATTGCTCGCCCCGCCCCCAAACCCTGGCCGCAATGGCGACTCTGAAGGTCAGGCTCCACCCCCTCTGACTGCCGTTGGTCCTCCCCTCCCCTGCCCCGCTTCCCACCCCCCCACCCCCACCACGCAGGTGACCCTGGGACTGTTCAAGCTCCGAGGGGCGCAGGCAGAGCGGGGTCCCCGCGCCTTCTCCGCCCTGGCCGAGTGCTGCGAGCCCTTCGAGCCCGGCCAGCGCTACCAGGAGTTCGTGAGGGTGCTGCAGCCCGAGGCCCCGCCACCCCCTCCGCCTGCCTTCTCCTTCCAGGAGTTCGTGCCGGCTGCGCACAGGTGGGCCTCCCTCGGGGACCAGGGTCAGGAATGAGCCCCAGAGACAGTTGCAGGCTGTTGGCACCACAGGTTGAGCTCTTGGGGGGGGTCAGAAAACTCAAAGCCTCAGTTCTTGGATTTGGTTGCCAAAGCACTTTTGGGGGTGGGTATTCCAGTTCTGGGAGAGGCTGAACTTTAGGGTCATTGAACTGGGTGCTCACTGGTGTCAAGGCTTCCAGACACAAGTGCTTCGAGTTGGGTCCTCCTAGACGCAATGCACAGGTGATGTCATCCCAGGGCAGTTTCCTGGTCACCAGAGCCCTCAAACCTCTCCTTTCAGCTCTCCCCTGGACACAAGAAAGAAGATCTCCTGCCCCCCACCACCACGGCTGGATGAAAATGCCTCGGAGGCAGGCCCCTGGGAGGACGCAGGCACAGGCTGGCAGGGTGAGCACAGTGATAGGGAGGCATGAGTGGTGCCGGGGCAGGGGTCCATCCTAATTGGCCTATTTCCTCCCAGGAACTCCAGGCCGGACTCCCGGTGGCGATGCAGACAGTGTGGGTGGTGGCAGTGAGTCCCGGTCCCTGGACTCTCCCACTTCCAGCCCAGGTGTGGCTAGGAGCTGGCCCTAACCCTCTTCCAGTCCTCAGTCCCCAGTCCCCGACCAGACTCTGACTCTCCATCTCTAACCTTTCACTTGACCTTTGACTTACCTGCATCCCTGACCTATTTTCTTCACCCTCTGATCCATTCTCTTGAGCCAGCTTCTGAACCACCCCCCAGATTGCTGACCCATTCTCCAACCCCCAGTCACTGACCTGACTTTCCTCCTGACCTCTGACCCTTTCCCCAAGAGCATCTGTGGGTGGTTCTGGAAAGCCTAAAAACCAGGAATATCTCCTTAGCCCTGGAGCTTCCCCACAATCTCTGTGACCCTTGACCTCTGTGACGCTCTGACTCTAGGCTCTGGCACAAGGCGGTTGGTGAAGGTCTCATCCATAGGCACCGAGTCCTCAGATGACTTTGAAGAGCGAGACCCTGGTAAGGCTGGAAGCAAATGGGGTGTGGTGAGGGGTGTGGGGTGGACCAGACACCCTTGACCCTGTGTCCCTGCAGACCTGGTAGATGGGCTGGAGAACGGCCTAGGAAGCCCCTTCAGGAAGTGGACGCTGTCCAATGCGGCCCAGACTCACCGGCTGCGGCGGCTCCGGGGCCCAGCCAAGTGCCGCGAGTGTGATGCCTTCATGGTCAGCGGGACCGAGTGCGAGGAGGTGTGGCCTGGGCCCATCAACCAATGACCTCTTCTGACCCCAGTGACCTCCCTGACCCCAGACACTTCTCTGACCTGAAATCCCTATGCCCTTTCTGTCATTAGGACATGCCCTCTTATAATGATGCCCTATGAGTCTCCTCCACTCCCCAGAGGATCCCTATGACCTCCCTTCCCCTGCTGATCCCTGATGACCTCCCAACACTGTGACATTCCCTTCAGTGCTTTCTGACCTGCCACAAGCGCTGCCTGGAGACTCTGCTGATCCTCTGTGGACATAGGCGGCTCCCAGCCCGGACCCCCCTCTTTGGGGTTGACTTCCTGCAGCTGCCCAGGGACTTCCCGGAGGAGGTGCCCTTTGTGATCACTAAGTGCACAGCCGAGATAGAACAGCGTGCCCTGGGTGTGCAGGTGCTGCCCTGATTCTTGACCACCCCCAGTAGTGACCCGGCACTCCTGACGGCCAGTTGGTAAGCCGGATGTTTCTCTCCTACCCCTGCCCTACAGGGCATTTACCGGGTCAGTGGGTCTCGGGTCCGCGTGGAGCGGCTGTGCCAGGCTTTTGAGAATGGTCGAGCATTGGTGGACATGTCAGGAAACTCGCCTCATGATGTCTCAAGTGTTCTCAAGAGATTCCTCCAGGAGGTGGGTACTCAGTGGCTCAGGGGTAGGGGCTGGGTGGGTTCAGGCTGAGGACCCTCTGCAACCCACCCAAACCCATGTCCCTCCTGCCATTCCACCCCCAGCTCACTGACCCCGTGGTCCCCTTCCACCTCTACGACGCCTTCATCTCTCTGGCTAAGACCCTGCATGCAGACCCAGGGCACGACCCTGGGACCCCCAGCCCCAGCCCTGAGGTTATCCGCTCGCTGAAGACCCTCTTGGTGCAGCTGCCTGACTCTAACTACAGTACCCTGCGGCACCTGGTGGCCCATCTGTTCAGGTGTGCACTGTCCCTGACCTTGAAATGTGACTTCTGACCCAAGGCACGGATCTGTGACCCCGTCTGTGGACATAACTACTGACCTCTGGGACTGATCCCTGATGCTGACTTCTGATCTTTGCATGTGTTTTCTGAGCTCTGAATTTTAATACGTGACTCTAGACTTTGGGTGCTGACCCCAAACTCCACTGCCAGGCAGGTAGCTGCTGGTCTCAAACAATGACTGGGACACTTACCCATGACTGGGGCGGGTTGCCATGAGCCTGGCCTACGGCTCTTCTCTGACAGCCAATGACCACATATTCTGTGCTCTGATCTTTTTCCTCATACCATCCCCAGGGTGGCTGCACAGTTTGAGGAAAACAAGATGTCTGCCAACAACCTGGGCATTGTGTTTGGCCCAACACTGCTGCGGCCACCGGATGGTCCAGGGACAGCTGGTGCCGGCCCTGTCACCTGCCTACTAGACTCTGGGCACCAGGCCCAGCTCGTCGAGTTCCTCATTGTATACTATGAGCAAATCTTTGGAATGGACGACCTCCCTGTGGCCACTGAGCCCCTGCCCCAAGACCCCAGTCCAGTCCCTGGACCTCTCCTAAACAACAACCTCCAGCCACCATCCTCTGACCTTGCTCCAGATCCCCTGCCCCCAGTCCTAGCATCAGATCCTGACCCAGACCCTGAGCCCCACAGTACCTTGGAGAAGCATCCTGAGGCCACACCTCCTGAGGTAGGAACCCGCTGGGCCCACAGACATGGGGAGGCCCTTCTTCCCATTTAATCTCTCCCATCTTCCTTCCATCACTTTGCCTTTAAACTTTTCTCTTTCATTCCCTCTCTCCCTAAAAGTGAGGAATGGAGTGGTGGGCGATAACAATGGCAGTAATAATGGAGGAATGAAAGCTCTGCAGAGTTACTAACATAGGTGATCATTTATTTCTGCAACAGAATATTTCTTGAACATATACTATGTACCAAGCACTGTTGTAGTAGGCATTACAAATACATAAGTGAGTAAATTATTCAGAGACCCCATCCTTTTGATGACTGCATTCTACTGGGAAAGAAACCAACAACAAATAAGAAATATGGTATAATGTCAGTTTGTAGGACATTACAAGGTGACAAGTACTATGAAGAAGAAAAGAAAGGGTAGTGCAGGGGCGCCTGGGTGGCTCAGTGGTTAGGCCGCTGCCTTTGGCTTGGGTCATGATCCCAGGGTCCTGGGATCGAGCCCCGCATCGGGCTCTCTGCTCAGTGGGGAGCCTGCTTCCTCCTCTCTCTCTCTGCCTGCCTCTCTGCCTACTTGTGATCTCTGTCTGTCAAATAAATAAATGAAATCTTTAAAAAAAAAAGAAAGAAAGGGTAGTGCAAGGTAAGAGACATGGGGGGCACCAAGAAGAGGTGGAGAGCAGTATGTAGCAGTAAAATAGGATGCTGTGGCCAGTCTCCTTGGAAAAGGTAGATTTGAGCAAAGACTGGAAAGATGTGGGGGAGGATTGAGCCAGATGGAGATCTGGGGAAGGGGGTTCTGAAGGGAACAGTCAGTGCAAAGGCCCTGAGGTGAGAGCATGCCTGGTGTGTTTAAGGTGCAGCCCCAAGCTGTAATGAATTAGGAAGAGAAGGTGGTAGAAAGTGAGACCAAAGAGGGGTCTGTGGAATGCCAGGCACCACACACCTACTATGTATGGGCATTTTATAGGCTTCCTATTATCATCACCACAGCCCTGAGAGGTAGATACTGTTAGTGAAAACCATTTACAGATGAGACTCCTACTGGTGGCTTCCCTGTCCCTCAGATCCTGCTACACACATCATTTCCGAGAACCTGCACCTCCGCCGCACAGTGGCCAAGAGCTGGCAAAGGGGCTGTCAGTGAGCACTGGGTCTCAGAGCCATGGAATGGCTCAAAAAGTGCTCAAGACATGTAGAAAGAACTAAATGCTGCTGTTAGCATTTAGCTAAAGATCAACTGAAGTATATACAGATACATTGAAAAGCAGGTGTGCAGAGTTGCTGAGCAGAGCAGGGCGGAGCGGAGGCAGGTAGGTGACCTGCTACTCATGCGGACATGGCTAAGTCACTCCCTGGGCTGGCTGGCTGCTGAGCGAGGGTGCTCCTTCCCACATGGAGCCCATAGCTGAGATTAGTAATACTGCTCTTCATAAGGGGATAAGCAGGATTACTATAAAGGGCATCATCACCCCAGATACTAAAACTGCCAAAGACCTTTTACATATCCAGGAACAAACCCTCAGCTCTCCAAGAATCTCAAAGAACTGGGATTTTATTGTTGGGGTTTTGGTCTTGGGTATGTTCCTACAGATTCCAACTCCACAAAGTGACCAGAGAGACATGGTTGAGGACACCAGAGAGGAGGGAGGGGAAGGTAAGTATGTTGGGGGGCAGCCCAGGAGTTGTAGGGGTGTTCTTGCCTGGGGTGGCTTGGCTGAGAGATGACTCCCAGGAGATATCCAGAGGACTTAGGGGTCCTCAGCAACGACCATGCCATCCTGCAGTGTCCAGCCAAGGTCCAGAGGACTCACTGCTGGGGACACAATCCCGTGGTCACTTCAGCCGTCAACCAGTGAAATATCCCCGGGGCGGTGTGCGGCCTGTCACCCACCAGCTATCCAGCTTGGCCCAGGTAGCTTCCAAATTGAGCGAAGAGACCCCTGTTGCATCAGTGACCCGAGGGAGTTTGCGGAGGCGGGGACCTGGCCCTGTCTCCTCCTCGTCGCCTGAGGGGAGCCCTCTGCGCCGCACCGCACTGCCCAAGCATTTTGAGATCACCCAGGAGACAGCCCGGCTCCTGTCCAAGCTACACAATGAAGCTGTGCCCAAGGCCACCTGTTGTCCAGACCCCCAACCTGAGGAAGTCGAGGACCATCTCTGACCATCCCAGCATTCTGACTGAGGAGTAAAGGACTGAGAGGGTGTTCAGTGTTGGGGGAGGGTGGAATCTGGAGAGTTCCTGTAAGGAAAGACTACATGGCCTGGGAGACCAAAACCCTTGTTGGGACAATATACCAGGATTTCCCCGACTAGACACAGGTCCATTAGGGCCACTCAGGTTCAGAGGTGAGTCGGGGTCAGTACTCAGGGTCAATACAAGTCCTGGGATCCTTGGTGTCCACCATAGTGTCTGACTCCTGAACAGGGCTGCCTTTTGCTACTTTGGTTGTAGCCAGTCCCCCACTTCTCCCTACTTCCTTAGCTGACCTCGGGTGACCAGCTCTTGGAAGGTGTGGGCAGCCCAGATTTGACATCCTGGTGGTACCCGGGGTCTGATGACCTGGGAATAAACTGGGTCCCTTATACCCTTGAGTGTCTTTCTTTGCCAGGCGAGGCTGATGGGAGAGATAGGTGAGGGCCGCATCCTTTGACCCCGTTTAACCCACCAGAGGAACCAAGGCCCCCTTTTCATTCCCAAACATCCTTGAACACCTACAGGTAGTACTGGCTGGGCCAGGACACCAGGCTGAGTCACACCCGCCCGGCCCTCCCGGAGCTCCACGTCCCCGATCCGGGCCTGCATAATCAAACAAATATAACAAAGTGCAGATAACCGGGACAATGGAGCTGTGTGCTCTGGGCCGTGGGAGCCCGGGACCGGCACAAGCCGGGGCCGGGCAGGGGGCTGCGGGGCCGGGGCGGAGGGCGCGGGGGCGGGATTTCGAGAAACTTAAGTGTGGCTCGAGGGTCAGCTGGGGCAGGAGAGGTCCGAGGGGCACCGCAGGCCGCAGCGCGGGGCATCTCAGCGCTGGAGAAGCGGCGGCGGGGCGGGGGTCCGGGCTGTGGGAGCCCAGTCGGATCAGGGCGTGGCTTGGAACTCGGCGACGGATTGGATGCCAGGGAGCGGGCCAGGTGGGGCCGGGCGGGGGCGCGGACCCTGAGACCACCCGGAGCTTCGCCCAGGCTGTCCGAGGTCACCGCGGGAATTCTGGTGCAGTGAGTGACTCAGCCCCCGGAAGGCTCGAAACTGCGTGCGTGTGAGGTGGGCGAGGACGGGGGCGGGGGTCCCGCGCCGGAAGTGGAGAGGGGCGACGGAGAGGCCGGGAGGAAATGAGGGGGGTGCTGCGGTTCCGGGAGACCTTGTCCTTACCGCGGCTGCGGGGGCTGGGCTCCCCCAGGTGGCGGAGACGGGGCGGGGCTCCCCTAGGTGGCGGGGGCGGGGCGCCGCGCCCAGGCAGGGGCAGGGTCGGGACCCCGCCTCCCGTGCTCTCTCTGCTGCCCGCGCCCAGCGCACCCGGACGCTCCTCCGTTCCTGCGGTGGACTCCAGGCTATGGGTCTGGGGCCTACCCCGGCCCTCTGGGAGGCCATCCCGTCTGTGGCGTGACAGGCGGCCCAGGTGAGGCAGGTACTGACGGTGGTGGGTGGGCGCGGGTCCCGGGGAGGGTGCGGCACGTGCCTATGGGGCCTGGGCACCGCCCCCTCCTCCCCTCTGCCCCAGCTCCTCCTCCAGCCAGCCTAGGGGCGCCTGGAGGCCCGGCGGGCCACCGCCTCCCTGACCGCCCCCTTTGTCTGGGAGGCCGCCAGGGTCTTCTGTCCCACTCGTAATGCCCAAATGCCCCGCCCGCTTCGGGAGTTCTCGCGCCCAAAACCCGCTGCCCAACTTCTGGGGAAGTTGTCCGCTCTGGTGGATCTGCTCCCTGATGTAGGAAAGAAGGATGGCCAAGAAGGAATTCTTGAGACATCTTTGGTACAAAAGGTGGTTTTATTAAAGTTTGGGACAGGACCCATGGGCAGAAAGAGCTGCACTGGAGTCTTGAGATTGCAAGTGGCCCATTATATACTCTCAAGTTGGGAGGGGGTTAGGGATAGCCTAAGTCTCTAAGGAATTCTGGAAGCAAGGTTCCCAGGACCTTGAGAGGGCTAGCTCTTGTTGAGAAAAGGTCATTTATTACCATCAGGTAAAACCTGAGTCATGCGACCCTTCCGATGTCTACTGGTGGGCCATATGCTTGGAAGATGATTGCCACCATGTATCTTGGGGAGTTGAGAGATAAAGGAAATTTCCAAAGGAATTTTTATATGTTAAAGTAGACTTACAGGATGGGGGGGCGGTGATTGGGCCAGGATTGCCTTTTGCCCTTAGCAAAGTATTAACATCAAGGCCATTGAGTCCCTAGAAGAATGTCACTCTGCTTGTTTCAAAAACTTGTCAGTGGGCTATTGATAAGGAAATTTAATAATTTTTCTTCTGCCTTTGTTTCCCACATCATTCACCAGCACCACTTTACTCTGAGGCATCTGAGTTTGAGACCCTTGCCTTCCTGTCCTGACCCTCCCCTCTGGCTGCTGCTCCTTCCTGTGCCCTTCCAACAAATGCCACCTGCACTGACCTCTCCCTCTGTGCCCCCAGATGGCCACCATGGGCCGGTGCTACTACAATGAGACCATCGGCTTTTTCTACAACAACAGTGGCAAGGAGCTCAGCTCCCACTGGCGGCCCAAAGATGTGGTTGTGGTGGCCCTGGGGCTGACCGTCAGCGTTCTGGTGCTCCTGACTAACTTGCTGGTGATCGCAGCTATCGCCTCCAACCGCCGCTTCCATCAGCCCATTTACTACCTGCTCGGCAACCTGGCCGCGGCCGACCTCTTTGCAGGCGTGGCTTACCTCTTCCTCATGTTTCACACGGGCCCTCGTACCGCCAGACTCTCGCTGGAGGGCTGGTTCGTGCGGCAGGGCCTGCTGGACACAAGCCTGACCGCCTCGGTGGCCACACTGTTAGCCATCGCCGTGGAGCGGCACCGCAGCGTGATGGCCGTGCAGCTGCATAGCCGCCTGCCCCGCGGCCGCGTTGTCCTGCTCATCGTGGGGGTGTGGGTGGCCGCGCTGGGCCTGGGGCTGCTGCCCGCCCACTCGTGGCACTGCCTCTGCGCCCTGGACCGCTGCTCACGCATGGCCCCTCTGCTCAGTCGCTCCTACCTGGCTGTCTGGGCACTGTCCAGCCTGCTTGTCTTCCTGCTCATGGTGGCTGTGTATACCCGCATTTTCTTCTACGTGAGGCGGAGGGTGCAGCGCATGGCGGAGCACGTCAGCTGCCACCCCCGCTACCGAGAGACCACACTCAGCCTAGTCAAGACCGTTGTCATTATCCTGGGTGAGTGAGGGCCCTTCCGCTGGCCCAGGGTTGCCAGAACCGTGCTGCCCGCCCCCTCCCCACCCCAACTCCCACGAGACACGGGAGGGGATCATTTGGGTGGGGAATGTTCTCCAAGGAGGTGACATCTGAGCAGAGACCTGAATGCTGGGGAAGGGAAGAGTTCCAGGCAGAGGGAACAGAAGGTCAGAGCCCTACAGGACCGGGCCAGTGCCTCCAAAGAGGAGAGGAGGCCCGTGTGGCTGGAGAGAAGCAGGAGAGAAGGTCAGCACCGCCTCGAAGGGCACAGGCAAGAATCAGATTTCGTTTTGAGTTCTGTGGGAAGCCCTCCAGAGTTCTTAGCCGGGAGTGATGAGGTCAGTCCGGCTGGAGAGGGGTCTGAATGGGGGAGGCAGCAAGGTACATCCCATGTGGATATACTGCCTACCCCACCAAGAACAAGGAGTGATTCTTCCCTATGAGCCCCCCTTCCCCCACCAAGTAACTGGCCTGTCCCAAAGTGACCTCCTTTCCCCCATAGAACAAATCTCCACGTAGAAGGGTCCAGTGCCCTGTCTAGTGTACCTGTTAGGAAAGGTATCCCTTTCTGGCAGACACATCAGACGAGAGTGTCAGGCCTGACACTCCGGCCCTGAGCTCAGAGCTGGGGGTGCTGGGCCCCCAGAACCAGCCCCACTCACCTTGGGCCCCATCCTGCAGGAGCATTCGTGGTCTGCTGGACACCAGGCCAGGTGGTGCTGCTCCTGGACGGTCTGGGCTGCAAGTCCTGCAACGTTCTGGCCGTGGAGAAGTATTTCCTACTCTTGGCGGAGGCCAACTCACTGGTCAACGCTGTGGTGTACTCGTGCCGAGACGCTGAGATGCGTCGCACCTTCCGCCGCCTCCTCTGCTGTCTGTGCCTTCGCCGGTCGCCCCACGAGTCTGCCCGCTATGCTCCCTCCACCCGAACAGGGGCCAGCACACGCATCATGCTTCCAGAGAACGGCCACCCCCTGATGGACTCCACCCTGTAGCCAGCCTGGGACTTCAGTGTGCTGATGCAAATGCCCTATTAGAGCCCCCGTCTGCTTGTAAATGCACCGGGCTCAACCTGAGCTGCAGGACAGACCCTCAGTCTGCATGGCACAGCTCCCCTGCCAGCCTTCCCTGGGCTCATGGCTCTGCCTGCTGTAGGGCCTCGGGGTCATCTTGGAATGCCCAGGAGAGAGTCAGAGGGGGTTCAGGAATCTGCTCTTCAATCATCTCAGGCCGTGGGGTTTTTTAACTGACATTTTCTGGTTTTACTGCCCATCCCTGGTAAACCCTGTGGACCACTTCCTTGTCCATGGCGGTGTGGGTGTTAGACCGGGGAGAGGAGGGCTGTCTCAGGCCACTCTGCCCAGTGCGACAGGGTAATAAGGCTGGCCCAGGGATGCACCATCTGCCAGAAGCGGAGTCTTTAGGGGCATGGACTGAGGGGTGCTGAGCATGAGCTAGGAAAAGGTTTGTGGCCTCTTGGAGCTTCTGGGGTCTTGCCTGTCCCGATTAGAATTGAGGGGGGGGGTCTGTGGGGAGAGCTTGATACAAGGAGTAAACCTTTCTTTCCACTGAGGTCTCCAGAGCATTTTCTGTCATCAAGTCAGATAGTCCATCTGTCCCTGTGTCCCAGAATTGTCCAGCTCAGCTCAGGCTAGGCTAGGATCTTCTCAGTCCTGTTCTCTTTCCTCTTTGATCACTGCACGGTTGTTTCTCTCTCTCTCTTTCCCTTTAAATCCTATACACAACACGGGACTCAACTCACAACCTTGAGGTCAAAAGTGGCTTGATCTGACTGAGCCTCTCCATCTCTCCTTTTGGAGGTCTTGCATCCATTCTGTGTGTTCCTCTGCCTCTAACTCACCACTCCTATCTGTCTCTGTCCTCTGGAGCCCACAGTGGTCTCTGACCTGTGTGAGCCCTCTTTCTCCTGCCTGCCCTTTCGCCTGGGTCCAGGTTATTAATTGTCAGCCGTCAATTGTCCACCCCTACACCTAGATCCATCCATACCTACAGGCCAAGGGAAGTGGAGCCTGTGGAGCAGGAAGTAGGATTTGAGAGCTGCCATTCCTCAAGCTCCTCGGATGTGCCTGGCACACTGATAAGCACTGTAGGTACATTATTTAATCGTTACTTGCATCTTCTGTAGAGGCACACTTATTTTCACATGAGGACTACGGCTCAGAGAGGTTGCCACCTGGCCTGTGGTTACACAGCTTCCAAAGGTCACAGAGATGAATCAAGGGACTAGAGACGCCCCCAGGGAAAGAGTTTTCGATCCCCACAATGTCCAGATTTGGTTACACTCTAGTCTGATTTTCCCCTCCTCACCTCAAGCCCCCCGCCCCAAGGCTTCAGACATGCCATGAGGAGCCCCCTTTCAGATGCTCAGAGATCCACCCTGCAGGTACAGTGTAGACCAGAATCTGGATTCTCTGCTTCCACTTCACCAGGGAGTAGACAGAGTTATAGCTCTACTTAAGATTCACATGCTCCATAATGGCTAGAATGTGGACCTAGGCCTCCCATTATAGGCCAGATTCTTCAACCACTAAAGCACATGTCATGGAAGAATCAAAAACATCTAAGTCCTTCTACATTATATGGGGCTAGGTTTCCCTTGGGGAAAACTCCCCCTGCCCTAAGATAGCTCTGTTAGGCAAGAATAAACTGGGTTGCTGGGTACTTCAGGGTCCAAGATCGGAAGCAGGACTTCTAGGTCCTGAGGCCAGAATCTCCAGAAATGGTGACCCAAGTGAGCCCTGTCCACCATGGGTCTGGGCGCAGGACCATGAAAGATGCAGTCCTTGCTTCTGTGGAGCTCCAGGCCTATTGGACAGACAAATTTGGGTGCCAAAGCCATTTCCTATGGGGTGGGGCCCTTGAAGGCCTCCCAAAGGTGGCTCTGTTTCATTTGCCTTTATGTCAGCTTCCCCCAGGTTCTAACCCACACTCCTCTGGTCTCCTTTGCCATCTTGTCCCATTGTTTTTTCCCTCTCTTGTAAATCTCTCCTCCCTTTAAGATTTGGTCCCTAAAGATTTCCGCCTTGTGCCCCCACCACTGTTCTCTGAAGCACACCAAAATTACTCACAATTTTAAGGTTTCCTGTGCAGGGCTGAACTTTTGCCCAGGGCAACAGCTCTCTCTGGGCCCCACAAGTTCTAGCACTTCCTCTTAGTGGGGCCCAGTGTTGGGTTTCCTTAATCAGGGAGCTTTCGATGTGGTTCCTAATACTGACCCACATCACTCATTTCCATTCCCTGCTGCCTTTTTTGGAGTCCTCCAATCCAATCACACCAGATGTTTTGAGTTTCCTTTCCATCAGCAATGGGAAGAAGATGGGTCCTGCCCTGAAGTGGTCCCAGAGAGGGTGAGGAGCCTTTATGAGGCTGCATCTGGAATCTGCCCTCAGAGCAAAGAGGCTCCAGCAAGTCCCAATGACTTTGAAGTGATTCATGTCCAGTCCCGTTCCCTTTCTCTCACATGACGATCCTTGTCAGATGCCGTAAGTTCTAATGGCTAGGAACAAAGACCTGTGGAGATTCGCTCTTGGGGTATGCCTCAGAGGAGACCCTCAGGAAGCATCCTTAAGTAGTGGGTATTCTAGGACCTGATTGCAGTAGATGGAATGAATAAACCCAAGGTCATTTTGAAAGGAGAATTGATTGTGCAGCTGAGAAAATCACTCAGCCACCATCACCTCACACTTCTACACCCCTCGTGGAAAACTCCAAGGAGGAAGAACCAGTAGGCTGGGAGACCTAGTGACGCATCTGATGGGGCTTAAACTGAGGGGACCATTAGGGGACTGAGGAGGGGTTTGGGACTCAGGGCTTCTAGAGATGAATGGTGGGTGTTGGTGGGGATCTGAGAATCAGGGATTTCTGAGAAGGAAAGGGTAGCTTAAGGGAAGAGTGGGGTACCTGAGAAGTGGGGATTTGGAAGAGATGTGTGGGTTCCTGAGGAGGTGGGGGGATCTGAGATATGGGGTCATTGAGGAAGAATGGGGACCTGTGAGGAGTGACGGCTCTAAGGCATGGGGGCTCAGGAGAAGTGGGTGCTATGGTGAAAAGTCGAGGGCGCTGAGGAGATGGGAGGCTGTTCTCTGAGGAGGCTGGAGAGTCTCTCAGGAAATGCGGGACCTCTCTGAGGAAGTGCGGCGGCTCTGAGGAGACGGGAGGGGCCCTAAGAAGGATTAAGGTCTCTAAGCAGGAATCCTTGCTCGGAGCAGGTGAGGGAGGCGGAGGTATGCGAGTGGAAAAAGGTGGTTGAAGGTGCGAAGAGCTGTTGCCTCGGCAACTCGCAACCGAGTCCTGGGCCGTTGAAAGGGGCCGTTGGGGGCGTGTCCGTGGGCGGGGCGCAGCGGCCCAGGCGGCAGCAGTTGGCTGGCGGAGACGGCGGGGCGTGTCCATGGGCGGAACTCGGCCTCTGGCTGGCGGCGGTTGGCTGGAGGCGACGGCGAGGGGTGGGGCTCGGGGCGCGCGCGCGCAGCCCGCGGGTGGCGGGGGTTGGCTGCGGCGCCCTTGTGAGCGCTCCAGGCCGGGCGGATCTCCCTCTGCGCCTGCCGGGCCCAGCAGCCGATGGACTCCCCGCCGCGCCCACAGCGCCCCGCGCCGCCTCTGCCGGCCCCGCGCCGCCCACCGCCCGGGCCCCCTCCGGGCCCCGACACAGGCGAGGTCCTGCAGCAGATTATGGCCATCACCGACCAGAGCCTGGAGGAGGCGCAGGCCAGGTGCTGCGCGGGCTCGACGGGGGAGAGGGGGGGCCACCCAAAGTCACGGCAGAGAAGGGGGCGGGCCCAGGAGCCAGGGCCAAGTCGTCTGGGAGGGAGCTCGAGGGGTGAGGGGGTGAGGGGTCAGAGGCGGGGAGCATCTCTGGGCGGGGAGCGGGAAGGGGAGATGTGGGGGCACTGGGAGGACTGAAGGCGGGGTTCTGAAGCCTAGGGGACTTAGGAGGTTAAAACCCAACGGATTGAAGGCTTTATGGGGCTAAGCGGCGGGTGATGGGTTGTAAGGGCCCGTCCTGGGGCGAGAGGAATGGGCTTACCTACCTCCATCCACCCCTTGTCAGCCAGCGGGGGCGGGGGGGGAGGGTAACGGCTGAGAGATGGGAGTAAGTGAAGGGTGGGCAGGTAAATGGATCCATTAGTGGGACTTCTGAGGTGGGGAGTTCTGAGAGCAGATAATGGAGAGAGTTGTGGGCAGTGGGTCTCAGGAATGAGGAGATGGGGGTGACTTGGTGCGGGAACCATCAGGAAAAAAGGTTGGTGGGGGAGCTGGATGGAGGGATGGAGAGCCGCCTTTTTGTTAACTCAGCAAATATTTATTAGACACTTACTGTGCGGGGGACACCCAGCTGGGTGCCGACATAGTCCCTGCTCTCAAGCTCATAGAGGGAGAGGAAAAGTAGCAAAAACTAAGAATACATTGTGAGAAAAGCTCTAAGAAAAGACATACATAGCATGCTGTGGGAAGTCAGATGTAGAGAACACCGCACTTTCAGAGTCCCAGAGGTGGGAAAGACCTGGAAGAAAGCAGAGCCAGAGACGCAAAGTCCTGAGTTCAGTGTGCAGACAGGTTGGAACCAGGACTGTGCAGAGCCCACAAGTCTCAGGAAGGAGTTTAGATTTTATTTCAGTTGCCGTGGGAACAAACACAGTAGTTTTAAGACGACCTGGCCTGGGGCACCTGAGTGGCTCAGTTGGTTAAGTATCTGTGGTAGCCTCAGATCATGATCCCAGGGTCCTGGGATCGAGCCCCGCATTAGGGTCCTTTCTCAGCAGGAATTCTTGCTGCTGCTTCTTTCTCTGCCTGCTGTTCCTCTGCTTGTGCTCTCTCTCTCTGTGTATCAAATAAATAAATTTTTTAAAAAATCTTAAAAAAAGAAAGACGACCTGTCCTACCTACCTACCTCCATCCACCACTTGTCAGCCAGCCAGGGATGGTAGAATCTGCTTTACAAGGCAATCCATTGTGTTTGGTGCCTGCTCAAATTATTAGAAAATAGGCAAGGACTGAAGTCCTTTTGAAGGATGGGGCCTTGTTGAATGGGGCCTGTTTGGGGTGAAGGATGATCCTTGGGGATGGGACCAGGGTCTGGTGGTATGGACAGTACAACCACTAGAACCCTTTAGGGAGGCGGGGTTATGCCAAAGCCAAGTGAGCAGCAGCCACAGGAAGGGAGAGACAAAAGGTAGATTTGGCATACATTTGTTCTTCAAACTTTCCTTTGCTTCTTGTGAATTGTCCACTCTGCAGTTTCATAGCCTCTATCTGAAAAGTTCAGAGTGTTATCCCCCGCTCCTTTACCATGTTCATTCTACCTGTTGGAGCACTGTGCTGGGTGCTAGAGAAACCAAGATGCCTAAGATGTTCTCTGCCCTCTCGGGGCTCATACAGAAGTGGGAGTGTGTGGGAGACTAATTTATAAAGAGTTGTCATAACAGGTGCGTGCTGAGTAGTGGGGATTCCTGGCACTGGCAGAAAAAAAGAGATGGGCCAGGAGAGGGTGCCCTTGTGTGATACCCTGTCTGCTAGACTAGTCTGAGAACAGGGGCTTTGTCCTATTTTCCTTTGTATTCCCAGAACCATGCATGATGCCTGGCACCTAGCATATAGTAAAATTTGTGGCACTGAAGATTCTAAAAGGTTTAGGAGGAGCTGGGGGGTGGGGGTGGGGGATGTCCTCTTCACACCCAGGAACCACAGAGGCAGCACTTTGGGTGGAGGAGCTTTGGTTTGTGGAGCTCCTTGAGTTCCTTCTCTTCTAGGTAGGGAGCTGCTTAAGGAATGAGCTCTGCTCACGTGTGGTGTTATTCCAGCATCTGTCACCCCATTATAGCCCCAAGGCTGCACTGTTTTTCTTATAGCAATACACACCTCCCCTGATAGGCTTTACAATGGTGTACAGTCAGTCACATCTTTCTTGCTATTCTTCAAGATTTTTTCTTTTGGGCTAGGAAATTGAATAGTGGGGCATTATACATGCATGACAACGTGGTTGTTAGGTAGCTGTTCCCTGGTTTCCTTCTGAAGTAGAAAGACCCCTGGGGCTTTTATTTTGAGATTTAGATGCTTCAGATCTCCCCCACTTCTTTGGATATAGCCCCAACAGTCATCCAAGTCCAGACAACAGTCTGAACGCAAGACCCTAAAAGTCACTCAAGTCCAGCCAACAGTGTTGAGTCCTCAGGGGAATCATTTAACTCTACTCGGGAGCAAATGGCTTGGGTGGGTCTTTCCTCATAGTAAACTCTGCAGCCTGATAGGTTATCAGCCTGGGAGGGGAAGCAGATTGTGTCTGTCATCAACCAACTCGGTGAGGCTTTTACAAGTCTTTCTGACCCTGCTGTCTTCTCTCAGTGTACCTGCTGAACCCTTCATAGCCCCTGAAGTCAGTTTAGTTCAACTGTCTAGCAAGAAAGAATTTTTCGTCTTGCATGTGGGACCTTTCAAACTGTTTTGTCACCATAAGTGTGTTTAAAGAGGGAAGGCACATCTACTCTCCTTAAATCAGAATTCTTACTTAACAACCTTTCTGCATGATTTGGAAGGCAGCTCCAAGTGCTTGTGCATTATTTTGTCATAGCTGAATAGTCTTAGATTAGTGAACTGTATATTGTTTTTCCTTTGGGCTACGCAGTGGAGTTGTAAAGGACTTTGGAATACACCACCTTAGTTTAGATTCAGCCCAAGTCAGCCGGAGACTTTCTATGTAAGGGATAACCAGTCTTCTTGAATGATCTTCTGACCTTCAGCTATACCCTAAGCTCTTTAGGGAGGAGGTATAGCTTTGCATTTTCTGATTTCAAACTGATGATGTGCTCATTCATATCTTGTATGAGACGAGTAAGGCAGAAAATTTTCTCTCATTTGCCAAGGGTTGTGTGAATTATTTTGCATGGCCTTGTTTTTTTAGAATAAATTTTAAAACATTTTACATTTTCTGTGTAGTTTGTTTCTTTTGCTTCTTTGGTTACCTTCGTGAGGGGTTTATGAGGGTTATTAGGCTAGGGTTGAGGGCCGTCTGTCAAGACTCTCAGGCTCCAAAGTTCTTCCCTCCTCCCATGGTTCTTAACCAGTGTTTGGGTCATAAAAATCTGTTGTAAGCTCTGGGCCCACCCCCACTCCCCACTCACAACTGTGCGGTCATGTACTGTACCCTTGAGGATCCTCAGATCTCAGGTGCCCCCCCCCCTGCCCCCGGCCTGGAAGCTGCCTCTCATCCAAGGCTAGGGGCTCATTTTTTGGTCCAGTAATAAGATTTCAAAGAAATCAGCATGAAAACTCTAGAGCTGAGGGGTAAATTTTGGAAACCTGATTGATAAAGGAAGCAGAATGATCACAGTATCATCTGGAGATCCATGCTCCATACCTGATGTTCTGGGAGAGCAGCTGAAGAGGACTGGTCTTTCTTCAAGTCGTTCTGCATATTGGAACGACAGGTGAGTTGCGCTCCATGTTGCTGGGTTTTCAGTTGTGGCTGGCTGTAGTGACCCAGTGCTTGCAGGTATCCAATGATCCACTAGAGAGCTGTACTGTTCAATGTAGTAGTCACTCACTGGATATCTTTTTAAATTAAAGTGAATTAAAATTAAATACTCAGTTACTCAGTTGCACTAGGTACATTTCAAAAGTTCAGTAGCCACATGTGACTGGTGACTACTGTGTTAGCACAGATAGAGAGCAATTCCATAATTGCAGAAAATACCAGACAGTGGTGCTTTAGAGCATCTGTCTGGCTGGACATGCCGCAAATTTCCCTGGGAACCTTACCGCAATGCAAGTTCTGATGTAACAGGTCCCTATGGGGCCCAAGAGCCCATGTTTCTAACAGGCTCCCAAGGGTACCAATGCTGCCGATCCCAAACCACACTTGGAGAGGTTGGGTTCTCAAGAGTGGAGATAATGGCTTCCCATTTATTTCAGTTTTCATGAATTAGTTTACCTAGTAGTTGGTTAATCTGACAAATGAAAGTTATTTTGGAATCTAAGTTACATTTGTAGACATAATAGATTTTAAATTAATCACAAGGGTCACATATTAGCATTGTTTTGCCTACTTAATATAGAAAGAAAATTAGAAATGAGCAAATAAGATTCAGGAAATAGTTGATTTTTTTCTCTTAATGAAAATCTTGCCTTGGGGCCATCAGACCCTGTTGTTTTAGAGTCTGTTTACATTTTCAATCTAAGGAAATCAGGCTTTGGAAGTTCCAGGGTTGTTTCTGTATTTCCTTTATAGAGTCTATGAAAGTATAGCCCAACTTTGTGTTTGTAGAACTTGAGTACAGTAGAAAGTGAATGCTGGGGAATGGGAATAGGTTTTAGGAAAAAAACCTCTTTATATATAGTGAATAAAGGGATGATGGAGAATGGCCATTATCATATCTGTTCAGGAGCAAGTCATGTGGTACATGGGATAGGGCATTTGAAACTAAAAAATTTCTGGGTGCCTGGGTGGCTCAGTCAGTTAAATGTCTGCCTTCGTCTCAGGTCACAATCCCAGGCTTGTGCTGTCTTTCTTTCTCTGTCAAAATAATAAATTTTCAAAATCTTTAAAAAGAAACTATAAAAAGATAATGTTAGAAGTTGGCTTTTAGGCAACATAATAGGTACTACAATTAAGGCCCTTCATAGCTTTTCTTAGGGAGAAAAGATTTCTCTGAATTTCTTTCTTTTTCTTTTTTTTTTTTTTTTAAGATTTTACTTATTTATTTGACAAAGAGAGAGAGAGGTCACAAGTGGTCATAGAGGCAGGCAGAATCGCCGGGGGTGGGGGGGAGGTAGCAGGCTCCCCGCTGAGCAGAGAGCCCGACCCGGGACTTGATCCCAGGATCCTGAGATCATGACCTGAGCCGAAGGCAGAGGCTTAACCCACTGAGCCACCCAGGGGCCCTCTTTTAAAAAAAAAAAAGATTTTATTTATTTATTTGACAGAAATCACAAGTAGGCAGAGAGGCAGGCAGAGAGAGAGGGGAAAGCAGGTCTCCTGCTGACCAGAGAGCCCGACATGGGGCCTGATCCCAGGATCCTGAGATCATGACCCAAGCCGAAGGCAGAGGTCCAACCTACTGAGCCACCCAGGCGCCCCTGAATTTATTTTTTAATTTGATTTTTACATATGCAACGTTAGGTATTTTCTACTAGTAGAAATTTGCACGACTTTCTTAATTCCTCCAGTATTTCTACAGATCGACATTGCCTGTAATATAGACTAAATTCTAATTATTAAAAAGAGATGATTTAATTTTGACCTTAGAACTTATGCAAGTGGCAAGACATAAACTGTCAACTGAATGATGTGCCCCTTTTCTAAAGGTCTGTGTCCCCATATTTAGTATTCCAGTTCTGTCAGTGAGCATTTGGCTTTCAGCATGCCTGTTCAAAGCACGTGGGGAGTCAGAGAAGGAATTTATGGTTTGGAATTTCCCAAAGCTAGATAGTGTTAGCAAGATAGGATCTACTCGTCCGAACCTGGGAAGTAGAATTTCAGAGTTGAAATTTTTCTTTTCGTCATCCTTAAGGAGGTTCATTAGATCCCAGTCAACTTAGTGCCAGCACTCTGTTCTTTTTTTTTTTTTTTAAAGATTTTATTTATTTATTTGACAGAGATCACAAGTAGGGAGAGAGGCAGGCAGAGAGAGAGGAAGGGAAGCAGGCTCCCTGCTGAGCAGAGAGCCCCACACAGGGCTCGATCCCAGGTCCCTGAGATCATGACCTGAGCCTAAGACAGAGGCTTTAACCCACTGAGGCACCCAGGTGCCGCCAGCACTCTGTTCTTAACCTGCTTGTAGTTTTTAGCTTTGCTCTTAGGTTTGGCTTAGCTAGGCTTGATCTAGTGCCAAAGGAAATTCTTGCTGTCTCTGGAGTACTTTTCCTAAGACTTGAATTTTGTTCATTTTAAATTTCCTAAAACTATCCTAAATCTAGGGGCACAGCAAAACCCCTTTTGAAGTGGTTTCTTTTTTTTTTTTTTTTTAAAGATTTATTTATTTATTTGACAGAGAGAGATCACAAGTAGGCAGAGAGGCAGGCAGAGAGAGAGAGGAGGAAGCAGGCTCCCTGCTGAGCAGAGAGCCCGATGTGGGACTCGATCCCAGGACCCTGAGATCATGACCTGAGCCGAAGGCAGTGGCTTAACCCACTGAGCCACCCAGGCTCCCTTGAAGTGGTTTCTTTAAGTAAAGTAACATGCAGAGTGTTTTAGAAAGTTTCACAAATAAGTAAGTACCCCTCATTCATTTTAGTGACAGTTACAGAGTGCCTCTGTCAGAACACAGTGGTTGATGATGGTGAAAACAATGATTTCCTTCAGGTAAACTTCCCAGTAACCATAGAAAGTGGGTGGTTCCTCACAGAGTTTCTAGATAAAGAACTAGATCTGAGTAAGAACTTGCCTGAAGTTAGACAAATAGGAAGTGGTTGGATAGAGATTTGGCAGTTTTCTCTAGAACACTGGTGCTAACTTGCCACCCGCCCTGATTTTCCCAGAGCTCCCATGGGTTCACTAGAATATGACATCACCTCCTGCTCACAGGAGCTAGAAGATGATTGTAGGTGCTGATAGGACAGTTGGGCTAAAGCTAAAGAAAATTTTTTTTAAAAATTTCATTCTCATGGATTTAATCTCATTTTCTCAGTAAAACTTCATTTTTTGCCAGGCCCAGGGATACTGGGGATAGCAGGGATTCCTGAAGGCTCACAGTTTCAGGAATGTCGGACATTGGAGAGTATGGTGCTGGGGACCCGGGGGCCAGAGAAGTGTGATGAGTAATTAGCCAGATAAGGAATTAGATCAAGGGAGGCCACCTGGCAGCAAGATGAGTATGGATGATAAGACCCTAAAATCTAGCTGAAGTCAGACAGGGGGACACAAGCATGCCCCAAAGAGATGATCACATATCTGGATGCAAATCTTTACGCAGGCAGAGAAAGAAGGCACTGCATTCTAGGCTGGGGCAGGCAGGTCTGCAGGGAAGGCACCGAGCATGAAGGCATGTAACATGGCTCCATTGGGCATGGGCGGAGGCTCAGCCTTCAAAGGGGGACTCAGATGGGGTGACTGCATGCCTTAGCTGCTGTCCAGTGGAACATGGCCTTGAATACCTTGTGAGACAAGAAGTGAGCGTAAAGGTTTTTCTGTTCCTTGTATAAGTACTTCTCAAAGTATTCAAAGCTTTCTAGGGTATTGACCCTGGATCGGAAGAAAGCTCAATAGTCATTAGCTACTGTCTACCACCTCTTCTTCAGAAATGTCTTGAGACTTTCAGATTGAGCCCTCCAGTGGGTTAAAGGCTCTTGTTCTTCCTTCACTCTAAAACAGTTTTTCTCTTTCATGCATAACTTCCTCTTGCCCAAATCTAGTGTCCTTTGGCCATTATCTTTTTTTATCTTCCTTCTCTCTCCTCATGCTGCTGTTACTATTAAACTCCTTAACTATACTATACTATACTATACTATACTATACTATACTATTAAACCCCTTAACACTTTTCTCCATTCCTAGAGTGGATGAGTACCCACTGTGTCCTCAGCCCTAGAAGAGAGACCAAGAAGGGGGGCTCCCAGCAGAGCTCTGTGTTCCCTTGGCTTCTGCTCTCTTCTTTGATGCTGGAATCTAGCAGTTCTCTCCCCAGATTTTGACTTCTCTGTTTGCCCCAGTTTAAGTCTGGAGATGTCAGAGCTCTGCCTTCAGACTTTTAGTTTCCATCTCTGCCAGTTTGTCATACCTAACTTTTACCTTTTCTTCAGTTAAGTTCAATGAGTCTTTGCTCAGCTAGTGTGCCAAGTATGATGTGGGCCTAGAGTTTCTGAAACCATTAAGTTGAAGCCTTCCTCATGCCCAAGCCAGCCATAGTAAATGCTTTAAAGGGAAGAGGGGAGGGAGTAAGGAATCCAGGGTGGGACAAGCCACCCATCAGAGTCTTGCACTTGCCGGCGTGACTTTGTCAGGTAAGTGTCCAACTCTTGATCTCAGCTCAGGTCTTGGTCTCAGGGTTATGAGTTCAAGCCCCGCATTGGGCTCTATGCTGCTGGACATAAAGAATACTTAATGAAAAGAAAGGGAGAAAGCAGGGAAAGAAGGAGGAAGGAAGACATAACATGACTGTGAGGCAGGAAAGAAGGTCCATAACGCTCCAGCTGACTAGCAGTAATGAAGTAATAGTTCTTGTGAACATGAGGTCAGCATGATAAATAAATAAAAAGCAGAAAATAAAAAACATGATTAATACACACCGTGTCTATTAGCACCTCCTGCATTTCTTTACTTTCCTTTGTGATCAAATGTCAGTGTTTGTGATTGCTGCTTCCAGGTCCCCTCCCCCACCTAGTCTCTTCCACCTTTATCCTCCCTCTGTTGAGTCACCAGTGACCTTCATGTTGCTAAGTCCAAGGTCTCTCCTGGGTTCTTCTCTTGCTTTGCCTCCAAGAAGCATTTTTCACAGATTGCTCTTCTCTCCTTGAAACTGTTTTTTCTTGGGTCCTCCTCATTGGTAGTTCAGTCTCAGTCTCTGTGGGTTCTTCTCTTCTTGACTTCTGTAAGTCCATGGGCCTTGGTCTGGGATATGGACCCCTCTCTATCTACACTCTCTTATAGTGATGTCCTCAAGTCTTGTGGCTTAAAGTGTCATCTCTATGCCCAGGACTCCCTATCTTTATATTGCTTATCTCCAGCCTTCAGTCCTTGTCCATGTGCCCAACTACCTACCTGAACCTTCTATTGGATAGCTCATTAGTGGATATTTCAAGTGTAGCCTGATCAAAGCACATCTCTGCTTTCCAGACTCTTCTTCCCTAAACCATGTGCCTTCCATTCTTCCCTGTAGTAGTTAATGGTATCTCCTTTCATCTAGTTGCTCAGGCCTAAAGCTAGTAGTTATCCTTGAATCTCCTCTTTCCCCAAAAATCCAAGACACTTTATCAGAAGGTCCTGTTGATTCCATCGCTGAAGTCAAAGATCTACTTTTTTCATTTTTTAAAAATAGGCTTCATGCCCAACTTAAGGCTCAAATTTAGGACGATGAAATCAAGTCGCATGCTCCACTGACTGAGCCAGCCAGGCACCCCAAGATCTATCTACTTTATATAAAATTAAATAAATAAATAAACTTTAGTTTATTACCATAACTCTAACTAGGCCAGCAGCATTTCTGGACTATTCTAGCTGCAGTAGCCTCTAGACTATGTTCCTGGTTCCACCCCTTGCCTTCCATTCTGGTCTCAGAGCAGCCACAGTGATCTTTTAAAAATGCAATTCACTTAAAGATAGGCAAATAGATAATGGAATAGAGTTGAAAAGGCAAAAATAAACCCATACGTATATGGCCAATTGATTTTCTTTTTTTTTTTTTAAACATTTTATTTACTTGAGAGAGAGACAGTGAGAGAGAGCATGAATGAGGAGAAGGTCAGAGGGAGAAGCAGACTCCCCGTGGACCTGGGAGCCCGATGTGGGACTCGATCCCTGGACTCCAGGATCATGACCTGAGCTGAAGGCAGTCGCCTAACCAACTGAGCCACACAGGCACCAGCCAACTGATTTTCTTCAGGGATGCCAAGACTATTCAGTGAGGAAGGAATAGTCTGTTCAATGAATGATCTGGAAAAACTGGATCTGCACATGCAGAAGAATGAATTTGAATCCTTACTTAATACCATATACAAAAATGAACTCAAATGGATCAAATACCTAAGTGTAAGAGCTAACCTTGTAACCCTCTTAGAAGAAGACACAGGGGACGCCTGGGTGGCTCAGTTGGTTAAGCAGCTGCCTTCAGCTCAGGTTATGATCCCAGAGTCCTGGGATCAAGTCCCACATTCGGCTCCCTGCTCAGTGGGGAGCCTGCTTTCTTCTCCCTCTGTCTGCTGCACCCTCCTCCCCATCACCACCACCTTAGCTTGTGCTCTCTCTCACTCTCTCTCTGGCAAATAAATAAATCTTAAAAAAGAGGAAAAAAAAAAAAGAGTTGCTGCTTCCTCTAAGGAAAAAAAAGAAGAAGAAAACACAGGCATAAATCTTCATAATGTTGAATTAAGCAACAGTTTCTTAGGTATGATGCCTAAAGTACAAACAACAAAGAAAGAATAAATAAATTGGATTTCATTAAAATGGAAAACTGCTGGGGTGCCTGGGTGGCTCAGTGGGTTAAAGTCTCTGCCTTCCACTCAGGTCAGGATCCCAGAGTCCTGGGATCGAGTCCCACATCAGGTTCTCTGCTCAGCAGGGAGCCTGCTTCCTCCTCTCTCTCTACCTGCCTCTCTGCCTACTTGAGATCTCTGTCTGTCAAATAAATAAATAAAATCTTTAAAAAAATAAAATGGAAAACTGTGCTTCAAAGGACACTATCAAGAAAGTAAAAAGACGACTCAAATAATGGGAGAAGAGATTTGCAAATCATGTATTTGATAAGAGTCAGGTATCCAGAATATATAAAGAACTCTTACAGCTCCATAATAAAAAGACCAATAACCCCATTAAAGAATGAGCACAGATTTGAATAAACATATCCCCAAAGAAGAATGGCCAATAAACACATGAAAAAAATGTTCAGTGTCATTAGTCTTTAGAGGAATGCAACTCAAAACAACAATGAGCTACTACCTCACACCCCTGGTGTGGCTATAATAAAAAGGACAATAACAAGTGTTGGTGAGGATGTGAAGAGATTGGAATCCTCAGAAGTTGCTGATGGGAATGGAATATTGTGCAGCCACTTTATAAAAGTTTGGTATTTCCTTGAAAAGTTCAACAGAGTTGCCATGTGACTCCACGACTCTCCCTAGACACATGCTCACACAAATACTTCCACGTGAATGTTCATAGTAGCATTACTCACAATAGCCCAAAGTGGAAATAACTTAAATGTCCACAATTGATAAACGGATAAACAAATTATATCCACACTATGGAATATTATAAGGCCCTAAAATGGGATGACGCACTGGTAGACAACAACTTGGAAGAACCATGAAAAGGTGCTATGGGATAGGGGCCAGTCCCAAAGGCCCCATACTGTGTGATTCCATTGGTTTGAAATGCCCAGGAGAGACAAACTATAGAGACAGATGGATTAGTAGTTGCTCAGTGGGTGGAGTGGGGAGAAAGGGGAATGACTGCTTATGGGAACAGGGTTTCTTCTGGGGGTGAGGAGAGTGTTGTAGAAATAATGGTGATTCTTGCACATCGTGAATTTACTAATAGCCACTGAATTGTGTATATACTTATAAGGGTGAACTTTATGGTATGTGAATTACATCTCAAAAAATTGACACTAATAAAAAAATCAATCCATGTGACAACTACTCTGTAAAATCCCCATTGCTCCCTGTAATGGATTTCTGTTGCCACTGTAACCAATGACCACTAACTTAGCAGCTTAAAACACACAAATTTATATATCGCCTTCCATTTCTGTAGGTTACAAGTCCAACATGGGTCTCCCTGGGCTAAAATCAAGGTGTTCTAAGGACTCCTTCTGAAGGCAGTAGGGGAAGAGTCCATCTCCTTGCCTTTTTCAGCTTGTTGAAGCCACCTGCATTCCTTGGCTTGTACTTTGTTCCTCCATCTTTGGAGCCAACAGCAGAGTGTCTCTGACTCTATGTTACTCTCTCTTTCTCTGAGCGCAGCCGGAAGAAGGGCTTGTGTGATTGGATTGGGCCCATCTGGTAATCCAGGCTCATCTCCCCATCTCAAGGCCCTTAACTTTAAGCACACCTCCGGGCGCCTTTTTCCCTTGTAACTTATTCTGAGGTTCAGCACGTGGACATCTTAGGGAGCCAGTCTTCTGCCGATCACAGTTCCCATCACAGGCAAACAAAAGCCAGAGTCATTCCTCTGACTGACAAGGCTCTTCGAGGTGGACCCCCCCTTGTCTAATTTCACTTTATGGCTCCCTCCCTCACCCCTTACTCTGCAGCATCTTGGGCTCTTAAAAAACCAAGTGTTTTCACTCAGCCTTTATACTGCCTGTTTCCTCTACCTAAATTATTATTGTCTTCAGCCTCTCTTTTCCTGCCTGACTTCTCCTTGTCATTCTGATCTTGGCTTTGATGTCACATCAGAGACGTGCAAACTCCAGTAAGCTCTCCAGCCAGCAGCACTCTCCGTTGCCACAAAGCACCCGCCACAACTCGTGGTTGTTTGTGTGTGTGTTTGGTGTCTCTCTCTCCGTCTTAACTGTCACATGGGTGGGAACCTCATCTGTCTGTGTCTGTGACCCTAGAATGGTATATGACACATAGTGGCTGTTCAGGAAATACTAAATTAACGTCTCATGACATGGGGGATGACTGGGGTATCTGCTCTGCATGTAGGGCAATAGTGCGAACGCAGCTTTTAAGTCATCGGACCTTGAAAGTTTCAAGCTTTTGATGAGTTATTTGGATTATTTAAATTTGCATTGTTTAAAACCCCACCTGTAAAGGGAAGTGGTTTGAGTATTAGTATATTGCTCCATTTGAATTTTGCAAAATGGCATTCGTCTGAAATGCTTTTGTACCGTAACTTCGTAAGACCGACTTTCAACAGAACTGGCAGAGTCCCCATGAAGGGTCTTTATGCTCGTGGACAGGATGACTTCTCTTTCTCAACATGCTCTTCTGTCTCTTTCAGAAAGCATGCTTTGAGTTGCCATCGGATGAAGCCAGCTCTCTTCAGTGTGCTCTGTGAGATCAAGGAAAAGACAGGTAGGCCATTGAGAAGACATTTTTGGTGGGTCCAGGACCACGACAAACATGCCCCTCTGGTCCTGGCTCAGCCTGACCATGGGTCTGTGTCATGGGCCGTCTTGCCTGTCACATCTCTCTCCGGCAGGAGGGGTTCACATGCAGCCTTTCTGCCTGGTCAGTACCCTGTTCTCTGGTGTATCACATCCTTGTATTTTGCAGTTTGGAATTGGAGAAATACTGTTGCCAGTGAGTAACAAGCAGCTGCTTTGTTCTTAAGCAAGACCTAAGAGGCACTGGGGCATTCATTTTGGAAAAGATGATAGAATTTGAAATGTAGAATAATAATGATTTTGTTTTATTTGTTTTAAGCATTCAGAGTAATCCCCCATGGAGGGCTTTCTGCCACTGCAAATCCTTTTGTTAAAAAAAAACAAACCACAAAACTTTATTTTGAATTAATTTTAGATTTGCAGAAAAGTTAAAAAAATAGTACAGCCCGTTCTCCTGTACCCTTCTCCCAGCTTCCTCTCATGTCAACACCTTCAGAACCACAGTGCAATGATCAAAACCAGGACATTAACCCTGGTACAGTGCTCTTGAACTGAACAACGGGCTTTATTCGGATTTCTCCAGTCTTTGGGCTAGTGCCCTTTTTCTGGTCCAGCCTCCCACATTGCATTTAGTCATTCTATCTCCTTCGTCTCACAGTTCCTCAGTCTTTCTTCATCAACTGTGACCTTCACACTTTGGGTGAGACCCGCTCATTTTTGTGGGACTGACATTTGTGGGGAACCATATTAGTTCAAAGAAATACTTCATGGCCGATCTTCATGTTATTGTTCCCAGCCCAGCTAGCAGCCAGCATGTTATCTATTGTCTTTACCACTGCTTTCCTTTCTCATAAAAGCCAGCCTGGGCTATATTTCATTCCTGATTCTTTTACTTTCAAGTGCACTTTGTAACCAAAAAGGTTTTGTTGTGCATTTGTTTTCATAGTCGCTTGTGCATGTTTAACTTTTTATTTTGAAATGATCGACAGATTTACGGAAATGTTCCAAGAACAGTGCACATACATTTTCTTCCTGCTCTTTCGGGGAATAGGTTGCTGCCATGATGCCCATGACCCCTGCACACCTGAGTGTGTGTTTCTAGCGAACAGGTGTTTCTAGCCCCCAGGACAACACTCATTGTCAGGAAGTGACATTGATATGCCATTACTGTAGAATCCTGGTCTTCTTCAAGCTTTGTCAGTTGTCCTAATAATTTATAGAAAATGATGCAAGCCAGGCTCTTGTCTTACACGTAGTTATCATGTCCCGTTGGTCGTCTTCTCTCTGTGAAAAGCTCCATTTTTCCTTGACTTTCATGACCTTGATCATCTGGAAGATCACAGGCAGGATCCTCCCATTTGGGTTTATATGATGTTTCCTCACAATTAGATTTCTGCTTCCGTTATCCTTGGTACCTTTACTTATCTAATCAGTTGTTCCTTGCCCCCCATGTATACCTGATCCTCCTCCCTAATATGAACCCCTTTTCATCCCTCAGCCGCCACTCCATCCCCCACCAGGTCACTGCTGTGACAGCTCCCATGTGATGCCCTTCTCACCTTTCTTGGGTTCCAACACCCAGAGTCAGCTCGCCCTCCTCCAGGGCTGCACCCTTAGGGCTGTGACAGCCCCTGCTGAGCTCCCACTCAAGTGCCTCTCAAGTGTCTAATGGCCTGTCTTGTCCATTTCGTATTTAAGGTATGGGGAGCGGGTATTATGGCCTCTGGAAGGTTGAAGCACAAAGGCTGGGCCTTTTGCAGGTTTCAACAAGTTTACCCTCAGGGCCTCACACCATCCCTTCTGCATTCTGTATGAACTGGACAAGCAGCACTCCTGCAACTGAGTAAGCAGCAAACCCAGGAGTCCTGTGGCCGGGAAGAAACTGCCCACACCAGCATGTGTCCATGCCCTGGAGACGCTGGCTGTGATTACATGCTCCTTAGTACTATTGAATTGTATGATGTTGGTCACCCTCATAAAAAAGCAGCCGGGGGGCGCCTGGGTGGCTCAGTGGTTAAGCCGCTGCCTTTGGCTCAGGTCATGATCCCAGGGTCCTGGGATCGAGCCCCGCATCAGGCTCTCTGCTCAGCAGGGAGCCTGCTTCCTCCTCTCTCTCTGCCTGCCTCTCTGCCTGCTTGTGATCTCTCTCTGTCAAATAATAAATAAAATCTTAAAAAAAAAAAAAAAGCAGCCGGGGTCGGTAGCTCTTACTAGGGTGTGCTGTCCCCCTGCCCAGCCCTCACCTGGCCTTGGGTAAAAGCAGCCCTTCTGGGGCTCCCTGCGGCCCCCAGTGGTTGGCTCTGTCATCATAGCTCCTTGGATGTTAAGGTTTTTAACTGACAATAACTTAGTTATGCAATTATGGAATTTAGCAGTAATAAAAACAATTTTTAAGGGGCACCTGGGTGGCTCAGTTGGTTAAGCGTCCTACTCTTGATTTCGGCTCAGGTCATGATCTCTTTGTTGTGAGCTGGATCCCCACTTTGGGCTCTGTGCAGGGTGTGGAGCCTGTTTAAGATTCTCTCTCTTCCTCTCCCTCACACTTCCTTTCTACCAACTGGCTCCAGTGTTGGGCTGCATAATGTGTTTTGGGGCGTGGCACCACAGGAATGGGCCAGCACTGCTCAGCCGTGAAAATTGTAGGCCATCTGCAATTGCCATGAACTGGACTCCACATGGGCTGGCTGAGTTGTTAAGTTCACTGCTGCCAAGTGTCTTTTCTCATCTGTAGGAAGTGCAGCTGTGGGTGTGCTGTGTGTCCAGCATGTGAGTGGCAGGAGAGTGAACAGGATCTCAGTTCTGCTTCAGTGTCTCCCAGTCTTGTGATGGGAGTGACTCAGTATTAGCCCAAGGAAAACTATTTAGGGTCCCGATCCTGTACACTGGCAGGAGTGGGTCACCCCCTTATTGGTGATCCTGAGTGACAGGTCTCCTGGGACTCCTTGTGAAGGGACAGAGCGTGTCTGCTTCTTGAGTTAACCCACATTCCTCACATTCCCTTCTGGCTGAAGTCTGCAACAGGCCTTTAGGGTAAAGACAAAACCCGTGCAGACCATTTGAAGCCCAGTGGGCATTGTTGGAGCCTGGGTTTGCAGTCGGGCAGCCCCGAGCTTCCTGGCAGTATCGCCCCACCCTGCTGGCAGCCTCTTACTTTCCTCTTGTTTTATAAATAAGCAGGGTGAACCTTTGGAGAGAGCCGGTCCCACCCCAGTAGGCTACAGCTGGGCTGTGTTCTGCCTTTCCACACCCCATCCTGGTTCAGAAAGGGAGCTCTCCCTATGCCTCCCAGCCCGCACCCACCAGCCCCAAGTGGCGTCCGTGTCCCCGCTGCTCTCACTGCATCCACAGGGGCTCTGGGCCTTTGCCATCTGTCTCCTCCAACACATCCACAGCCAGGATGTGCTGTGTTCTACGACTGTCCTGGTCCCTGGCACACTGTGCCATGTACCTTGGGTGTTTGATGAATGAAGAACTGTTCCTGGTGACTGATACCTATTAATTGATATGCTTTTCATCCTTTTCATTGTATGAGGTTCAGGAAGATTGTGTCTGGGGCCTGGCTTAGAACACAAAGCTATTGTTCATGTCACCCTGAGAAGAAAGCCATTCTGTGTGTAAACCCTGGCTTGGCAGACAGACCTGGAAACACTGCCTCACTACCTTCCACAGTCTCCTGGCCTGTGGAAGGTTGCTGGCATATCTTCCACGTCAGGGATGTCTGGGCGTCCGTGCCTGCAGAGCTCTCTGAAGGCCAGGAACCCCCACCCCCACCCCGAGGAGTGCACCCTCCCTCCTGAATCCTTCCCTTGAGACAGCCGTTCTTCTCGGCATCTAGAGGAGCTATCCTAAGAGAAAAACATAAACCATCTTTGGAGAATTTCAAATTTAGCTGGGAGAACCAAATTCTGGCCCAGTTCCTTTCTGAAGCCCTTGGGGCTAGATGCGTTACAGAATTCAGAATTGTTTGGATGTTAGGCCTGTTGTGATGATGACTTCTGAGGCAGAGCCTGCATTCCAAAGGTGACATTTAGCACCAGAGCAGGAACATTCTTACACGCTGGTTGGGTCAGCCTTTGCCTCCAAATGAACTTGAGTGCCAACTTCTGTAAAAACATTGAATCTTGGATTGTGGATTGTGGATGGGCTTAGACTTAGTGTGCAGAAGAAGTGCACTGAAAAGCTACCGGTGTCTTGGGCAGTTGACTCAGGGACCTGCTTTGTCTTCTGCACACAGTCACTATCCCCTACACCGGTCTTAAGTGCCACCTTGGTTTGGTCGGTTCTGTGCTTACTGTCTCCAGAGTAGTCCTGAAGACCTGCGTCGGCCAGCCTTGCTCTTAGGCCAAGGAACCGTCTCTGTGCTACAGGGGCACAGATGGCTGCCTTCAGAGGAGTAAATGTAAATAATGGATCATATAAGGGAACATCTTGTTATTTCCTGGCCACTGTTCATTGGCCTGGCGAGGAACCATCAGGCCGGGGTAATCCAGCAGGTTTTTTACCTTTGTTTCTCTTCCTCATCAGCCATTCGGATCTGTTGCAGTTGCAAATTCATGATCTCGATCCTGGGGTTGTAGGTTTGAGCCCCACACTGGGTGTGGAGATTGCTTCAAAATAATACAAATCTTTTAAAAAGCTCAAGAACCTGAAGGGTTTTAGTTGTGGGTGCACCTCCAAAAAAGAGTGAGCCAGGAGCTTCAAGGCCTTCCTATGGACACAGATTCTTGGAAAGTCTATTACCCTGTTCAGGTTTTTTTCTTACAGTTTGGCCATTGGCTAAAATGATCTTGTGCTTTTGTTTCTGGTTTTCTGATTCCCAATCTGGAACGCCGGCCCCCAAGAGCACAGTTATGCCCACAGTGCGGCCCAGTCCTGTCAGGGGCTTGGCTCATTGTAGGTATCAGTAAACTTGGAGATGGCATGAGAGTGACCAGTCTTTTTTGACACAAAATCCTCCTTGGTCTTGTCACTTAGAACTTGCTTAACATCAGTTCCTGGGATAATTCCTTTTAGGGTCCTTAGGGCATTGGCTGGTCTAAAAACCCTGATTCCCAGCCTGGAAAATTAGGTAGGACAGGTTGAAGTGTGTTTTGCCAGGCTGGTCACCTGTGTGGGATTTGGCAAAGTTAAGATCACACCTTGAATGACGATAGCCCAGCTTTGGAAGCTTCTAGGCCTTTCCCCAAGGCTCACATAAGGCATGGTCCAGTTAAATTAGGAGCATTTCTTTGGATGAGAAATGAAATTATTTAATGTATCATCCATAAGTGTTGTTTAGCTATTGCTATTAAATATTCTCAAAGCCTTATAAGAGAGCATGGACTAATTTTCTAGACCTTTTACCTGGCTGTGTTTTATATTACAGTGTTTTGCTGTCTTTTCCTTTTGCCGTATTGCCACATGCAAGCAAAACAAACCTAAACAAACAGTATATCATTTTTACTTCATACACTACTTTATGACAGAACTGCAGAATTTTAATAAATGCCAAGTATATTGAGATGAAAATAATTTGCATATTTGGTTGAGGTTTCAGTACTTCAATTGTGATGTATTTTCATTAAGGATTAATTAGAAATGATGGGAATTTGCATAATATTATACTCCCTCTGTTTGGTGACTCTCCAGTGCGCATAGTAGCCATGATTTCAGATGAGTGTTTATTAAAGGAATAGTCTCTGTAAGGCCCTATAAGAATGAGAGTTTGGGGACATTTATTTATCTGGAGTACTACTTAGCTGGATTGACCTAGGGGACATTGCCTCACAGGTAATGGCAGGCAGATCTCAATACCATCAGGCTGTATTCAGAAGTGTCCTCCCTTTGAGTTAAGAACTGAGAACCATTACCCCAGGAAACAAGAATATAAAAGGGCCCTTAATAGAGTCACATGAGGCTGCCTGCCCCCCCACCCCCATAGTTAAAATGCCATTGTTCAGCATAGACCCAACCTGGAGGCCAGTTTGGGGCAGGAGGGTGAGAAGGGTGTTGGTGAGTCCCTGCGCCACTCCAGTGATACGGGGACATCCTTTAGCCTTTGACTTGGTCACATCTCCTGTCCTGACCTTGCCCGTCTGCCTTCCCAGGCTCCTGGTCTCATCCTTTCCATCAGCACTTGAGGACACAGCCAAGGAGAGGCCTCCTGGCCGGTGTCTTGGCTTGCAGCAGCGCTTCTAAAGGGTCCTCGGTGTGTCCTGAGTGTGCCGTGCAGTCTGGGGAGATGCTTGTTGTCAGGTTAAGAAGGGTTCTTTCTACTCGTGGTCTGCTAAGAGTTGTTTTGTTTTGCTTTTTTAAGATTTTGTTTTCATGGGACACCTGGGTGGCTCAGTCCTTGAGCATCTGCCTTTGGCTCGGGTAATGATCCCAGGGTCCTGGGATTGAGCCCCGCATTGGGCTCTCTGCTCAGTGAAGAGCTTGGTTCCTCCTCTCTGCTTGCCTCTCTGCCTACTTGTGATCTATCTCTCTGGCAAATGAATAAATAAAATTAAAAAATAATAATAATAATAAAGGATTTTATTTTTATTTTATTTATTTATTTTTTAAAAGGATTTTATTTATTTATTTGAGATAGAGCAAGAGTGAGTGAGCACAAGCAGGGGGAGCAGCAGGCAGAGGGAGAAGCAGGCTCTCCACTGAGCAGGGAGCTGGACATGGGCCTCGATCCCAGGACTCTGGGACCGTGACCTGAGCCAAAGCCAGCCACTTAACTGACTGAGCCCCCCAGGCACCCTTAGTGGGTATTGTTCTAATTAATTTTTCTTTCCTTTTTTTAATCTTTTGAATTGCAGTTTTTCTCCTTGAGGTTACTGTCATGTCTTGCATGGACAGATACTCATTTACACTGATGATTTAAACTGGCACAGTTTGAAAGCACCTGTATGCAGAAGTAAATCCTCTGGGCTATGATTCATATATTTATGTATGTACATGTACACAGATGCCACTGGCTCCAATTTGCTGGTCATTTAGTTAGACAACTAATTAGTCGTGCATCTCTGGATGAATGAGGCTAGGTTGTGATTTCTTTTTGAGCTCCCATCTTGCGGTCTCTGAATGGTGTGGCTTTTCCTGGGTCTCTTCTCTGTAGCAGTTTGTTGAAGAAAGGGCCTCTGTCTTCCTTGAGAGTTTGGTAGCCCTAAAATGGCCTGGTAGCCTTTGGGAGAAATTTCTTAGCAGAAATTCTTGTTTCTAGAACATGATTCTGTGAGGCCAAGCATGTTCCAAGGAGCTGGGGTGATGACAGCAGACTAGATAGTGATGTCTTTAGTGAGCAGGGTAGTTTCACACAACGATAATGGAGACAGACCTGCAGCTTCAGGGCCATGGGTAGAAGTCGGCCTCTACCTGCCTGATGGCACATCTTCTCTTCCTTGCTGGGAGAGTCTCCGAGGCAGGAATGGCTTGGTACTCCAGGCCAGAGAGAAGCTATGTTGGAGTTGAGTGGGTGAGGGGAGCAAGCAGCAGTGGAGGATGCCAGAGAGCTTCTCAGGGCCAAGTTCTGAAGGACATGGAGCACTTGGGTTCTCTTGGGAGAGTCAGGCCACCTCCCATTCTTGCCTCTCACCATCCTTCAGTGTTTCCCTGGGCCTCCTGCTGGTCCTCCCACTGTCCTGGTCTCCCTCACCTCCACGCCACCGCCTCACACTGCCCAGCCCCCTCTTGCATGTACAGGTGCCCCTTCTTCCATCAGGCCTCTCCCAACCTGTCTGTCATCTCCTTTGCCATGCAGGGCCCCCCAGGAACTCAGAAACCCCATTCCTGTTCCTGTTGCCTTGGTTGAAGTGTTCTTTCCCAGACCAGGGAACCTGGTCATCCTCCTCTGCGAAGGCTTGCTTGAACTCCTTTGCTCCCAAAATCCAGCACAGCACCCATAGTCTGTGTTCTTGACACATTTGCCATGTCCCTGGGGTGGTGTTCTCAGAGTTAGAGGGGCCTGCCTCCCCAGTACATGGATCTTCCCGTGGGAATGGTTCACTCTTCTCTAAAACGTGGTCCTGCTCCTCATTTAATGTCTCCACATCTCCTTGATGGGAGCTCATGGAGTGGGCCTTTCTACTGTACCCAGGACTTTCCCTCAGTTTCTTATCTCCAGGACCCAAGAATCTTCCACAGGGTCTTTCCAGGTGACAGCACCACCTCTACCCTGACACTGAAGACAATAATGACGCACAGAGACACAGGAATCCTGCAAACATGGGGAAGGAAATAGGTTTGCTCCCCGAGAGGGTCACTTCTGGACTGTTCTTATGGAACAGTTCTTATGGAACTCCAGAGCTTGGATCTGAGACTCGAGCATCCCAGGGACGAGCCAGAGCTTCTGGCAGTGACCCGGGCTCAGTCTGCTCTGGCCTTGAGGAGGGTTTGGCTCACCACCATCCAGTACCAGTGGGAGATACAGGCAAGATGAAGTTCTGGGAAAAAGAAAGGGAAAATAAAGCAGACATACAAAACAATAAGCCCAAAGTCTCATTAGATTCAACAGACAAAATTACTCCATCACGTTGGTATAAAAGTTTCTATGTGTGTCTGTGTTGGCTTCTCCGTGGACAGGTGACAAACCAGATGTCGCATTCTAAGGAGTCCTGATCTAGATTGGAACTAAACTAAACAAGCTAAAGTCCTTTGTACTGCACCCACAGAAGAAGGGAGAAGGATCAAGAGGGGGCCCCGAGGAAAGGGCATTTGAAGGCAGTGATACAGCAGTGTTGGCCTACCGGGTCCTGCATGCATACAGGCTCTTCCTCAGGTGCAAAGTAGGCTCCATGACATGCCCATCCTGGAGCCGGGATCGTTAGACCACAGTGTTGGGAACAGAACCCACCTGCTCATTTGTTTATTCTCATCTGGGGCTGTTTTGGTGCTACAACAGTGACTGGGCAGTGGTGACAAGAGACCTCAGGGCCCCCAAAGCCCAAAAGAGTTACTCTCCAGCACTTTATAGTTTATGGATCCTGGTGGGAGGGACTCTGCCTCCAGAGCCAGGACCAGGAAAGTGGGTGAGGGAAGGCTGTTCCAGAAGGGCGGGGCTGGCAGGGGTTTTCCGAGCTGTGGGAGGGAAGAACTGTAATGGGCTCCAGGTGAGGATGCTGGGGGCATTGCTGGGGCCCCCAGCCTGGGGCTTGATGGGGTGTTCACAGCAGCAGCTCCCGTCCCCAGGCATTAAGGCTCAGAAACTGCCCCTTACCACCACCAACTGCCACTGACCCAGTCTGGATCAGTCCAGTTTCCATGACAAGGTGGGAAGGTGCCGATCTCTGATCTCTGCAGCTAGAGCCAGCCGGAGGAGTGCGTAGTTTACTGGCTCCCCAAGTGAGTGTGGAGTTAGTTTGGGAAACCACTGGCCTATCAGGCGAAATTATCCTGATTAAGAAAAGACTCCTGGGTCCCGTGTACACACTCCATTGGTGTCCATCCTCAGGGAAGGATGTGGGGGAGACCTAAGAGATGGGAGCAACAGAAAGAGCAAACACAAGCCATTGAGACCTTCCCTATAGCTAGAGTTGTTTGGGTTGTTTTTTTTTTTTTTTTTTTCCTTAAATAATTGGGTCCAGGTACAGAAGGTTATTTACCACCTGCCACTCCTTTCCATGTTCTCCAGCAGCAGAGGCTTTGTGTGAGGGAGGAAACACTCTCACAAAAGATGGCACTGGTTGCTGGCATGAACCAGAATTGCTTGTTAAATTCCCTTATTACCTTTGCTTCTTTGACTGCAAGAGAAGTTGGGGCCAGGGGAGCTGAACTCAAGCCTGAGAATGAGGACGGGAGCGCTAACCTCAGCACAGGTCTCAGTGACCGCACTGGGTCACCCCAGAGGCGCTGTTCCTGCCAAGCTGTAGTGTCAGGAGACCACCCCAGTACCCACTGCTTCCTGGGGGCAGCAGCAACCACTTGTCACCCCAGTGCCCCCGCTTAGGCCCAGCACTTAGCCCTTAGCAAGGAATCAAAAAGCATCACAAGGTTTCTGGAAGCAGGAAGTCCCCAAGCTTTTCTTCCTAATAATGATCCTCACCCATGACCGCAGAGACACTGGTACTGCCACTTCAGACCGGTGCTGGGGGCAGATGGATATGGGAGGTGGTATGACCGGATGAGGGTGACTCTGGGTGCTCAGCATGTTCTCAAGACTCTGGGTCTCTAGACCCCTAACCTGGAGGTCCCAGCAGCAGGCTTGGACTTTCTGTTGTCAGAAAGCAGTTCGGGGGGGTGCCTGTCAGTTGGGTTCAGTGTGTCCTTCCATTCTGGGTTGTCTCAGCTTCATCCATCCGGGCAGCGTGTGCTGGAGACCTCACTGTGTGGGTGAGGGGGGCAGGCTTCTGAGGGTCTAGGGCCCTGCCCATTGAGGCCAGCAGGGAGGAAGGGAGGTCAGTGTTTTGCTAAGTCCTGCACCCTGGTGGTCTCCTGACACTACAGCTTGGCAGGAACAGTGCCTCTGGGGCGACCCAGGGCGGTCACTGCACCATCCCATCCCGTCGGGCGCTCAGGGCACCTCCGTTCTCAGGTAGGAGCTGCAGCCCGCAGAGTGACACATTCACAGCCACGTGGTCAGGCCGGTTAGGGGCATCTGAGGTCTCTGCGGCTCAACTCATGGATTGGACTTCCTCCCATGTGAGTGTGGGCCCCAGAGACGGCTCTGCCCAGCCTCCCACCTGCACACGGGATGAAGCTGGAACATGGTCTTACTGCCAAGCAAGAGCACTCTTGAATGGGCGAAAGGATAGGCAAGCAGGATGGGGGGAGTCAGCGTGAAGGAGGCTTCCCCTCTGAGCCTTCCCTCTCCCCCAGTAGCCGTGTCTTCGTTCTGTTAAGGAGAGAAAAATAAAAGCAACCAATCATGTTCCTGTCTTAATCTGCTTGGGGGTTCCTAAACAATAAACATTTATTTTCTTCTAGTTCTGAAGGCTAGAAGTCCAAGATCAAGGTGCCTGGTGATTTGGTTCCTAGTGAGAGCCACTTCCAGCCTTGCTGACAGCCACCTTCTTGCCTTGCCCTCACACCGAGCTTGGGGGAATGGGGAGGCTCTCTTCCTCTCCTTGGAAGGCCACAGCCCCAGGATGAGGGCCCCAGCCTGACAAGCTCGTTCTGTCTTAATCACCTCCTCCCGACTTGTCTCCAGATACAGTCACACTGGAGTTAGGGCTGCAGTGGGTGAACTAGGGGGACACCGTTCAGTCCCTGAGAGTTCCATATTATCTCTTTGAAAAACAAACGTAATGTGTTGATATTCACAATTTCCTTTCATTGTTTGATTCACCAGGCTTTTTATCACTTTCAGTAAGCTGGGAACAGAAGGAACTCTGGCAGTTGGCCCCGGGGTGTGGGTGGTGGTGGGGCTTTATTTGAGATCCTACCTCCTCCTCTAAGTGCCTCGAGCAGACAGTGTCCCTGAGCTGAGCTCCTGGTCCCCAAGGCCTCCCAGTCACCACTTGAGGGCCCCTGAAGGTGCCGAGGAGCACATCTGAGATGCTCTGGAACAGCCTACCGGAAATGAGCTTGTTGTAATTGGCGGTAATGAGTATCTAATGACCATAATTGGGCCAGTTACAGTGCCTGGGAGGACAGGGGCTTGGTGCTGAGGGAGGAGACTGAGCTGTGCTGCAGGGCGTTGGCGGAGGGTAAAGCGCACTTTGCAAGCAGGTCAAGTGACATCCAGACGTGTGCTCTTTGCAGCCATGTCCGCAGCTATAACTGGTGGGGACCAAAGCATGGGGTCACTTTTTTTTTTTTTTTAAGTTTTGCTTTTACTCATGTATGTACATTTGCAAAAATGCCTAGTCGTAAAGTAGGAAAGCTTGTAGGGCGTGATTGCTTTTCATAACAGCTCCCCAAGGCCTTTGCCTGGCTAACACCACAGGGCCCGGGGTACGACAGGCATATTGTCTCCATATTTGTGGACATCTGCATGGTTTCATATTTTTGGTTTTTGTGTTTTGAAGTGAAATGGAAGTTTATGAAGTGAAGGCAAGAACAGAAAGGAAGAGAAAAAGCTCTCTAGAGTGAGAGGGGTCCCAAGGGGGTTGCCTTCAGTTTTTCAAAATCAGTACAGGTAGTGTGCATCCTATAAATATGGCCTCTGTCGGCGTCATTGTTCCTGTAGGGCAGATTCTCAGAACAATAATTTGGATATCAAAGGATATGTACTTTTTTATAGTTAATCAGCATTTCAAAACTCACCTCCAAGATAGACTGCACCAGTACATGCCTGTAGACATTGATGAGGAAAGGCTTGGGTATTCTCTGTGATTTGAGAATTTTCATTTGTGAAAGGCAAGTTCCGTGGTTGTTTTTTGTTTGTTTGTTTGGTGTATTTCTAAAAATCTTCAGTGCTGGGCGTTATACTCTGCCCATGATAGGCTCCTAGATGCCTGCTCTTAGATAAAAAAACACAAGACTGCCCCATGCCCTGCAGCAGCCCAGAGTTATGCACACACACAGGTGGCACACACAGACACACTTACCCTGGTGTGCACCCACACCTCTGCGTGTACACACATACCTTCGCTGAGCCCCGTGTTCCAACCCTCACCATTCCTTTCCCTAATTCAACTGAAGCCATGATGGAAGGTGAGGCGGTAACCTCTCTGCCCCTGGACATCAGAGCATGCTGGAGACCCTCTGGGAAGCAACTGGGTCGTGTGTGCCGCTCTTGGCCCGCTCCTGATCCTCCTCCTGGACCATAGGCACTCAGGGGACAGCTGCAGAATAAGCCTGATACAGGAGCAGAGTGTCTGCTGTGCTGTCAAAGGGCCATGTACACGGCCCAGCAGAGGGAAATTTCACGACAGTGAGTTTGGAAGGATGTCAGGCAAGTCCCTGAGTGCCAGGTGTCAGACTCTAGGCTTTAGCTGAGGGTGCCAGGAAGTTGTTGAAGTCTTTGAACAGGACTGGAATGATGCACACAGTGTTGGAAGGTAGTCAGCTTGCAGGTGTGCATGATGAATGGGGCAGAGAGGGATTTCCTCCAGGATCATGGAGGGCAGGGGAAGGGTGAGCTCAGCAGGACCCAGGAATGGCATTAAGGGAGAGGAAGGATGGTGAATTGATTGAGGAGGTAGAATCAGTAGGATTTGAAAACAGAGGGACCTGAGCAGGAGGGCGTCCATTATCTACTCTGGGTGAAGAGAGATTAGGGGGGCTGGGGCCTGTACCAAGACCAGGTGGTGCAGGTTAACACTAGAGCCGACTTAGGGCCCATCCAGAAGCCCCCAGCCGCTTAGCTGAGCTAGCATATGCGAGGATGGGGACTATGTGCAGCCCTGGGAGCCCCATCCTGGTTGAGCACAGGAACTAAGATTCACTTCCCGTGTCCTTGGGGATCACATAAGGTTGTAAGAGATTGTGGGGAACTGATGGAGGATGACCCTCTCCCTCAGCTCTTTCAGAAAGTGCCTCCCTGTGACCCAGCAGGACTGAGTCTTCCCACACATGAGGAAAATCCCTACAAAGATAGCTTTTGAGATCCTTCAGTTTTCACAAGTAAATTTGTGACAGAAAGGCCAATCCTTTATGCAGGGAACAGGAAAGGGACAAGCAATACCTAAATATCTCTGCTAGGGCTCCACTTCTTTTTTATTTGTGCATTTAAGTCCATTAGTAGCCAAGACTATTAAAGGAGCCTGTTCCCAAGAAAACACTTCAAACTTTGTTTTTCTGAGAGGTCAGAACTAGATGGACATGATCACCTTCCCCATCCCCTGCCTCCCTCCCCTCAGGGTCACCCCTTTCCCCAGTGACTGTCCACCTATATCTTTCTCTATAGCCACAGACACTTCTGTCACTGATAAAGCAAACAAAATTCAGCTCCTGCAAGTCCGCCCTCAGACCTGAGCCTCGCTCTGCAGCCCCTGTAGCAGCCTTCCCCTCCCTGCACTGCCTGGCTCCCTGGTCCCCTGGAGCTTTCTAGTGACAGAAGTCACTAGAAGTCACTTTCTACTCCGACAGACCCTGCAGCTGCCTTTACAGAGGTTAACGGCAGTCTCCTAATGGCTAAGCCCACGCTTCACCCCTGTGACTCCTTCTGGTTCTTCTGGACCCACCTGATCATTCTTTCACTGTCTCCTTTGCCTGTCCCCGATAGCTGCGGGCACAGGTGGCTACATACAGATGTCCCAAACACACCACATGCAGATGACACATGAATATCCGTCTCCCACCCAAACTGGTGCGTCCATCCCCATCTCCCAGTAAGCAGCTACCTCGCGTCTGTGATTGGCCCGGTCAGGGACTCAGGCTGTGTCAGGCCAGGGCAGCCTTTCTTGCCGCTCAGCCCACTGTGCTTGGGAGAATGTGGTGCCACCCATGGTGTTGCCCACTTGAACCTGGGAGTTGCCCCGGCCTCTTTCTGTCATACCCATATCCCGTGGTCAGGGATCCTGGGGACTCTCCCTTGGGCTGCCCTGTAGCCGCCCTGTGTCGCCCTGGACAGGGGCACTCTCCCCATTGCCGCCCCTGCCCCCAGCAGGTGCCCCCTCTCAGCCCAGCTGAGGCCCAGCCTCCCAAGTTTTGGGGCCAAATGTCCTGTTTCTCTTCTATTTTTAAAAATATTTTTTTAAGAAGATTTTATTCATTTATTTGACACAGAGAGAAAGAGAGAGAGAGAGAGACAGCGAGAGAGAAAGAACACAAGCAGGGGGAATGGGAGAGGAAGAAGCAGGCTTCTGGCTGAGCAGAGAGCCCGATGCCATGCTGGATCCCAGGACCCTGAGATCAGGACCTCAGCTAAAGGCAGCTGCTTAAAGACTGAGCCACCCAAGCGCCCCATCGTTTCTGTTTTAAATCTCTAAGTGGATTAGTTCATCTTTTCTGGTACTCTCTGGATCAAGCTTTTTCTTTCTGACTTTTTTTTTTTTTTTTTTAAGATTTTATTTATTTATTTATTTATTAGAGAGAGAGAGAGCGCGCATGGGAATAGGGAGGGTCAGGGGGGAAAACAGACTCCCCGCTCAGCAGGGAGCCCAATGTGGGGCTTCATCCTGGGACTCGGGGATCATGACCTGAGCTAAAGGCAGACACTTAGCCGACTGAGCCTCCCAGGTGCCCCTCCTCTCTGACTTTATAGCAACAGGTTCCCCCTCCACGACATACATTGTCACAACAGATGCACAACAACACAGCCCTGCACAGACACCAGCTTGCCGTTCACCTTCATGTCCACACCTGTGCTTGTGTGAGCATCTGGAAATGTGCCCTCCCCTCCCTTCTGGATGCATGGTTTAGGGCTTCGGGTGCCACCCCAAACCTGCCCCGCCCAGCCCTCCCCTGGGTGCCCAGCTGTGGACTGTAAGTTCTGCCCACATGGCTACGCTGAACAGTGGCCTGTATGTGCTCCCTGGACTGCCCTCCTGTGTGGCTGGACCACTGTCAAAGTAGGTAACTCGGTGTCTCTAAATGGATTAAAGGAAGCCTTTCTTTCCCCTCAGGGGTTCGGATATGATGCCAGCGCTAATAATCTGTTGTGGTTGTTCGCTCAGACAGCGGACACTGATTCGGTCCCATCTCTCCTCTCTAGTGTTAAGCATCCATGGTGTTCAGGAGGAAGGTCCCCCCAGTGCTCAGCTCATGAGGTTGGATAACATGCTGCTGGCCGAGGGTGTATCCAGGCCGGAGAGGCGAGGAAGAGGAGGATCGGCGGCAGCGGCGAGCACAGCAACACCAGGTGGCTGTCCAAATGACAATAGCCTTGAGCACTCTGACTACAGGGCCAAGCTGTCCCAGATCCGACAGATTTACCACTCTGAGCTAGAGAAATATGAACAGGTGATCTTTCTGCATGGAAGAGTTTCTGTCATGTGAACGCGCATTTGTCAAAGCAAAACGTGGACCGCTAACCACCTTTCTTTTGTGGCACAGACCAGGGAGTAGATGCACTTGGTCTCACGGCAGAGGTGGCCGATTTTGTTGGAAACCCTTTGCTTCTCAGTAGCCAGCCTGTGTGGGAGCTGCAAGGGGTGGCAGGTGGCTGGTCCTGCGTGGAGCCCCTAGCCAGCTTGCTGGGTAGTCATAGGCTGGCACATGTGTCCCCACCCCAGGCCTGCCGTGAGTTCACCACGCACGTCACCAACCTCCTCCGGGAGCAGAGCAGGATGAGGCCTGTCTCGCCCAAGGAGATTGAGCGCATGGTCGGTGTCATCCACGGCAAGTTCAATGCCATCCAGATGCAGCTGAAGCAGAGCACCTGTGAGGCTGTGATGACCCTGCGTTCACGGTTCCTCGATGCCAGGTCAGGCCCTACATGCTGCCCATGTCCCCAGGGTTGGCTCTTAAGAAGAACTGAATTGCAGCTGACTTGGGTTTAAGTTCTGGGGGTCTCCCAACTTGTCCCGGGGCTCTGGCTGTGGCCAGGGGTGCAGCCCTTATACAGCCTCTTGGAAGGTGATCAGAAGTGCTGACCTTGGGGTCCCTGGGTGGCTCAGTGGGTTCAGCATCTGCCTTTGGCTCAGGTCATGATCTCAGGCTCCTGGGATCAAGCGCCACATTGGGCTCCCTGCTCATCGGGGAGTCTGCTTCTCTCTCTCTCTCCCTCTGCCCCTCCCTGTGCTCATGTGCTCTCTCTCTCTCAAATAAATGAAATTTAAAAAAAAAGAAAGTCCTGACCTCTAGGAAATCACAACGGAGACACAGGGGCGTCCCTAGAGGCCAGGGTGTGCACTGGCTAAGGCTGAGCAGATGGGTCTTTGCAGGCGCAAGCGGAGGAACTTCAGCAAGCAGGCCACGGAAGTGCTGAATGAGTATTTTTACTCCCATCTGAGCAACCCTTACCCCAGTGAAGAAGCCAAAGAAGAGCTGGCCAGGAAGGGCGGCATCACAGTCTCCCAGGTGATGGGCCTCCCTGCACCTAGGAGGGGGAGAAGGTCATGTCTGGTGAGGACACCCAGGGAAGCTCATTAATCGTGCAGAGCATGCGGGCAGAGTGCGAGGTCCCTGAGGGCGGCACCAGTGGAGTGGAGAGTGTGGCCCTTGGGACCCAGTACCACGCTTGTGTCACAAGGATGTCGTGCTGTGTGGAAGGGAGCTGAGCGTGTGTCAGCGCAGGAGAGGAAGAACAACTTGGAGCAAAATGAGGACTTCACATGATAGCCCAGCTCTCAAACTGGAGTGCCAGTTCCGCTGTGCTGGGAGAAGTTAGGGTGCATGCGTGCTGGGTTCGTTCTCCGGCAGTCCAGACACGTGGCCAGGGTGGTGCGATACCGGGCTACATCTGGCTCCATGTGGGGAGCGGGGGTACAGACTGGAGATAAGACCTGGACAGCCTTGAGAGGCCCTGGTGGTCTGGCCCTGGAGCCAAGCGAGGGGAAGCTGAGGGGAAAACCCAAAAAACATCTCAGAAGGTTTTAAAGTGGGAATGGCGAGTACAGGCAGCTCAGGAGGCAGGATCAGGGCATACCCAACCCCCCACTCCTGCCCACCCCCCACGTCTGGTCTGGTGGGGGCTGACTGTGTGAATGCTAGCTCACTGATCATCACCACGCTGTGCGCTTGAGGGCGCTGAGTTTTCAGCCCAGTTTGGCGACCTCCAGAGCCTGTGCCCTTAGCCAGAACTCTCTGTCCTGGCCCCGGCCAAGTCCAGCTGCAATTTCATAATAGGAGGCCTGCAGAGGTGCCCGGGCAGCAGGACCTCGCCGGTGTCCCAGTCACATTTGACTTCCTTCACCCTGGCACTGCTCTGGCATTCTTGGCACCAAGGCCGGCGCTGAAGCCAGGGGCGCACCTCTGGGGCTTCAAGACCCCCAAGAAGCATGAGGCGCGGCAGCTTGATTGCCACCTTGTGCAGCTGTCTGAAGAGCAGCCTGATTCGGTTCAGGCTCCAGCACCTCTGGAAAGCAGATGGGTGTTGGGTCCAGACTTCATCCGAGGAGAAGGTCAGTTGCCAACAAATCTGAGAGGCTATCTGAGAGCCTGGGCGATGCCCATACCTGCTTGAGGTGCTGTATTGGGGTGCTCCCCATGGAGATGGCAGATGCTGGCCCAGGACCAGCTCCCCTCTATCCCCCAGGCCCCCGATCTGCCCAGAACAGGGCCTGCCTTCTCACCTTGCCCACACAGGTGGCTTGCTCTCTGCCCCCCCGAAAATGCCAGTTGAGTTAACATGGAAAACGGCCTGCTGCCATTCCTCTGCAAACTCAGTTCCACAAAGACGTTCCAGCGCATTTCTTGTAGGTGGACGGAACCAAGTGCTGCTGTGGCTACCCCGGGGGCAGGCGGGGGCGGAGACACGGTGAGGGGCAGGGAGTATGCACAGGACTTTTCCCTTTCATGGCTAACACGGAGAGGATAATAACATGGAGTGCTTGGGTAGGGACATTAAAGAAATACATTTTTAAAAGAGAAAAGGTCATTGAAACCCTGCCACTGTTGATTTCTGTTCATTAAACCACACATACTTCACTGAAGGGCCCCAGGCCTTACTTTGGGGTATTTAAGTGTTTCCAGTCATGCTGGTCTTCACAGAAAGGTGCTGGCCCAGAGGCTCACTGATTCTGCCCCCGGGTAATGTTCATTGTCACAACCCTCGGGTAGGGGGGTTGCTGCTGGCATCTGGTGGGTAGAGGCCAGGGGTGCTGCTCAGCACCCCACAGTGCTCAGGACAGCCCCACGGCAGAGAATGTCCCCGGGGAGGAGTCCTGGCCTGGTCCCGGTGCAGGTTTGGGGTCAGCTAGGTTCAGCCTGCTCGGCCCTGGGGCTCCTGCACCTGCAGAGCCCACTGGCTTGTAGGATGCCTGTGACCGTGGCTGTCCCCAGCTGCTGCGAGGACTGGATGGGTCTCATCTCAGCACTCAGTTCCTCCCCACTGCTGTGTCGGTTAGCCATCCTCTGAGAAGTTGTGGATCCAACGGGGTCTTTCCTTAGACTGAATTCCCAGGAATGGGGTTGGGTGGCTCCCTGGCTCTCACTTTCCCCAAAGAACAATCCAGAATTCAGTCTGTTCCTGGCCCTGCAGGGAGTGGATGCTCGGCTCTCCATGTGTCAGACATGCTGTTTCCTTCCAGCTCCTTCCCAACCCCATTCCAGCAGCACCTGGTGGGACAGGCCAGCTCAGGGTGACCTCCCTCCACTGTAGCCATTTCCCTGGGCCCCTGGTTCAGTCCGCACCAACTTCTTGGTCCCAGCCCCTCACCCGGCCCCGAGGCTGCATGTTGCCACCTCAGAGACGTTCCTCCTGGCCGTGGGAGCATGGGCACCTCAGAGAGAACCCACCATATGTTCACGTTTTCTCATACTGGGTCAGCTTTTCCAGTGACGTCTTTCTTTCTGTGTCCATAGGTCTCCAACTGGTTCGGCAACAAAAGAATCCGATATAAAAAGAATATGGGGAAGTTTCAAGAAGAGGCTACCATTTATACGACTAAAATGGCAGTCGACACCACCAAAGTCGGGGGTCTGGGGAGCCAGGCTAGCTGCCCATCAACACCCAGCTCGGGTGAGTGAGGACCAGCCCAAGGACTGTCCTTCGTGGATGGTGACGCCCACTGAGCTGCACAGGAAGGGGCTGGGGGAGACCTTCTCTCTGGAGCTGAGGCCAATGGGAGCCACATTCCTGGCTGACGGGCTGGTAGATCCCACCTGAGGAGCCTCTGTAACTTTTGGGCTAGAACACTTGTCCTGACACCTCACATCCCTTCTAGGTTCCTCTGGTCCCTTCCCGCTGACCAGTGCTGGGGATGCACTTATCACCCTGCAGACCCTGACCTCTCTCCGCCCCGCCCCTGCGGGAGGCGGCTTACAGTCCCAGGTGAGTCTCGGCACAATCCGAGGATGCCCTTGGGGTCCATGACTCAGTGTTGGGTCAGAGATGCAAAGCCCAGATGGGTGGTGGGTCCTGGGAACGGGCCATCTTGCCAGCCAACTCTCAGCGTCCATAAGGCTCCCTCAGAGGTCCCAGCAATGAGGAAAGGCCCACTGGGTGCTTGGTCCCTTGTCCTGATGACATCAGGTTGGCAGAACAGCCTCAGGGGCACGGCTCTGTTGCGCCCACTTTGCAAAGACCTGTGCCCTTCACTTCCAATCCCAGGACTCAGCAACTCCCAAGTGGTGTGCCCGAGGCAAGGGCTGTTGCTTGTGGCTGTTGGGAACGAGCCCTCCCTCCCAGTGGGCATCTCTCTGTACCCTGGGGCGTGGAAGGGGACAGGCATCCGAGGCCCTAGCCATTGGAACGTGGAGCCCTACTAGGCTCATACTCTCTACCACGTAAGTGCCTTGGCCTTGCCAGCCTGCCCAGCATCCCGCTGGCTGTCGCCAGGGCTTCTGAAGAGGCCGCACAGGCACAGCTGTGATGTGTCCATGCGGGTGCACGGCTGTGTGGCATCTGGCCAGGCCTTAGCACACCTTTCCCTTCACATGAGTGTACCCTCCAGTGTCAGCTGACCCCCCACTGATTTACCTGCAGCCCCTGGTTGATGCAGGGAATGGACACCCCCTGGTGCCATTTGGCCTGGTGCAGGGGAGAACTGTCCCATCACCATGGTAACCCCACAGCCCACCATGAGCCCCTGGGGGGAGCAGAGAGCTCTGGCACCACCAGGGCGTCCAGCCTCATCTTGCTCTGTGCTTTCCTGGGGCTCCGTGCCTCGGGTGTGATGCAGGGTCCTGTCCATCCCACAGAGTAAGTGGGAATGTCCTTGTTCTGGTGTGGACACCCCGCCGGTTCTGGAGGGGCACAGATGCTCTTTCAAGAGAGCCGAACCCGAGGGGTAAGGCTGCCCAGCCAGAAGCTATTGCCTCCAGCCTGTGACCTGAGGAACATCTGGGCTGCCCTTTGGCTGGGCACTAGCCTGTTAGCCCTCAGTCCTGCGGGTGTACCCCTCTCTTCACCACTCATGGCCTCTTCCCGGAACGTAGCACTGTGGGTGTCCATGAGGGCAGGACGTCCCCCTGAGGCCAGTGTGCATCCCAGCTGCTCCCAGATGGAGGCCGGGCACCCCCATGTCATGGGATGAGGCAGCTCCCTCAGGAAGCCAGCAGTCTGTCCATCCATTCACCTGACATTGGCATCTAAAGCACCCATGCCGTGACCGCGCAAGGGGACACGTGGCGAGGAGAGAGCTTAGGCGGGAGGGCCGAAGGGCAGGGTCTCGGCCTGGTGGGGTCAGATGAGGTAGAGGGCACCAGCCGGAGGGCTCAGCCTGTTAAGGGAAAATGCTAGAGAGAGGAAGGGGAGGAGGAACTCATGTGGTCGCTTGCTGACTCAGGAGAGACCGAGTGAGCCCTCAGGGTCACTTGGAGGGTGTGACATCTGCACACCTGGGAGCATTTGGCTCCGGTGGAAGCCACCCCCACTGGAGTGAGTATTGGGAAGAAGAGTGGCCCTGCCCTCATGGGCTGCAAACAGGCCTCTCCATGGAGCAGACCGCCCGCAGAGAGCCCTTTTCAGTGGTGTTTTCCATTGCGGGGGGCGGGGGGGGGCATGTCCTGTGGACAGACATCCCAAGGCCAGGTGTACCCGCTCCTGTCCCTGCACTGCAGACAGAGCCCCGTGCCGGGGTGGCTGCTACCCTTCTGGCTGCCCAGCCAGACCAGTGTCCGGCTGGGTTCCTCTGCCCTTCCGGCTCACTGCCTCTGGCCTCTATGGCTCAGGGACAGTCAGCGGCTCCAGGCCGGGTTGGGTCTGTTTCCCCTCAGAACATGTGGAAGCCTCGGCTGTGCCACAGTGCCAAATCAGTCCTTGACCAAAGCCCCGGCGGGCGTGGAGGCCCCTTCCCGCTGGGGAAGCACGTCCACCTCAGGGCTCAGGTGGCGAGGCCAACTGTGACCCAGCAGGGCCCCTCAGTCCCTCTGCTGGCTCCTGCTTCCTCTTCTGGGTTCTTCTCGGGGGGTGTGGGGGCGGGACGGGCCATCCGTGGCCTTCTGATGCTCAGTCTCTGTCTTTCCAGGCCCGGGGTGGCTGGCAGGGAGCCGCCCCCCCAGCGTCCACCACTTCGCCTGCTGGAGACCTCAGCAGCGTCAACTCAGATGCATCTAATTAAGTTTTGGGGACCGGGTGGCCGGCCGTGGTTCACGAGCACTCGAGTCTTTACTGCCCGTGCTGCTGATTACCTCAAAAACCCAGAACTGCAGCAGGTGACGGGCACCATCCTTTGCTTGCCGCCTGGGATCTGAAATGGACTGAGATGCTGCTCATTTTCTCAATTCACTTTGGTTTTTTAATAGTAATTTTATGCTAAGACTGTGAATTGTTTCTTCTAGGACTTGTCACAAATTCTCTCATTAAAATTTCGGACTTATTTTCACGTCGATATTGTTCACCCCAGATTTGTTCCGAGCGGCGCGGTGTTGGTGTCGTGGTTCTGTCAGCTCCTGGGTCCCTCCGCACAGCGGCTCCCGAGACGCTGCCTTCTCCGCTCTCTTCTGTCATCTCATTCCGTATGCTCTCGATTTCCGTCTGCTGTGCACTCCCAACTTTGCTGGGGATTGGGTTTGTACTTTTGCATGTTAATATAAGTTCTACCATTCTCCGTTGACATCCTGGCCAGGATTTTCTTCCAGTGAGGGAAGCACCAAGGCAGGAGGCCCTCGGCCTCGGCGCTGAACATTTAGCTGGTTCCCATTTTGCGGCTGCGCGCCCACACCACCACTCGGCTCGGTGTCTCTGCCCCTGGCTGGGTCCGCTCCGGTGCCAGCTGGGGACCAGCGCTGCGCTGCCTGCTGTGGGCATTCCCCCTCACAAAGCTTGACTGGGGTTTTCTATCATTTGTGGCTAGAAGGTGGCAGCTGACGCCCTCCCCTGCCCGAGGTGCTGGTGTTCAGGTCCAGCTCGCCTGCCTCCTGGCTCCCTGCAACCCCACTGACAGACCAGGGCCCTGCTCCGGTGAAATTACATTCCAGAGAGAAAGAGAGAATAAACATGACCAGAAGTCTGCGGGTGGGCTCAGGGTCAGTCTCCAGGAGAAGGGGCCTTTGTCCCTTTACTTTTTTTTCCTCCTTTTCTCCTCTCTTCCTTTTTTTTCTTTCCTCTTCCCTCCCTTCGCCTTTCTTTCTTTCTTCTTTCTTTCTTTCCTCCCTTCCTTCCTTCCTTCCTGAGAGGAAAAAGTGGATACGGGGCGCCTGGGTGGCTCATTGGGTTAAGCCGCTGCGTTCGGCTCAGGTCATGATTTCAGGGTCCTGGGATCGAGTCCCGCATCGGGCTCTCTGCTCAGCGGGGAGCCTGCTTCCCTCTCTCTGCCTGCCTCTCTGTCTACTGTGATTTTTCTCTGTCAAATAAATAAATAAAATCTTTAAAAAAAAAAAAAAGTGGATACGGAGGGGCAGAGGGATAAGCAGACTCCCTGCGGAGCAGGAAGCCCAACTTGGCCTCAATCCCAGGACTCTGGGACCATGACCTAAGCCAAAGGCAGATGCTTAACCCACTGAGCCACCCAGGTGCCCCTCCCCTTTTTAAAAATTGTAAAATATATGTAACATAATATTTGCCATTTTAGCCATTTTAAGTGAAGAATCCGGTGCCATGGATTACATTGGCAGTGTGTTTGTGAAATCATCACCCCTCTCTAGTTCCAGAACGTTTCCTTCCCCACACTGGATACCCCATTCCTGCGAGCAGTCCCTCCCCACCCCCTTCCCCCAGCCCTTGGCAAGCACCAGTATCCTTTCTGTGTCTCTGGACTTGCCTGTTCTGAATGTTTCCTATCAGTGGAATCATGCACTCTGTGGCGTTTTATTGTGGCTGACTTCTCTCGCCGTCATGTTTGCGAGGTTCATCACATTGTGGCGTGCGTCAGGGCTTCATTGCGTTTTATGACAATAGCCCACCAGAGAAGGGAGCTCTGAGACGAGATCTTAGGGGGGTGAGCCGGGGAGCGTGCAGAATGCAGGGCGGGGAGGCTGGGCACTGCCCCAGGTGCCCACACAGGTGGGAAGGGTGAGAGGTGCCAGTCAGTGCGGTGGGCACCACGGGTACTCGGGGCCTCCCAGCTGTTGAGCAGAGATCCGACCTAAGGGGGGGGTGGTCAGCGGGTCCAGTGGTCACGGTGGGGGTGGGGGGCAAATGCAGGCAGACATGTCTCACTTGCTGTTGAATGGGAGTGGGGTGGCCGGAGCCGCAGGGAGAAGAGGTAGGATGCCATGCAGGGAAGATGGCTCAGGCTCAGCTCTGGACCGTCAGGGTTGGGGTGGCTGCCACACAACTGGATGTATTAGTTGTGTTCCCCAGAGAGAAATGTGGGAGTCCTGAGAGGCCAGAATATTGGGCAAACACCAAGAGAGGGTGTCATGGAAGACAGAGGCTAGATTTCAGGAGCAGGAGCTCTGTTAGCAGGGAGAAGTGGCGGCAGGCGGAGCTGCGAGCGTTCAGTGGGGCGATGGGACTCCCCACGGCTTCCAGAGAGACTCAGACACGGAGCTCGTGCTCCGGTGCGGAGGAGATTCCCAGCAGATAGCCGGGGGCCGTGCCATGTGGGAGGGAATCCGGCGCAGCGAGCACGGGGGAGGTCTTGGCGGTGGGATACGTCTGGGCAACGGAGAGGTGGAGGGTGCCGGGGTAGAAGACAGCGAGACCCGGCGCTCCCGAGGGAAATAGACAAGCTGTGACTGGCACGTCCCCGACTTCGCGGCGGCCTTCCCGCGACTCGGCCTCCGCTCACGGACGCCCTCTAGTGGCCACCGTGAGAATTCGTGCTTCTCTGGGCCGCAGGCCTGGAGCTGGGTCTTCTGGGGGCGCTTTTTTTTTTTTTTTTTTTTTTTTAAGATTTTGTTTATTTGACACAGAGAGAAAAAGCACAAGTAGGCAGAGAAGGGGAGGGGAGCAGGCTCCCTTCTGAGCAGAGAGCCCCATGCGGGACTCGATCCCAGGACCCTGAGATCATGACCTGAGCCGAAGGCAGAGGCTTAACCCACTGAGCCACCCAGACGCCCTTCTGGGGGATTTTTAATTTGAAGGAATACCTTAACTCAAATTCTGCACATAAAGTCGCATTCTATTAACATTTGCTATTGCGATATGCAAAAACACCTACGGGCGCCTCAGTGGTGCAGTCAGTCGAGCTTCCGACTGGGGTGTTCTCGGCTCAGGTCTTGATCTCAGGATCCTGAGATCGAACCTCGCATCAGGCTCCCTGCTCAGCACAAGGTTGGCTTGAGTTTCTCTCCCTCTGCCCCCCAGCTCATGCTCTCTTCAATTAATCAATCAATCTTTTTAAAATGTGGCCACACAACAATAATCGAGCCACAAATCTTTTTTTTTTTTTTAAGATTTTATTTATTTGACAGAGATCACAAGCAGGCAGAGAGGCAGGCAGAGAGAGAGGAGGAAGCAGGCTCCCTGCTGAGCAGAGAGCCCGATGCGGGGCCCGATCCCAGGACTCTGAGATCATGACCTGAGCCTAAAGCAGCTGCTTAACCCACTGAGCCACCCAGAGGCCCCTTGAGCCACAAATCTTAAAAGAGTACAGAGGAAGCACTCTGCACCCCTGAACTGGCCATGCAAGGCCATGGGCGCTGATGGCGCCTCCATGCAACAGGTGGGGACGTTGGGGCCCAGAGGCTTCCTGACCTGACTCCGTGGGCTCCTGTCAGATACTGGCAGAGCCGGGCCTGTGATCCTGAAGGCAGTACCCCTGGGACTGCTCATCCAGCAGCTGCTCAAGAGGGCAATTTTCTAGAATATGAATATTAAAAATGCACACACCATTTTCCTCATCAATTTCTCTTCTAAGAATTTTCTACAGCTACATGTCTACAAGTATACAAATGTATGTATATGAGAAACGCAAAATGAATGCATTCTCATGTCTTTTGTAACTGAAATATTGAAAATAATTGTCAGTTGAAGACTGTTTAAATCAATGAATGGTTCTTCAGTCATGCAGTGGAATACTATAAAACTGTTAAAAAGGCAGGAGTGTCTTTTCCTCCCTGGTGCCTTAGTGTAAAGAGTAGGGAGAGTGGCTGTTTGTGTACATTTTTGAAATGGGGAGACTTTTATCCAAACTTGTGGAAGGAGACACAAGTCAGAGCTGTGGCCTCTAGGGAAGGAATCAGAGGACTGGGGGTTGGCACGGAAGGCAGTCTCTTGTTTCTCCTTATACCCTTGGGCAGTTTGCATTTTATTTTAAAGATTTATTTATTTGATGGAGAGAGACACAGGGAGAGAGGGAACACAAGTAGGGGGAGTAGGAGAAGGAGAGGCAGGCTTCCCACTGAGCAGGGAGCCCAATGCAGGGCTCAATCCCAGGACCCTGGGATCATGACCTGAGCCGAAGGCAGCTGCTGAACAACTGAGCCACCCCAGCAGTTTGCATTTTAAAAATTCCACGGAGGGTGCCTGGGTGGCTCAGTGGGTTAAGGCCTCTGCTTTCGGCTCAGGTCATGATCTCAGGTCCTGGGATCGAGCCCCGAGTCAGGCTCTTGCTCAACAGGGAGCCTGCTTCCCTTTCTCTCTCTCTGCTTGCCTCTCTGCTTACTTGTGATCTCTCTGTCAAATAAATAAATAAAAATCTTAAAAAAAAAAATTCCATGGGAATGCAAGCTGGTGCAGCCACTCTGGAAAAAGTAGAGAGGTTCCTCAAAACGTTGAAAATAGAGTTATCCTATACCGAGCAATTGCACTACTGGGTGTTTATCCCAAAGATACAAATGTAGTGATCCAAAGGGGCATGTGCACCCCAATGTTTATGGCAGCAATGTCCACAATAGCCAAACTATGGGAAGAGCCCAGATGTCCATCCACAGATGAATGGATAAAGAAGATGTGGTATATACCTACAACGGAATACTATGCAGCCATCAAAAAAGAAATCTTGCCATTTGCAATGATGTGGATGGACCTAGATGGTATTATGCTTAGTGAAATAAGTCAATCAGAGAAAGACAATTATCATATAATCTCCCTGATATGTGGAATTTGAGAAACAAAGCAGAGGATCACAGGGGAAGAGAGAGAAAAATGAAACAAGACGAACCAGAGAGGGAGACAAACCATAAGAGACTCTTAATCCCTGGAAACAACTGAAGGTTGCTGGGGGGGGGGGGGGGGCGGGGGGATGGACACTGGGGAGGGCGTGTGTTGTGGTGAGTGCTGTGTATTATGTAAGACTGTTGAATCACAGACCTGTACCCTGAAACAAATAATACATTATATGTTAATTAAAAATTAAATTTAAAAAATACAAATTTCCAAAGAGGATGGTATAGAGACAGGAGTTGGAGCCCTTGAAACTCTGACGACTCTTCTCAGCCAGTCCTGCTCGTTGTCCTCCCACCAACCTGGGGGCTTGGAGGTGCATGCATGATCAGGGGTTTTACCTAAGAGGGGACCCATACAGAGAGGGAAATGGAGGCCACAGCCAGGAGAGGAGATGAGGGTGGGGGTGGCAGAGGTCCCGCTGCTGTGTCCCACCATCTACCACCAGGGGTCGCCGTGGCCCGCAGACCCTGCAGAAGGCCCAGAGCTGGGGGCCTGGAGACCAGCCTCTCTCAAGGACATGAGACTCCCGCTCACCTTGGGGCTGTGCTGTCCAAGGGCGGATCCACGTAAAGGACCGGGCTCAGCGCAAGGAACAGGGCCTCGTTCGTCACTATTACTATGTTATTACTCAACTTGTCTCTTCTCGCAATGCGTGTCTGTGAAGCGGGAATAGAAAGCAGGGCTCCGTAGGAATCCTGAGGACACATCGGCGCAAAGCACTGAGGACGATGTCCACGTAAGGGGCGCTCTCGGAAGGTCTGGGCTATCTTGTCCGCATTTCATTAAAGGGGCCACTGTGACAGGAACACAGGAGGCCGCTGGTCTGACCAAGATCCGCCTGGCTGTGAGTGCCAGAATGAACTCGAGGGGGGACTCCTCCCATTTCTCGGCCCGTTCTCCATGGGGCCGCCAGAGGGCGATCTTACAACGTGAATCGGATCCAGGCCTATTTACTGACTCAGCCGAGTTTCCCTTCCCTCTCAGAATCCAATTCCCCCTCCATCTTATCCCCCCAGGCCCAACAAGGTCCATTTTGGACATTCTCTCTCCCTTCTCCAATCTCCTCACTACCCCTCCCAAAACGCCTTCCCACCGCAGGGCCTTTGCACTGAGCGCCTGCCTGAGCGCCCTCCTTTCTTTGTACTGAGCACCTGGCTAACTGCTCTCTGCTCCCTGAGACTTTCTTCTGCTCCCAGTCCACCCCCTCACAGCCGTTCTTCCCAGGCCGTGTGACCCCTCAGAGGCTCTGACTCCCTACTGACTCCTCCTCAGGGGAGCCAGCATCCTGGGGCTCCAGCCTAGTGAGGGGCCACTGAGGTGCTGGGGGCCTTGTCCTGCCTTGCACCTCATTCTCTTCCAGGGTAGAGATGGGACAATTCCAGCTGTTGCAGGGCCCCCTCAATTGCCCTGAAATCACGGGGAGGAGGGGAGACTTTGTGTCCCTAGAGACAAGGCTGCCCCTCTCTGGCCTCAACCTTATGACTGCCTGGTGGATGGGGAAGTCGTGGGAGGGCTGAGAGGTGAGGTGAGCTGGGTTCTGTGTGTAGGGAAGGTCTCTGACTTCAGGCATCCCATGTTGGTCCTGGGTCGAAGTTTCCCGCAGCTTCTGGTTCAATTTCTTGATCTCTCCTGGGCCAGGGCAGAGTTAGGGACCCAGCAGGCACTTGGGTCTCTGTCCACCTAGACCTGGCCCCTCACTGACCCACCCTTCTCAGAGACCTCCTCTCCCCGATTTCTTTCTTTCTTTCTTTTTTAAGATTTATTTATTTATTTATTTATTTGACAGATAAAGATCACAAATAGGCAGAGAGGCAGGCAGGGGTGGGGGGGTGAAGCAGGCTCCCTGCCGAGCAGAGAGCCCGATGTGGGGCTCCATCCCAGGACCCCTGAGACCATGACCTGAGCCTAAGGCAGAGGCTTTAGCCCACTGAGCCACCCAGGCGCCCCTCTCTCCCCGTTTCTGACCCTGACTCTGGCCCCTCCCCTTCCCTCCTTGGTCCCAGGTTTATCTTCTTTCTGGGGTGTTGGATCCGCCCCTGATCCTGGCCCCACTGCCTCTAGCCCTGAAGCTCCTCCCCCTCGCTCATTCCCTCCTGGCCCCAGGCCCCCTCCATCTCCAGGGAAGACTTAAGGGTCATCTGCGCTGAGGGGAGGGTCAGAGACTGGGGTTCTGGTGGCTGCTGCCCTGGGCCCCAGAACCCCACCCTAGGCCATGGGGTTAGAGTGGCCCAGTCGAAACCTCTTTCAGGTTTCCCTCCAACCCTCTCTGCCCCCCAATCTCCCGCCTTTAAGAATGCCCACAACCTGCCAGGGCCACTGAGGGTGTGATCCTGGAAATAGGGGATTTGAGGCCCCCTGTATGGGAATTTGGAGGCTCCCCATTTCCAAGCCCTAGTTGAAATTTCCAGATTCCCTAAGCCAGTCCATGGGAAGAGTTAGAGGGCTCCCCATGTCAGGTACGTCCAGGCCCAAGTTAGGTGGGCAGTGCCAGTTTCAAGGTCCCCACGTGCAGTTTCAAGATGGAAAGTCCTGATGGGCCCTAATGAGGGCTGAGACCCAAACCCTAGTAAAGATTTCTGTTCCCCTAAGACTCCAGGAGGTGTTTCAAGAACCTCACACCAGACCCCAGAGGAAGTCTAGAGGCTCTCAGGCTATGGTGGGGAAACTGAGGCCCTGGTTTAGGTGCTTTAAGGAGTTTTAACTTACCCCAGTCAACATCACTGCAAAGCTCTGGGGGGTGGCCGTAGCTGAGGGAGGGGAGCTGGGGCTGCCTGGGATGCCCCAGTGCACATCCCTGCCCCCTCCTGCATGTTACTAAGGGTGATAATTGCAATTAATGAGCACCTACTGCATGCCAGCTGCGTTCACTAAGACCTGAAGAAGCAGAGGCCTTTGGCTGCTGAGCTAGCTGCTCTTCAGCAGAGGGAAACTGAGTCTGTGAGGTTGACTGGGAACAGGGCCAAGGTTTGACCCAAGAGGCCAGGCTTTGTGTTTGGGGGTCTCTATGGTAACCCAGCAAGGGTTCACCCAGAGCCCCCAGCCCCACTGAGAGGGACCGTGGGAGTCATGGAGGGTGTGTGAGCAGCTGAGCAGCTGAGTGACTGGAGATACTCGGGCCCACCAGCTCCCCATTTGGCCTCCAGGGAATGCCGCAGCCCAAAAGATGAGGTTGCTCAAGCCCCTATCTTGGCACCTGTAGGAAACAGGCTTCCACTTCCAGTATCTGCCCCTGTGACCCCAGGATACCAAGTGAACTGTCTGAGCCTCAGCTTCCCCATCTGTAAAGTGGGCAATTACAGAAACAAGCCTCACTGGGAGGAGTCAGTGAAGCGATGTAAGTAAAGTGCTTTAGCATCCAGTAGGTGCTCAATGGGTGTGTGGGGCCTTCTGCCCAGCCCGTGTGACTCAGGACAGGTGGACAAGCAGATAGCACAGAAATGGTACAGGGTCACCTTGGGATACACTAAACTCAAAGGGCCTGGGTGTTCTCCAGGGGACCCACAGAGGGGTAGAGGTGCGGGATGCTTCCTGACCTCCCTTCTTCCTGTGAGAAATCTGGCCAGTTATAGGCTCTTGGCTGGAGGGCATAACAGCTGCGAAGGGGTGAACTCCCCATCGTCAAGTTCATGCAAGCAGACAAGGGGTCTCCAACAGCAGCTGGACCAGGAGGCTTGATTGTTCAAGGACCCCCTCGGAGGCAGGTCACAGCCTGACATCAGACAGAGAGTGGCACCAGCCAGCAGCTGGCTTGCTCAAACAACAGGTTCCAAAGAGCTAGAAAATGAACATTCCTCGGCTCTGGGCGCCGGACAGGCCACTCCTGTTTGGTGAAACGTAAGCTGGGCCTGGCCCCATGGACTGCGTGTTTTTCCAGTGGCTTCTTCAGCCACAGCCTGACCACAACCTAGATTCCGTTGGGTCGGCCATTTCCAAGTGTTTGTGTTTGGCCGGGCCAGACGGCAGGCGGGGGCCAAGGCCAGGGGCCCAGGCCTCCCAGAAGGGAGAAGCACCCTCGGGCGTCTAGTTGGACGTGCTCTGCCTGAAAGCCCCCCATTAAGGCCTCTCAGCAACCAAATGACAAGGTATAGGGACGAGCTTACTGAAGAAACTCGAGGGGTGGGGTGCTTGTGCGCAAACACGTGACCCTTGGCAAAGCTGGCTCATTTGAGGCTCACTGTTCTGTCCTTCAAACTTCAGGGGTAGCTTGAGGCCAGATCAGCAGCTAGTTTTGTGTAGGAGGCCAGGGTTGCGTATGTCTGCCTTCCCTCCCTGTAGGATTCTGGGCAAAGGACTTCTCTCTCTCAGGCTTGGTTTCCTGACCTTTAAAATGGAGCTAATAATGGAAACCTTTAAGGGTGATTAACAGGATTCAAGCCAAGAGCAGGTGCTTCACAAACCTGAGGTCTCTTCTACCCATCCTGGTTCGATTTGACTCTGCCTCCCCCATCTGACTAAAGATGAGTCAGCCATTTCCATAAGCACCCCAAGCTTAGGGGCTAGATCTTGAAGAAGAGGTGGAGACTGGGGGTTTGTCTGACGGTGTCATTTCCCTGCTTCCAGTCCTCATGGACAAAAAGGAAACTCTAAAACCAGGGTTTAAGACCGTTGGACCTCTGATTTTGGTTTGGCAAACTCCTACTCACCCGTCAAAGCCCGTATCAACTGCTCTCTCCCCCAGAAAACCTTCCCTGGGCCCTCCTTTTGGTTTTCCCATCCCCTGGCCCTCCTGCTGGGGCCACACCTGACCCCACAGGCTGGGATATCTGTACCTGGCTTAGCCTCGTTCTTTGCCATGGAGCTCTGTGAGGAACAGTCCAGGAGCTGGGTCTATGCAAGAGGGAGCCTATTTGTATCCACAAGACTACACGTAGACATCACATGGGAGCCTGTGTGCACAGCTCTGTGTGTGTGTGTGTGTGTTTGTCCCTGTGCTGGGCCCCAGGATGAGGAGCTGCGCCGACTGCCCCCAGACCACCTGAGACATCAGCGTCTCTACGAGGCAGGGAGAGTGGGCTGAGCAGGGCCCCTTTGTGAGGGAGGCTGGCTTGGCTGCAACTCACTGCTCTACCGACGCTCAGCCGGAAAGAACTGGAGGTACAAGCAGCCAGCCTCGGCCTCCACCATGCTGGCACCATGCCTTGAGCCCCACCATTGAAGTTCCAGCTTTATCTGGGACAAGAGGGGAGGTTGGGGCCCCGGGAAGGGCTGAGTCCCGAGTGGGAGCCCCCCTCCCACGCCTTGAGGCAGCCTTCGAGGACATACCTGAGGTTTGGCAGCGCCCAGCCAGCCGGCCCCCGGGGCTGAGTCAGCAGGAAGGGATTCAGGACTTCCCAGGAAAAGCGGCTGGGACTCTGAGGCCCCCCACCCCCCGGGCTCCCAGCCCCCAGCTTGCGCCCTCCCCAGGGCTGGGAAGGAGCAGAAAGTGCCATGTGGGCCCGACAGTGGCCCAGGATGCTCAGTGGGGCTGAACTGTGGGAGGTCATGAGAGCTTATGGTCGGCCCTGACCCGGGCAGTCCAGCTGTCTGGGGGTCAAAGTGCCCCCAAGTGCAGGCAGATGCAGGGAGCTGGTGGGGGTGTTGGTGCTACACGGTGCACAGGTGCACTTGGCCGCACACACTGTCCCATGACCCTGGGGCGTGGACATGCAGGTCAGGGATGGCTGCCCCCCTGACGGCTGCTGGAGGTGGGACAGCGCCCCGCCCGCCTGGGGTATCCAGCGAGTCTGGCCACATGCGTTTCGGGGCACTGGTGACTGCACGTAGAGCTGTCATCAAGAGTGACAGCATCACCCAAACTGGTGACAAGAAGGAATCGCTGGTGGTGTGTGAGGGTGTGTCTGGGGAGGACAGGGACAGGATGTGACAGGGACAGTGTGACCTGGGAATGGATCATGCAGGAGGCTGGTTCCAAATGCTGCTCGTCGGCTGTGACCCTGGGTAGGGCAGCTTCTGTTTCCTTGCCTATACGTGCCAAAGTGCTGTCTGTCACTCCCCTTCGGCCTGGGGTCTCCTCCCTCTGACCTGCCTAGACCCTGCACCCAGGCCCTGGGAGGGGTGAGGCAGCAGGACAACAGCAGTTCACCTGGCCCGTTCTGCTCTGCGGGCATCCTGCCTCTGTTTCCACCGTTCCCCCCCTCAGCCGCCTGAAGCCAGGTCTCCCCGCCAGGCTGGCTCCAGTCTTTGGGGTCTGAGACTGGGACGTACCCAACTCCGAGGGCTGATGAGAGAGACAGACGGGGCCGGGGAAGTGGTGGGTGGCCGCGCCAGGTCCACGAGGCCTCGACGGAGGAGCCAGCAATGTTCAGCCAGGATAGGAGGCAGCCGGAGGGGAGGGGGCACCGGCCTGTAGGGCTTGGACCCCACAAGGGCTGCCACGTGGGAAGAGGCAGACTGCAGTTCCATAAAAGAAACACTTTCCAACAAACTGAATCCCGCACCAGCTCCAGAGGATTCTTTGTTATGAGAAATTGTGTACCTTCCTCCACTCCATCACCTTCCGTGGCTCCCTATCACCTGCTAGAGATAGCTCGAGCTTCTCACTCAGCATTCAAGGCTCCGTTCATCGCCCTGCATGCTTCCCATCTGCCTCTGCTCTCCATGTCCCTCTTCCTGCCTTCACAGACACATTTGTAGCTGCCCAGAACGCCCTTCCTATCTTGCCTATGGGTGAACTCCTACACATCCTTCAAAACCCACCACCTACGTCCCCTTCCCTGGGAAATATTGCCCTCCCTACCTGCCCCCCCCAGCCCACGGTGTCCCTGTTTGCTATGTGACTGCGGGCAAGTTCCTTCAGCTGTGAAATTGGAGTTGTTTGTGTGAAAATTACCCGCCCTACAAGCCTATTTTAATCCCAAGACAATAAATGCACATTAAATACCCTTGAAGTGAGTCAGGCCGTGGGGCAGCAGGGAGGGCTTGCATCCAGTCAGTGCTTAATGTGTGCTCATGATTCTCTTCCTCCTCTTGCATTCTGCGGTTTTACGACTCTCTTGTTTTAAGCATTGTTCCAAGATTTTTCTCCCACTCACAGTGCTAGGAATTTTAAGAACCCCTGGTTCTAAAATTATAAAAGTCTAAAATGCTGTGGGCGGGTTTGAGGGCCTTCTCATGCCCTGAGCTGACCCCAGGGGTGGCTGGAGCCAGGGTCTCTAGGGGGGGGCCTCATGCCCCCCATTTTCCCCAGCCTGAGGGGGTGTGATCTGGCAGCCTCGGTTTGTGGGGCGAGAGCAATGGATTTACCAGGAGGCGGACGGCCAGCACTCCAGGAGGGAGGGGGCTGGAACTCCTGGCTCCACTCGAATGGGGTCACAAGGCGGCAGCAAGAGGCACAGGGCTGTCAGCTCAGGCTGACGGCTTCTTTGTCTTGGAGACTCAGTTTCCTCATCTGGAAATTGGAGTTAAGGGCTGTCCTTTTAAAAAATGTCAGCAGGGATAGGAGGAGCCAGGGCTACCGTCCCTGCCCTGTGCCAGGCATTGGCTTTGGCCGTGTCCTCCACCTGGAATGTCCTCCCTGGGCCACTTCCCTCCGGAAGCCTCTCGTCCTCCTGGCCCAGCCATGGCATCTGGGGAGGGGGCTTCGAGATGACGTCCATCCACCCCTGCCCCGCCCCAGGGAAGGCAGGCCAGCTGCCTGCCCCCACCCCAGCCGCCCGAGGTCTGGCAGCAGCCACAGCCTCGACGCTCTCTCCGTGAAAGGTATTTGGCCGTGACGCCTGACACCTCATCACTCTGGGCCTGGAAGCCAGCTTTACCCGCCCGCTACAGGGAGAGCCCCCCGGCACTTGCTTGCACTTGCTTGTCCCTGGGACCCCACCGGGCAGCCTGAGGCAGGGCTTTGGGGCAGGTAAGCTCGGAGCCCAGGTCACCTTGGCCAAGGACGTGCGCCTCTGAGGCAGGGCCTCCCTGTCAGCCAGCGTCATAGACACAGTGAATTCTGGGTAAATGCACATGCCCCCTGGCTCCCGAGGGGACATCTCTCCACTCCTGTCCATCGTAGCCCATCCCGGGAGAGGCTGGGCGAAGCCTTCCAAACCTCGACGACGGCAGAGTCCTGAGGCCCACCCTCAGAGACTGGGGCTGAGGTCCTTGGCTTCATCATATTCTCCCCCACCCTCTGGACCCCCAAGACCACCCCCTGGGCAGGGGAAGGTTGTTCCCACGAAAGGGATGGCGTGGACAAAGGCGTGAGGACTGGGGAGATTGGCTGAGGGGTCAGCCTGAGGGGTTTCGGGACGGACAAGAGCCAGCGGACCATGTGGGCTGAGTGCTGGCCCCACAGGTGTGTGTTGGGGTTTGTGGGGGAGCCCATCTCCCTACCGAGGCCAGGCCCTCTCCAGACGCTGGCTGTTGGCACAGAGCTGACATCTCCAAATGCTGGACAGGTAGATGGTGGGGTGGGCAGGAGGGGTGGGGGCAGCAAGTGGGGAGCGGGCAGGCCGGCACTGGAAGGGGAAATGGGTAGGTGGGTGTGCAGAGGGCGCGAGCATACCCTGGGTTAAGGGAACAGCCCTGCACCCTCACTCCCTGCTGTCACCCCATCCCTGGGGCGATGAACAAGGCACAATGCCTTGCATCCCAGGTCCCCAGCAAGCCGCTTTGATGCCTTTCTGGGGCCAAGGGAGTCTCACGCGTGTGCTGGAGGGCAGCCGCTGGGCCATCCAGGCAGCCCTATTCCTGCCAGGATTCACCCCAGAGCGCTGGCAGCACTTTGCCTCTCCTTTTGGGGACTCAGTTTCTCTGTTTGGAAAGTGGAGATGTGGTCAGAACAGCACCTGCGCCATGGGGTGCCAGGAGGGCAGGTGGACACCGAGAGCCAGTCACAGCGTCCTGCCACCTCCAGCCCCAGTCCTGCAGAGGAGAGGGCCTGGGGCCATGGCCTTGGGCAGCCTGGTCACCATGTGGCCAAGGCGTGGCCAGGCCTCAATGGGTGGGGTGGATGACGGGGCAGCATGGCCCTGGCTGAGAAGTCCAGAGCAGCCTCGGCTCCTGCCGCCTGAAGGCCTGCGCCCCTGCCAGGGCCCCCTCCCTGCCCATTGCTGCCCTCGGGCGTGGGGCCAGATGGGAGCCGCCGGCCACAGCCAGGCTCAGAGGAGAAGGCCAAGGCGGCAGCTGCTACCGTGTTCAGCGGTCAGGGCCGCACAGACTCGGGCTGCCCACGAGGCGGCTCTGCACACACGTGTCACAGACACACTTCTGCGTGCCTCAGCCAAGACCCACAGGCTGGCCTGAGGCCCATCTGGGACCTCGCCAAGTCCTCTGAGCAGCTCGCACACTCATGTCCCAGTGTCTGCTTGCCAAGGTCTGGGGCCAGCAGCCCCAGTCTCCATCTTCACGCCCCAAGACCGACACCATGAGTTGAAAATGAAGCATCTTTAATTGATTCCCTGCCCCAATCCCCCTGGGGGTGGGGGGGTCTCCAAGCACCAAACCTGTGAGAATTGTGCCCCTCAGCCCCGGGAACCAAGAAGCCCCTGCCTGACGTTCACTGGGCCAGGACACCGCCCCCCCACCCCGAACCCCTTGACCAGCCCCAAGGGCTTCGTTTCAATAAATAACTCCTAGAACAAAGCTTGGGGCAGAGGACCCAACATAGCACCCAGCTCAGCGACATGGAGAGGGCACTTCAGGCGACAGTCAGAAATCTCAAGGGGCAAAATATCTGAAATCAAGGTCAAAACATACATAAAATCAGAGCCAGCTTGCAAGCTGGGAGCAAATCCCCCAGGGCCTCAGTCAGATGCCTGATGGTCTCCCAGGATGCTGGCTCCCACCATCAGGAAGAACGCCATTCTGTGTCACACAGCAACAGTCCCCTGCCTGGTATTTCCACCATTGGACACTCCTAGGTCTTGACTCTGAATTCTGGGCAGGGGAGGAGAGGGGCACCCAGAAACCTGGGGGAAGGGAGCATCTGGGGAAGGGGGCTGAGACTTCCCAGGTACAGAGGAGTCCGGGGCAAGGCAGAGGAGTGAGTCCGGGAGCCCAGGTCACTGCCGGGCCCTGCCCCGGCGGGTACGGAGGCGACCTGTGGTTTGAGCCTGTGCCCGGGCTGCCTGGCCCATCTCCCTGCGGATGTCCCCAAGCGCTGTTGCCGGGGCCTCCAGCAGCCTCTGGAAGAGGCTAGGCCGGCCGGCTGGTGGCTCCCGACACTGGAAGGTGACTGCTGTGCCAGCATCGGCCTTCATCTCCCGAGAGAAGCCGTCAGAGGAGCCATCAAAGCAGCGGCCGATGGCGATCTCCTTGGCCAGCCTTGGGCTCTGGTCAGTGACCGTGTAGACACCGTAGTTGTGACCCAGAGGGTCCAGTGGGGCCAGCATGCTGAAGGCCGCTGGGTCGTCAGCTGGGGCGGGTGGGGGGTGCCGGGCCAAGTAATCCCTCAGGAGCCCGTTGACGGCCACACGGCGGCAGCTGCCCTGGGGCATTATGGTCACCAGCGTCCTGTCCACCTGACGCTGGTCGAAGAGCATCCCGCTGCACTTGAACTCCACGCAGGCGGCGGATGTGCCGGGGCGCTGGGGGTCTCGGACACTGCGGGCATCTCGGAGCCCGTAGAGCTGACCCTGGGTTCGCGGGTGGCTGCCCCCCGCGTTGTGCGCCCGGACCATGTACTCCTGGGAACCCTGGATCTTCACTTTGAGGAAGCAGGCCCGGAACTCCTGGGGGTTGGGCCACCAGGCCAGGAGGTCTCCAGTCCAGGAGGCCGGCGCGCCCTCGCGGAACGGGACCACGTTGTACTCGTATTTGTCGGCCTCCACGCGCGCGAAGCGGAAGTGGCTGGCGGTCACCGGGGCGCCCTGGCATTCCCGCAGGCTGCGCCACGGGTACACCGGGCCATTGGCCTCGGCGGGGTCGCCCGGCCTGGGTTTCGCCAGGTTGATGCGGAAGCCGTTGCGTTTGAGGGCCGGGTCGTCGTGGTCCGTGCGCCTGTACCCCAGCCTGTCCAGGTAGGGCTGGGCCACGCCCACGGTGGCCGCGAGCGGGCGGGGCCGGGAGGGGGCGGGCTCCAGCTCCTCCCCGCCCAGCGTGGCCGTGACCAGCGCGGTGTAGGCGTCCGGCCGGTCCTCATCGCAGAAGGCGGGGAGGCAGGCGCCGTTGGGGCCGGTGACCGCGCTGTCGAAGCGGCCCCAGGCACGGGGGTTGGCCGAGTAGCCAGGGGCGGGCTCCAGGTTGACCAGCGTGACCACCACGCCCTCCACCTGCTCGCTGGGGGTGAACTTGTCGTTGGCGTAGGCGCGCACCTTCACGAAGCAGCGGCGGCGCTCGGGGACGTCCAGGTTGAACAGACGCCGCTCGCGGATCTCCACGTTGCCCACCAGGAAGACCCGCTCCTCCCGGCGGACCCGAGGGGCTGCCGACCCCTCCCGCTGGAAGCCGCTCTCCTCCTCCCACAGGCCTGTGTCAGGGTTCAGCGACCACAGCTTGAGGGCCTCCGCGTGGCCCGCCATGCGGATCTGGCCGGCGTTCACGCGCACCGCCACGGGCCCGGCCTGCAGCTGCTCCGCGGAGCCGGCGGCGCGGAGGTCCACCGAGAACATGCCATAGGTGCGCAGCGGGGCCAGCTCACCGTCACTGTCCGCAAAGCGCAGGTCACTGGGGGCGGCGGCCGCCGACGTGAGATCTCGGGGGTCCACGAACGTCACCCGGGCCTCCACAGCCCCCGTGTAGGGCTCGCCATCGGCTCTGCGGAAGGCTCCCGCGGGAAGGACCAGCTCGCCCAGTGGGGCCTCGTCTTCCAGCTCCCCAAGAGGGATTGTGTTGCTCTCTCTGGCTTCTAAGATGACGGGGGCTTTCTTCCGCATGGCCTTGACGTCATGGTACACGCCGCCCCCTCGAGGGTCGAAAGGCAGGACCCTGACAGTGTCCATGAACTCCCCACTGGGGTCCACGAAAGTTACCACCAGCCGCTGTGTGGAGGGAGGCACCTCCAGGGTGAAGTCACCCTGGTAGGAGGTGAATCCTATGGGCTCCTGGCCTAGCAGGATCTGGGCGAAGCTCAGGGGTTCCCCTGAGTCTGAAGCCAGCACACGTCCCCGTACCAGTCCCCGAGGGGGCAGACATTTCTGGCAGCCACACTCAGCCACCACCTTGACCGGGAGGACGTATTTGGAGCAGTGGATTTCCCTGCTCTCCAGGCGGCGAACAGAGCAGCAGCGGGAGCCTGTGTCCCCACACCGGGGGCTGGAGCCTGCCGGGCTGGGGCACGCGGTGTCGGGGCAGAGCCCCACATCCAAGTAGGTGGGGCCACTGCCAGACTGACCACAGTCATCTGGGAGCTTGATCAGGTGCTCTCGGGGCTGGGGATTACAGGCTGGCTGGCCCGGGGCTGCAGAGTGAGAAATCAATCAGATCAGAGGTAGAGGGAGGTTTCCATTTGAGTCGAAGTTTGGGGGCCTGGACTGGGGTCAGGACTCAACCCAGGGGTTCAGTGGGGGCCTGGGATCAGACGGCATGGAAAGAGAGCCGCCTAAAGTTGGGGCTCCGTTTGGGGTTGACTTTGGCTGGTGTTAGGTCTCAGTTCAGTTTCAGAGCACACTCAAGGTTGGGGGGCCAAGGGTGCTCACCAAGCACAGTGAGGCGGGCAGTGCCCGAGCGCACAGCCCCTGCGTCATTCCATGCTTTGCAGTGGTAGGTGCCTGCCTGTTCTGGCCGCAGCCCCCGCAGCTCCAGATGGGCCCCGTACCTGTGTTCTCGCCTGTCCAGCAGGGTCCCGTTGTGGAACCTGGGTGGCAGATGGGCAATACCATGGAGGCCCTTGGCGTAGGGAAGGGGCTGCACCTGTCCGCAGCCTCACACACAGCCCAGGAAGGTTGCAGAGCAGCCACCTCCCAGTCTCTGAGGCACCACGTTATCAGGGGAAACCCAGTGGAACCACAATGCTGGGTGCAAGGCCCTTGGGCGTGGGGCAGGGCACTCACCAGGAGTACTTCTTGGGCAGGGGGATGCCTGAAGCCTTGCAGCAGAAGGTTACATTCTGTCCCGCCTCTCGCACTCGGGACTCGGGGTGCTTCACCAGGTAGGGCTTCTCTGGGGGCAAAGGTGGCAAAGGTCAGGGCCCTGCCCCATCCCAACTTCTCCCAATAACCCTTCCCAATGGCAGGGCCCCATCCTTTCCCTTCCAGGGATGCCCTGTTTCACCTGTGCCTCTTCCAATGACCTCCTCATTCAATTTCATTCCAAGGCTGCTCAAAATGACGCCCCATCTTTTTTTTTTTTTTTTTTAATTTTAAGTATGCTCCGTGCCCAACAGGGGCTGGAACTCATGACCCTGAGATCAAGAATCACATGCTCTGCCCACTGAGCCAGCCAGGTGCCCCAAAATAGTGCCCCATTTTTTCTTTTCTTTTTCTTTTTCTTTCTTTTTTTTTTTTTTTTTTTAAGAGAAAGAGAATGTATGAGTAGGGAGGGGCAGAAGGAGGAGAGAGAGCATTGTAAGCAGACTCCACGCTCCCCATGGAGCCCAGCTCGGGGTTTGATCTCATGACTCTGAGAACATGGCCCGAGCCAAAATCAAGAGTCACTTAATTGACTGAGCCAACTAATCTGACTGCCCCCATCTTAATGCTTTCCTCTGCAAAGGAAAGCATTTGCTTTCCTGTCTCACCTCGTACCTTCTTCAATGTCTCACATTTTATTCACTCCCTCCGTGACACCATATTTAGTGTTATGCCTTCTCCAATGTCCATGTCACATCTTATTTCTTCCCCAGTGATCTCATGCTGCATCGCATCCTCCAAAGTACGTGGCGTCATCCAGAATTTCCTTCTTAGCTTCTCAGAAACCCCCTCACCCTCCTTGCCAGGAGGCACTTACCCAACTTATTAAGGACAACAGTGACCACAGCAGAGATGGAGCCATTGGCCTGGGCCTGGCCCAGGCCTGCAGAGAAGCCATCCATCTGGGCACTGACGTTGGCCCGGCTACTGGCACAGACTCCAGGCATCCGGAAGGTTCCATGGGCATCAGTGATGGCCGTAGTGCCAGGCCAGTCTCTCAGAGAGACCCTGGCTCCTGGCAGCGGACGCCCAGATGGGGTGACCACCGAGCCCAGAAGGATGTGCTCAGGGCACCTGCATGTCTTGGAGCTGCACCCTGGGGGACACAGGGAAGCAGAGGGACAGGGGAGCCTCTTCAATCCCTCCTGGGGCAGGCCTTCCACTCAGTCACTCAGCGAAGATGCCAAGACACTCCCCTTTGTGCCCCTCAGAGGCCTCAGCATGGCCCTGCTTGGAACAACCCTTAGTGTGAGTGGGGATATGTGGTTGAGTAGTCAGAACTGGGGCAGAGGGAGGGACCTGTGGTCTGAGGGATAGGGAAAATGCCTTGGAGGAGGGGACAGGAGAGGTGACTCTCACAAGACAGAGAGGCTCCTTCCAGCAGGAAAGAAAATGTCTAGCAGGGGCTGGGGGCCCGTTTAGGGGTTGGGTCTTGGGCTCAGAACATCTCCCTCCCCTCCCAATCCTGCGGTTTCTCCATAAAATGGAAAATTCCGCTGGAAACTTCAGGGCAGAGGCGTCAGGAGGGCAGAGCCAGGCGGGGTAGGGTGGGGACCCCACTACCCCATTGGCCACCGTGCTCCCCCACCCTGCCATGGGCTCTGCGGGTGCAGTCTCCAGACCGTGTTTGTGGAGCCCAGGCGGATCGGAATTTCCAGTCGCCTCCTGGCTGGTCTGGTGTCTGGCCCTGGGAGGGCTTGGGCATGGTGTCTGCCAGGGTGTGAGCGCGTGTCCGTGTGGGCGTCGGGGCTGGTGGGGGCTGTGAATGCTACGCGTGTGTACCCCGAATCCGTGAGCCAGCTTCTGTGTGTGTCCGCGTCCATGAGGCCATACAGAGACACTCAGTGGTGCACCCAAGGTAATACGCACTGGATCCACACACGCCTGGACGCGACCCTCAAGGCGTCCACCCATCCAGATGTACACATTCACCAATGCTCCTCGGGGCCCCAGAAGGGAAAGAAGGGCCAGTCTCCATGTGGTCCAAGTTCTGGCCCTGCAGGACCCACCTCTTCCCTTCCACCCCTCTGCCCCATGAGGCTCCATCCCAACCTGCTTCTGCTCCCCAAGTACCCTTCAAAACTGGCCGCATCCCGTCCCCGCCTCTAACTCAACACTTCCTTCCAGGCCCCATCCCTCCTACCTGGACATGTAGGCCTTACACACTTCTGAGCCTCCACGGGACGCCCCGGACAAGCATCCCCAGCCGGGCTTGGGCAGCGACGGCGGCGCAAGCGACGCCCTGGCCCGCAGCTCCCTGAACAGGGACCCCACGGGCCCCACGCGCCCCACGTGGCCTCTGCGGTAAGGGCGAAGAGGGGGGAAGGTGAGGCGGCCGCCCACCCCAGGGACTGCGCCTCTTTGGAAATCTGGTAGCAATGTGGGACTGGAGGGTGCCCCCAGCATGTTTATCCGAGGGTGGGTATACCCCAGACAGAGGCCCTGCCCACTGCCCCCATCAGTTGTTCTCCAGGCGCACCTGTTGAAGGCGCAGTTGAGGCACCGCCCCACTTCCCCCAACTCCAGCCCAGATGAACTCCCCGAAGTTAGCCCTGCTGTTCTCCCTTCATCCCTCACATAGTTGGGGTCAAAACACGCCCCCACAGAACGGAGTGACAGATGACCAATGAGGGCAGCAGGAGGGAGATGGGCTCCTGGGGGCTCCCTCCTGTGCCCCACCTGGGCCCCTATTGGCAGCCCCTCCCTTCGAAAGTCCCGCCCCTATCTGATTTTGCCGGCTCCTGAGGCCTCTTCCTAACCACGCCCCCCCCACAGCGCTGCCCCTTCCTCCAGTACCATCCATTCAGGCTCCACCCACCTAGGATCTATCCCGGCCAATCCCCACTCTCTCCTCAGCATGACTGATCGCGAGCCTGCCCTCTCCCTAGCCCCGCCTATCCCCTCGAAGGCCCCGCCCCCAGACCCCGCCCTCACCGAGAGGGCAGCGGAAGCGCACATGGTAGTTGGAGCAGCGGCGGCCGCGGGGCTGCTCGCGGTTGAGGCACCAAAAACCTCGCGTGGGGTTCAAGTGCACGCGCTCGCCGACAGTGGATGGCAGGGCCCAGTCCGTGGTGCGCGCCTCTAGCGCCAGCGGCCGTGGGCACACGCGCGCTGGTCCGTAATAGAAGCGGATGGCAGCCAGGCTCTCGAAGTCGCCATCGCCGCCGGGGTGGTCCACGTTGAACCAGGACGTCCACTCGCTGGCCTCTGCGGGAACCGCATGCGCTGGGACCCGGGCCGCAGCCTGTCAGGCCCCATCAGTGCACACAGGGGCCCGGGAAGCTGCCTACCCACCCTCATCTCCGAGGTAAGGGCCTTACCCTGCTGTCTAAAATGGTCACCCCACATCCATTGCGCACGGGCTGACGCAGCCCGCCCATGACCCCGCCCAGATCCAGGGCACTCGGGGAGAAGGAGTTATAAAGGATCCCGGGGGCGGGGGCGGGAGTGGGGGTTTGGCCTCCCCTAGCACCAGCCCCACTTTTGCTGCCCAATTCTTGAGCTTGCCTGTCGGTGCTGGCTGACATCTTGCCACTGTCTCACCAGTCCCCAACCTTAGAATTGAGCCTGATCCCATCTCAGAATTCAGAACCCCTGAGGTGTGAGGAGGTACAAGGGCAGCAGGAGGAGTTGGGCCTGAGACCAGCCCTAGCTGTAGCTTTTCATCGCCTGGCCACTCCAGGTTAGAGCCAGCTGGGCCCTTGCTCACTGCCGGGGAAACCCACCGGGCAACCTCTGTTTCACAGAAGCCACAGGTGGGAAGGGCCTGGCCTCACAGAGCTCAGATTCCGCTTCTATCAAACCTCCCCCCACCACCACCACTAGGGGGTGCTCACTCCTTTCCTGAATTGAGAGTGAATTTCCCCGCTAGGAAACTAGAGACCCAGGTTCCAGAACTAGAGGTCTGGAATCGACTGGAAGCATCCTGCATGCTGCTTCCAAGTAGTGGGGAGGAGGCATCCCCCCTACACACACCCTCCATTGGTTTCCTCCTTGAAAAACAGCCTGAATTCTCACCCCTGTGCTTCCAAAATTTAGACCTCTCGGGACACCTATGCCAGGGACCACCATGTCCAGGGACCAGGATAGTACGGGGCCCTTCTACCTCTTGTGTCCTGTCCTCACATGACCCCACCAGCCAGAGCTTGCACAGTAAGTCCACAGCAGAGTCAGGACTTGGATCCAGGATGACTCACCTTCCCAGTCCTCCAAGGCTGGTGAGGACTGTCCAGGGCGCAATGATGGACCTTCAAAGCCCCAGGCAGCTGCTGTGGGCTCCTCAGGGGGGCTGGTGACTGTGGATAGGGTGAGGAGTGTGAGGAGGAAGGAAGCATGCTGATGGAGACTTCTGTGAGCTGCTCCTGTGCAAGGTGCTCTCATGATCATCCCCATTTCACAGGGAAGAAAACTGAGGCTCTCCGAGAAGCCAGAAGCTAACTCTGGCTGACCCCAAGGAATGCAGGACCTCCCCCTCCCCTTCCAGGCGAAGCCTCCCTGTGACCCCTACCCCCAATCTTCTGCAGTCCCATCCCTGTCTCTGCCCTGGCCCAGATGCCATGGACTGGGGAAATCTGTGCATCTGCTCTGCTCCCCAGACCCAGTGCTCCCTGAGTGTGCTCTGTGGCTCTGAGCTCAGTTGGTGTTGACTCTGCATTCCCCTTCATCCATTTGCTGGCTGGAAGTCCCTCCTTCCGTGTAGCTTCCATCCCTTCACCTGGGGCCCCAGCTGGCATTGGGAAGTCTTTGGAATCCAACCTGGCGTCTCTGACCTTGAGTTATCTAAGATAGCCCGGCTGGACGATGACCTCAGACGTCCTTTCCCTGTCTGTGTCTCAGTCTCCTCATCTGAGAAATGGATCCAGTGCCCTCTCCACTGGGTGTTCCAGAGATGGGAGTTTTTCTGAATGGGGTGTGTGTGTGTGTGTGTGTGTGTGTGTGTGTGTGTGTATGTAGGAGGAGGAGAGGAGTTGTGTGAGAGGGAACGGCTCAGGCCCCTTAATCCTGGGCCAGTATCGGGTGCTTTCAGAATCCGAATGCTAGGGCTGAGACAGGCCCCCTGGGGTCCCCGGGGAACCCAGGGGAACCTAAGGTTCATATTCCAAGTGCCCCTACTTCTCTTTGAGGAGGGAAAAGAACAGAGAGGTTTCCTTCCCTCCCCAAGGGACCATCTCCCCGATGCCCCCTCACTCCAGGGGGACCCGGGCCTGCGGATGCGAGCGGATCCCCCGGTTCTCTCTCCGGAAGCGGCTGCAAGCAGGCGGGCTGCCAGGGCGCCTAGGGGTCTGGGCTGGGGTCAGGGGGCGCCTCACCTCGAGCCCCCGCCAGGTGCGCGGCGGCGACAAAGAGGCAGAGTAGTGGCGGCAGTGATGCCATGGCCGGGTCCGAGCGTCCGAGGGAGGGTCCGGGCTCCGCGGCGCGCGCGGATCTGACTCCCGCGGGTCGGGCGGCCACTGGGGCTGAAGGTGGGGGCGGGAGGGGACCGCAGGCCACGCCCCGTCCAGGCCCCGCCCCGCCCGAGCCAAGCTCCCTGGCCCGGGGTGACTTCCGTGCGCTAGCAACCTCTCCGGGTCGCCCCCTTCGGTGCGTCCGGCTGTGCCTCCGCCCTCAGGCTGGCCTGCATCCCCCCCCCCGCCCCCCGTCACCAGCTGGAAGTCCCTCCCTCAACCCACTCCCTTCTCCACCTTGGGTCCCAAGCTGCCTGTGGGACGTGCCTCTCCTGGACTCGAGCCTGAAGCTGCCCAAACACTCACGCTTTAGGCAGCCCTTTAGGCGGCGAGAAATCCTCCATCGGGTCTAACTTCAACCCCGTTGGCTTCAGGCCACCCCGAGCGGGCTGGAAGTCCCACCCTGAATCTACTCTCTACTCTTCTGGCTTTAGTTTTCTCGGCCAACGGGGAAGTCCCCCTCGACGACGACCCTCGGCCCTCCGGCCTGCGCTCTGCGGGACGGGGGCAGTTCCCTTCCCGAGGCTGCCCCCCGGGCGGCGAACGCGGCGCACAGAGGAGGAGGAGGCGAGGCGGTGGTGGGACGTCTGTTTATTGGCGCGGGTCCAAGCCGCCTGGGTGCGGGCGCGGTCACAGCGCCGCGACGCAGTCGGTGCCCGTGTATCCCGGCAGGCGCAGAGCGAACTTTCGGCGCACGTCGTCGGGCACGAACCTGCCGGCCACGAAGTGGTGGCGGCCGGAGAAGCGGCCGGCGCAGGGCTTGGGCGCGGCGAGCGATACCAGCACGTCGGGCCGGAGCCCATCCTCGCTGTCGCCGCCGCCGGTCTCCGCGTCCCAGCCTGAGGGGAGGGAATCGGGCGCTGGGAGGGCTGCTCGCCTGCGGACTGGCCTGCTCGCCACCCACTTCTCCTTCCCCGTCAGACCCAGCCTCTGCTCTCTGACACGTGCGCCTCGGTCAGACCTGCCTCCCCACAGAACTGGGCCTCCGCCCTCAGACCAAGGTCTCCCTCTCCTGGGAGATGTTTCCCTCCTCCTCTGACCAGATCGTCTGCCCTCATACTTTCCTGCCCTTGCTCCCCTCGTGCTACGAACTTGTTCTTCTCTATCTGACTCAGCCTCTGCCTTTAGAGTCCATCGTTTCCACTTGCCACCCTTTCCGGGTCAGACCCATGCCTCTGCCTTCTGACCCAGCATCTGTCCCCATTCCCCCCTATCAGTCTTGAGCTTCCCCACTTAGGCTAGAGGCTCTTTCCTTTGGGGCTTCCTCGCCAGCCTTCCCCCTCTAACAGATCCCCATTCTCCAGGCAGAGGACAGACTTGCCTCCATCCTTAGGCCTCCCCCGTAAGATCTGTCCCCTTACTCCTGGTCCTTGTCTCTGACAGAATGTGGCCCGAGTGTTCATCATCCTTCTGACTAGAGACTCTTCCCTCTGACACCTCTGTCTTCGCCCTCAGACTCGCTCTTGCCTTTTGACAGGACCCCACCTCCTCCTTCACTGGGCCCCAGCCTCTACTGCCTCTCAGATGAGCCTCTTCCTTCAGACTAGGGGCCTTGCCTTCTGCTCTGCTTGTGATCAGAGTCTGGAGCCACTAACTAAAAGCCTCTTCCCTCTGACTTTAATTCTTCCTTCTGTGACCCTCTTCTCCACCCTCAGACCAGACAGCCCATCTCTTTGTAGCTAAGCCCCCACTCTGTGGCACCCTGATGGGATGGCCCTGAGGTCTTGCAAGCTGGGGGATATCCCCTGAGTGTGGCCAGCCCCGTGGAGGGTCCGGCTGGCCAGCAACTGTTTGTTCCGTCTGCCTGTCGCCTAATGGCTCCAACAGGCGTGGGGCGGCGGCCAGGATGGGCGAGGCCTTTGCGGAGTGAGCTCACGTCTGCCCAGGCAACTGGGCATGCTGGGCTGGGGGGGGGGGCAGGGGATCACCTGGGCAGCAGCCTCGGTCTTCCCTATCTGAGGGATGGGCGTGACCCACACCCAGAGGGCAGGTGCCATCCATGCAAGGGAAACTGAGGCTCAGAGACAGGCTGGGGCCACCAGAAGCTGGGGTGCAGAGGGCCCCCACCCAAGCCCCCCACAGACCCCCCCTTCCTGCCTGGCATGCCTGAGGGAATGTCCAGGCTCACAAGGGGGATGGACAGCAGCTTGAGTGTGGCCAGCGCCCGTGTGCAGGGGCCCCCGATCTCTCCTGGCTGCACGCCAGGGCCCAGCACGGCGTCCACCACCAGCCCGTAGGCATCGTTGATGAGCTGGACCTGAGAGAGCAGGCAGGGTTAGGGGGCAGCCTTTGGGCACCATCCCCTCCTTCCCCCCATCATTTGCCACCAAGCGCTGACCTCCGTGGGCAAATAGGACAGAAAGGGGATGTCCATCTTCTCACACTGAGTGGTCAGGTCCTGGTGCAGCCCATCCAGTGACCGTGTAGGGTAGAAGATGGTCGGTTCATACTCCTGGTTTGGGAGGGGTGGGGCGTGGGGGCCACAGAAAGGAGTCAGCGCTGGGGGCCCTTCCAGGCTTCCTGCTGGGCCTGAGCCCCCAGACCTGGATACCAGGCAGAAGACCCTGCCTGGGGCAAGCACTGGGCTTATTCTGTCACCTCTCCAGCCTCAGTGTCCCCCAGAGACACTGTCAAGAGAAGGAAGCAATTTCTGCCAGGACAGGGTTGAGGGGGTGACCCTGGGAGACCGAGGGCATCCTAGCTACTCACAAACATCCGCAGGTGCCGCGCACAGACCAGCCCCACCGCCCCGTTCTGCTCCGGGCCACAGACGACCAGCACTGTCCTCTGCTTCCGGGAGAGAGTAGGCAAGGGGAACACCTGGCAGGGGGCACAGCAAAGGCAAAGGCATGATGTCTGGAATTCCTCCTTGTTTTGGTGGGGAAACTGAGGCCTGGAGTAGCAGAAGGGAGGGGCATGGGCGTAGAGAAGAGGCACTGTGGGCAAAGGGCATGGCCTCTGGAGACCTTGGGCTCCTCCTTGGAGATGCAGAGTCCCTGCTTCAGGCTCTGCCAAGCTGGAGCAGGAAAACGTGCCTTCTGCCACCACCGGGCGCCCGGAGTGCGGTTTGTTTATCCTCGGCCTGAGTTGCAGACATTCTTCCACCTTTTTCCACCGCAGTGGCTGCCCCTCCCCCGCCCACGTTTCCAGGCCTCAGCCCCTCCCGGAGGCCCCAAAGCTGGGGGAGAAGGGGGGGTTACTTTTCCAACCCAAGATGCCCTGTCTCTCTCCATCTGCCTCTGTCGTCACGTCACCTTTCTCCGTATCTCTGTGTCTATTATCCCCATCTGTCTCTCCGAAGTCTTTTGGTGCCTGCATCTCTGTGTCTCTTTGTCTCTATCTCCCAGACTCTCTGCGTCTCTGTGGGCCTGTGCCTCCGTCTCTTTAACGCAAGAGTTCGGAGCACCCGTGTTCCGGTCTCAGCCCTGCCCTCTCTGCATGGCCTCAGCCCCCTGTCCTCTCCCAGGCTCCTTTGGCCTCTATCAGACAGGAATGACCATGGCACTGACAGGCTCATGGGGCCTCTCTGAGACAGGGGCCGCCGGGGCCTGGCCGTACTCTAACCTCCAGCTACACAAAGGGCTAGATACACCTTTTTTTTTTTTTTTCCCTCCTCCCCAAGGTCTCAGCGAGGTCCTGACCCACCCCGAGGGTGCTGTGACCCCACCATGCCAGGCCCAGAGCCCGAGACCAGAGGCCAGGGGAGGGCGACAATGTCTGGGCTGGCTGGGACAGAGGGCCTTCTAGACAGACTTGGGGCTTTCAGGGCAAAACCCAAACGACCGTTCGGTCGGCAAGGACCAGGCAAGAGTTTACCCCGCTGGGTTTACTGGTGGGGCTTTGATTGTCATCATTTCCTTCTCCTGCGGGAGCTTTGCCCAGGATAGGTTTCATTTGGAAAAAGTAACGTTTAAAAACAAAAACAAAAACAGAAAACCTGAGCCTACCTAAAGAAATTGGGTTTAACCAAAGTCGGCAGTGATGACAGAAGGGGAGGAAGACCCAGAGGAAGAGGAAGGTTACGTACTGGAGCCCCGACACACCGGGCACTTCTCTAAGGCATTTGGGTTTATTAACTGGTGTCAGTTTATTTCGCTTGTTTTGGAGGAAACAGGACCGCGGTTTGACACCCGTGGCCAAAAGCACTGGAAGGCAGCGTCGTCATCACTTATTACTGTCGTGTCCTTTGGAGGGACCTCAAAACTGGGACTTTGCCCCAGATCCAGACAGCTCTGCTTACTTACCCCCTGGGACCTACCCTTTGCAGGCCACTCCCTGCATCTGGACCTCAGTTTCCCCATCTGCAGCGTGGGGTTATTTGGAAGCACTCCGCCTGCAGGAACCGATGTGTCCCTTACTGAGATCCAGGAGATGGCAGAGGCGGTGAGCATGAAGGGCCCCAGGAGCATCCTGCTGCAGCCTCAGCCTCCGAGTCTCTGGGGACTCCTATCTCTGCCCTGACCCTCACTGACACTGGGGTCTTGGGCCCCTGCCTTCTAGACCAGCAATGAGTCTCTCCAGGCCTCAGTTTCCCCATCTAAGTGATGGCCTGGAGAAGCTCCACACAAAAAGGGGCTTCCCGAACCATTCTGGCCACCTGGGTCACGCAGCTAGCTAGGCCTCGGCTCTAGGGGAAGCTGGCCATTTGGATGGGGTCAAGATCAAGGATCAGGGGTCAGATACCTTGGTCACAGCCACAGCACTAGCATGGCCACACAACTCCACCAGCTGCTGCCGCCCAAAGCGGTAATCCTCCAGTAACTCGCGCTCCAGGGCGGCCGCCTCCGCAGTGCTGGGGGACAGAGTGGGGAGAGACGCTCAAAGACACAGAGAGAGAAAGACTTAGAGAGGCTCGGATGGAACCAGGAACGTTCCACCAACGTTCCCAACCAGGGCCTAGCGTCACCTCCAACCTCAGTTTCCCCATTAGACTTGCTTGCGGTAGAGTGGATCCGCGGGAGGTTTAAGCCGAATCCCTAGGTACGGGCGCCCTCTGGTGGTCGAGGAACGCGTGATGGCGCATGTTCTACAGCCCCAAAGCGGGAGACTGGAGCTCCGTCCAGATGCGCCCCGCGCCCGCATCCATTCTCCACCCTTCCTCCCCCCGCCCCCACCAGCCGCGGGAAGAACCCAGGAGGAGGAATGCGGAGGGAGAGGCTGATGAGGGTGATGGACGAGTTTCATGCAGGGGAAAACACTAAGCAAACTCCAGAATACTGGAGGGGCCCGACTGGGCTGTGGACGAGGTGCCTGAGGGAGGTGGAGTTAGATGGCTCACTTAGGGAGGGGGGATGGGGAGCCCCCAGCTATCAGACCTATTGGTGACCCTTCAATAACTGTGGCCAGAGAGATGGGGCTTCCTCATTGGAGGTGAAGGTCTGCCATCAACTCCCTAAGTGACTGGAATCTGTCACATCTGAATTTTGCTTTCTCTGGCAAAAGTGAAGACCAGGTAGGCTAGATAATTTTCAAGGCCCATTTCAAAATGCAAACACGGATCCCATTACTTAAGAATTTTAAGATAATGACAGCCAAGTGTTGGACTCTTCAAGAGCAAGGACCAAGCTAGCCCTGGCTTAGGGGTCTTCCAAAGGGCATGGACTTAGTGGCTGCAGAGAGACCTGTCATTGAAGAGTGGAAATGGTCCTCACTCCAGAATCAGGGGTTGGGAGAACTGGGCAGGGTTTATGGCCTGATGCCAGCTTCCCCTAGCGGGACTCTTTCCTGCTGGGGAAGAGCATCTACCCCTAGCCCAGCAGGCCGTAGTAGTAGTAGTAGCAGCAAGAGCAGTAATAGGCCTGGAAAATATTCAACCACTCAGAGAAGCCAAGTGGCTTGCCCAGGGTCCTGCAGGAAGCAAGTGAGAAAGCACACTTCTACCCTAGGTGTCTGTTTCTAGAGCCATACAGGGTGCTGGGCAAAGAAGCAGAGGCAGACCTACAGATAGCAGAGGTTTTCTTGGGATGAATCTTTAGGTTCCTTCAATTCTGTGAGCAGGAGACCACAACATTCCCACCAATTTTGCAGCCTGATCAGGCCAGGCAGTGGGAAGGGCATAGGTAAGGAATGAAGACTGCTGCAGGAGGGGGACTCCGGGTGGGCTTCCTGGAGGAGGTGGCCTGGAGCACTATGGGAGGTAACTCACATGCAAGAACAGTGAGGGCCAAGGCCCTGTAGTGGGAATGAGCTTGGCAGATGGAAGGGACAGAAGTGAGGCCAGAGTGGCTGGAGCCAAGCAAGGGAAACTAAGAAACTGGGTCAGAAAGACACTTTGGGGGCCGGTGCACATGCGGGGGATTGAGGCTTAGGACAGGAAGGACACAAGCCCTGAGTCACCCCAGCCCACCAGAACCAGATTCAGCCCCACCTGACTTCAGATAAGGTTGGAGGACCAGTTATGGGAAAGGATGGTGGGTCAGATGAAGAGCAGGCTGGCCCAGCTCCCAGGAAAGAACATTGGAGAAGGTGTGTTTGGAAATGTGGCTCATTCCTCCACCTTCGTGTGCGTGACAGCTCTGCCTGCTGCCCCCACAGGAAGGTGAGGGAAGATGAGAATGGTGGGAGCACTACCCATTCCTCTTCTTCCTCTGTCCCGAAGCTTTGGCCTCAGGCCACCACTTGGAACATTATCTTCCTGCCTAACTGGTCATTAGAGTGATAATGGGGAGGATGGTCCAGGCGAGGAGCCTGGGGGTGGGGACGCTGGCAGCCCTGGGTGGGGTGTGAGTGGGAATTAGGGCAAGTCTGGGGAGGGGGCCAGGGCAAGGCCACTGTGGGACTGGCCAGAGGTGGGGGGCTTGGTTATGAAGTGCCTCTTCATTCTCCTGATGTCAGTCCCCAGATGAAAGGAACTGTAAGGATTTCCCACAGAGCACAAAGAAGGTGACTTGCTTTCAAAGGAACTGGGCCTGTTCTCCCAAAATGCGTCCAGGAGTGAGCTCTTTTGGAGGTGAAGCCCTGGGGCCAGGTTGCCCATGGCAGACCCTCCCTGCTCTCTTGGCTCCATCTGCTTCTCCATCTTCAGGCCTCTGCCCACCAGCCCACCACCACTGCTCACCTGGCTGCCTACAGAAGTCTCCCGGCCCCCGAACTCCTCAATACAAGAGCCACGGGGGCTTTGAAAACCTAAACACCATCACATCACCACTTGCCTCAAACCTGCTTTTGGCTCCCTAATATTCAGGGAATATTCAAATTCCTCACTACACCTACGCACCCATTATGTTTCTAACCTGTCTCCTCTCCCCTTGCTCCTACCCACCTACGTTCCACTCCTACCCACCCCACAGTGCCGCAACACTCCTCAGTTGGCCTTTGAGACCCCATACAACTGGCACCGCCATCCCCATGCCAGGTGAAATCACAGCTCCAGCTTCCTTCTGTCTAGGACGTGCTGGGTCTACAGGCTCAATCTGGATATCAGCCAGTCACTGGACAAGATCTGCCCTGAGGGCCTGAGTGGAGAGTGGGCACAGGAGGACAGACAAGGGGATGTCAGATGAATGCGCTGTCAGTGGTTTACACTGAGGTCCACAGCCCTGCTTGGGGTCCCAGATCACAACATAACTCAGGACGAGGCCACAGCTGCCAGCTAGAGACCCCACATCCAAGCAAACTACTGATTAAGTGGCCCATGCGTTCAAAAATCTCCCTAGCCTTGGCTCAGGCAGTGGTTTCCGTCCCCAGGCCTCAGTTTCCTTCTCTGGTCCAGGAGACAGTAGCAGGTGGGCCACCAGGAGGGGTGTGAACGTTTGAGGAGATAAGACCTCAGCTCTTTCCAGCTCGGGAAGGAAGGGTGGGCGCTCCAGAGTCCCCAGGACGGATGGAAAGGGGTGGTGGGCCTGGACTGAGTTGAGGGGTGACGGGAGAGCTTCTAGCAGTGCTGCTGAATGATTCACTTAGGGGTGAGCCTGAGGCAGATGCAGTTGCCCTGGCAACAAGCTTAGGAGGCGTTGGCAGCAGTGGGCTGGAGGCTTCCTCTCTCCAGCAAAAGGGGTGGGCCTTGGAGACCCCCAGGCCCCCTCCTGACCGCAATGCCCCTGCCTCTGATCCATCCAGCCCGTGAGACCCCCCCTCCCAGCCATACCCTGCCCACGATGCCCCTGGCTCCAGGCTGCATCCCTGCCATGCACGGTATTTGGCATCCCCATCCCTGGCTGACCTGAGGAAACGCCGCTCCTCGGGCGCCTCCGCTGGATCCGGGCGGGCCGCGCTGCTCATGGCCAAGGTGAGCTAGTGCGCGGAGCCCCGTGGCCACAGCCACAGCCTTTTAAGAGCATCCCAGGGGACGGGGCCTCCTCCCCGCCCACCCCGTGCATCCGCCAATCAGGCGGCGCCGCGAAGGCGCTGCGCGCGGCCATTGGCTGGCAGGCGCAGACTGACTTAACCCTTTTGTGCCAGGAGTGGAGCTGCCTTGGGAATGGAGGGAAACGAAGTCTGGACAGACAGGGACCCCTGAAATGGGGTCCCGGCCTGGGAGCAAGGGGCCTCGCCTCTGGCGCCCCTCCGTCCCATGCTCTGCTCTTTAGGTCCCCCACTCACTGATGTGCCCAGGGTGCGGGGTTGGGGGGCCAGCCCACCTGGCAACTTCTGCAGAGTCCCCAGGTTTAAACCCTGCGTCCCCAGGCCATGTGTAACCCAATAGGGCCCCACTCGCCAGTAAACTCAGTCGCTGGGACATAGGCAGGCAGGTCTCCAGAGCATTTATTCTTTCCAGTGGGGAGGGTGCAGGGGTCCAAGGGGAGCGGCCCCCTACGTGTACCAAATGAAGCCATAGGCGGCGTCGACAATCTCCTCATTTGTACGCAGCCCATACAGCTCGCCCATCACGGGAGTCACCCAGCGCGTTGTATGGAACACAGACTCACCCACCTGTGGAGACCGCAGGATGTAAGTGGGGGTGCAGCTACCCGCTCAGGCCCACACTGCCTAGGGGGACCCCACTAGGCCTGGTGGCCACTGTGTCTACACTGAAAGCTGCTGTCTCCCCTTGCTCATGCCTGGCCTCCAGGACCCCTCTCAGCCTCAGGCTTCCCGTGGGGGGCTGTGTTTCTGCGGGGGCCCGCACCCCCGCCCTCCCTGCCCAGGACCCACCTTCCAGTCGGGCACATCCTTCATGATGATGGCCTCCTCCTCCAGGTTCTCTCGAAGCATCTGCAGGACCCTGCGGGGATGAAATGAGAGGTGGGGGACAGGCCTGAGCACCCCTCGGGGCCCCTCCGGGTTCCACTCCCCATCACCTCCTGCCACTGCCAACCCTGCACACGCTGTCTCCGCTTGTCCCTTCCTTCCCCCTACAAACTTTTACTGTCCTCCTGCTGCAGCCTCAATGTCTCCTCCTCCAGGGAACCTTCCCATTCTGTCCCTTGGGTCCTCACTTTAAGTCAAGTTTGGGGCCCTCTCCAAGGATGACGGCAGCCCCACGTATGCAAGGACACAGCTGTCAGTCCCCATATGCACTCCGGCCAGGTCCTGCACTGCAGCATGGGACACTCAGGCCTGCGACCTTCCAACCCTGGTCCCAGTGTCCCCACCTCCGGTCCTTCTCTGCCTGCAACAGTGGCATCAGCGCGATGCGGGCCTCGAAGTCCTCAATCTGCAAGCGCCTGCAAAACCCGAGAACCAACAGATTAGATCAGGCTGGAGCTGGGGGTAGACGTGGCCTCAGCCCCACTGGTGACACGTGGGGAAGGGGGCTGGAGGAGAGGCAAGTGAGCACGGCAGGGCTTGGCAGTAAGCTCTACCTGCCACAGGATGAGAGGCGGGGGGGGGGGCGCACACAGCTGGCACAAGCACTGATCCACAAGACTGCTGGCTTCACACTTTTTTTCCAGTTAAAAACTTTATTTCTTAATCCTAAAAATAGCCCTGGCCTGATGACTGTGGTGAAATGGGGACGGGGGATGGGGCCTTCATCGCTGGACTCTGGGCCTTCAAAACCATATCCTCTTGTCAAAATAACCCTGGAGTGTGAGCCCGGGGCAGACAGCTCTGCATCTTTGAGCCACCAGCCACATCTACGCTGCGGGAGCGGCACCCAGAGATGTGGGCCAGCAGGTGGCCCCTGGCCCTGTCCCCTCATCACCAGGAATCTCATAGCCGTACGGGGAAGGGTGTGGATGAGCTTCAGTCTCCCCCCTCCCCTCCTCCAGACCCACAGGAGCAGATGCCCCCACCACAGCCACACAGTTGTCACTCCAGTGGCCAGACCTCTGCACGTGGTCCTGGGGGGCCGGACCTGGTTTGAGTGTACCCCACGCCGAGTACCTGACACATGCAGGCCTTCTCCAGCACTACCCTCAGGGACTCCCAGACTTGTGGGGGGCAGGTGACCCCAAGGGGGTGCTGAGGACACATAGCACGCCGGGGTAGGGTGGGGCAGGGCAGCTGAGAGGCAGCAGCCAGAGTCCGAACGGAGGCCACGTTCTGCCTTGGTGCCTCTGGCCCCATGTGCTGGCACGACTACCATCTATGCCCTTGTTCTCATTGCCTGGTTACCAATGGCAAAAACCCACTAGGAGAACACGTCCTGGGCCCACCCGTCCACCTCCACCTGATGTGCCATCCTAATCCAGACCCTCGGTTCCCGAGCAGCGGAGGCCAAGGGACATCTGGCGAAGAGCTCCTTGATTATGAGTCCTTTCTTCAGTGGAAAGCTCAGAAGTGGACTCAGTCCAGGTCCCCACTTCCTGAGTCCCCAGGGCCTGAGGCAGGGCCCCACGGGTACCAGGGGCATCCCGCCCGGGGAGGCCTGGGGCCTACCTGCGCTCGCGGTTCCACTTCATCATGCTCCAGTACCCGAACAGCAAGGTCCCGATGCCCACAGCGAACATGCTATAGCCTGTGGGGGGAGAGGCCACCAGTCAGCGCCCGCCCGCGGGACAGGCCGCTCCCTGCAGCTTCTTCCCAGGACGTGCACTCAACTTGCTGTGCAACACACCACCAACACTGACGCAAGAGAAAGTCAAAGTCTTAGTGACCTTCTCCTAGAGATGGCCAGTACCGTCTCTAGTGCATATTTCCTCAGATTATTATTTTTTGGTCCCCGTGGAATGTCCACCGGCCCCTTCCCTTGGACCCCCTCCTCCAAAACTGCAGACCACTCTTCAGTCCGTTCCCCCGGCCTGCGGCAGGGACTCCAGGCTGTCTCAGCTTCTCTCTGACATGGGAGGCAGATGCTGCCACCACACCTCTGCCCACCATGGGACAGTTTCCAGAAGGTACAGTGTGGGCAGGGACTGCAGGAGAGCCCGTGGGTCTTCTTATTCATGGCTGGGTGGCTGCCACCGACAATCTTGTGGAAGGCTGTTTGGCTCCCAGTCGGCGGGTGCTTGCACGGGGCAGGATGGTGTCTACTGCTGGGTCCAGCTCCACGGTGGCGCCTGGCTGCCTGGTCCACTCCTCTGAGTCCTGCCCATAGAGGGCTGGATGGGCTGCGGGAGGCAGGCAGTGCCCTGCGGGGCCCGCCCAGCAGCCCATGGGCTCCCTGATGTGCCGCCTCCTGGCCCAGCAGGTCGAGCCCCCTGCCCGGGCACCAGGGGACAGAGGCTGCCATGAATATTTACTGACACCAGCAGGCACTTGCACTGTAATTCTGATGGACAGGCTGTGGGCCTGCTGCGGTCTTCATGGAGGCCCTAACTGCCTGCGGCCTGGCTGGGGCCAGGTCACCCCATACCCTCTTATCTTTCGAGCTGTGGTCTCTTCCCGGGATGGGCCCCATGGTTGCTGGGAAAAATGGACAAGCTCGGCCAGGTTGAGCTCAAGTTAACACCCAGGAAATGACCAGCAAATGGTGGGTGAGGCCATTTCCTAGGATTTGGGGGTGGGGGGGGCAAAGGGGCTCTGGGAGTCCCAGCCCTGCTCGCAGCCTGCAGGGAGCCTCTGTTGTCCTGTCCTCATCCTTCTTCTTCAGCTCAGTTCAACACATGGTTTTTCTGGCACCTTTGTTGGACCCAGAGGTGCATAAGAAACTGGTTAGATTTTTCAGCTCCTCAGTCAAGCCTGTTAAAAACATTAGTTCAGGGGCTCAGCTGGTTAAGCGTATGCCTTCGACTCAGGTCATGATCTCAGGATCCCGGGATTGAGCCCCGCATCGGGTGCTTCTCCCTCCATGCTCGTGCTCTCATTCCCAAATAAATAAATAAATAAATCTTTAAAAAGCAAAACAAGGGACGCCTGGGTGGCTCAGTTGGTTAAGCAGCTGCCTTCGGCTCAGGTCATGATCCCAGCGTCCTGGGATCGAGTCCCACATCGGGCTCCTTGCTGAGCAGGGAGTCTGCTTCTCCCTCTGCCTCTGCCTGCCATTCTGTCTGCCTGTGCTCGCTCTCTCCCCACCCTCTCTCTGATAAATAAATAAAAAATCTTTAAAAAAAAAAAAAAAAAAAAGCAAAACAAAATGAAACAAACATGAGCTCAGAGCTCAGAGTAAGACATTTCCAAATTACGGGGGCACCCTGGTTCCTGTGCACAGAGGGAGATTCCTCCTGGGAGGCTCGAGTGCCTAGGACCAGCTCCCAACGTAGTTATGGCTCTTACACATGGCTGACCACCTGTGCCAGACAGAACATCCTAGAAGAGCTGCCTCTTCCTTTTCAGTAGCTATAGAGAAGCCCTGGGGTCTTCTTCTTCTGACCCAGCCCCAGGGCATAGGCCTGGGCTACCCTAATGGAGACCCCTTGTCTTCATACCAGGCACCCACATGTAGGATCAATTCCAAGACAAAAATGGCCTTTACAAATGTGCAGCTCTTTCTTGCTGACAGTGGAGAGGCTGACACCCCAAACCCTGAGCATGGGTCTGTGCTTCAGGACCTGTCAGTCCGGTGGGGGAGGCTGATTATGGTCATGCCCAGGAGTGGGTGCCAGCCACATCCTGTGTTCAGTATCAGTACCTAACCTTGTTCAGATGGCAGCACGACCCAAAGGAAGGTACCAGTTCAATGGGGTCCCATCCGAATCCCAACCTTCCCCCTTTATCTGCCCTACAGAAACTGAGCAGCCAATTGTGAAATTCATATGGAAATTCAAGGGCCCAGATTAACCAAAACAATTCTGAAAAACAACAAAGTTGGAGGACTCGCACTTCATAGTTTCAGACTTCACACACAGCTGTGTGTACAAGACAGTGTGGCATGGCATCAGGATAGACATGTACATCGATGGAACAGAGCTGAGAGTCCAAAAATAAACCCCCACATTTACGGTCAATTGATTCTGGACAAGGGTGCCAAGACAATTCAATGGGGAAAGAATAGTCTTTCAGCAAATTGGATAAGTGGACAGCCACATGCAAAAGAATAAAGTGTGCTTTTTCCTTCCCCCATACACAAAAATTAACTGAAAATGGATCAAAGACCTCAATTTGAGAGCTAAAACTATAAAACTCTTAGAAAACAGATTAGTCAGTCTCTGTGACCTTGGATGAGGCAATGGCTTCTTAGCTGGGACGCCAGAAGCACAAGTGACAAAAGGAAAAAAAAAAAATAGATGAACTGGGCTTCGCTGAAATGAAAAACTTTTGTGCTACAAATGATGCCGCCAACAAGCTAGAAAGACAACCTCCAGAATGGAAGAAAAGTCTCTGAAAATCCTCCATCTGATAAAGGAATGGTAACCAAAATGTATAAAGAATTCTGTAAATTCAGTAATAAAAAAGATGAACACCCTGGGGCGCTTGGGTGGCTAAGTTGGTTGAGCATCCTCCCTTCTTGGTTTTGGCTGAGGTCATGGTCTCAGCATTATGGGATCAAGCCCTGCACCAGGATCCACGCTCGGCACAGAGCCTGCTTAAGATTCTCCCCAAACTGACTGCACTTGCGCACTATCTCCCTCAAATTTAAAAAAAAATTAATAAAGTTGAACGACCCAATTTTTAAAAAATGGATAAAGGACTTGGATGGTACTTCTCCCGAAGAGCTATACAAATGGCCTAGAAACACATGAAAATACGCTCAACATCATTAGTAACCATGGAGATGCAAATCAAAACCACAATGAGACACCTCACACCGATGGGATGGTTAGAATTAAAAAAAAAAGGGGGGGGGGCGCCTGGGTGGCTCAGTGGGTTAAGCCGCTGCCTTCGGCTCAGGTCATGATCTCAGGGTCCTGGGATCGAGTCCCACATCAGGCTCTCTGCTCAGCAGGGAGCCTGCTTCCCTCTCTCTCTCTCTGCCTGCCTCTCTGTCTACTTGTGATCTCTCTCTGTCAAATAAATAAATAAAATCTTTAAAAAAAATGTATTTAAAAAAAAAAGGAAAATAATGAGTGTTGTCCAGATGTGGAGAAATTGGAAATCCCGTAAAATAAATGCAGGAAGAAATGTACAACAGTACAGCCAATTTGGAAAACAGCTTGGCAGTTTCTCAAAACGTTAAACGTGGAGTTAGCATATGACTTAGTTAGCTATGCTATTGCTAGATGAAATTTTCCCGCAAGAAAAACGAAACATATACCCACATAGAAGCTTGCACAGGAGTGTTCACAGCAGCCAAAAGGTGGCAACAACTCAAATGTCCATCAAGTGGTAGATGGATACACAAATTGTGGCCCATTCATACAAGAATATTATTATATTACTCAACAACAACAACAACAAAAAAGAAGCTTTGAGACATGTTACACCATGCACGTTAAAAACGTCCTGCTGAGGGGCGCCTGGGTGGCTCAGTGGGTTAAGCCGCTGCCTTCGGCTCAGGTCATGATCTCAGGGTCCTGGGATCGAGTCCCGCATCGGGCTCTCTGCTCGGCAGGGAGCCTGCTTCCCTCTCTCTCTCTGCCTGCCTCTCCATCTACTTGTGATTTCTCTCTGTCAAATGAATAAATAAAATCTTAAAAAAAAAAAAAACAAACAAAACAAACAAACAAAAAAAAACGTCCTGCTGAGCCAGACACCAGAGGCCACACAGAATAGGAGCCCATTTTCATGAAACGTCCGGAACTGGCAAATCCATAGAGACAAAAAACAGACCGCTAGTTGCCAGGGTTTGGGAGAGGGAGGATGGGGAGTGACTCCTCATGAGCTTGGGGTTCCTTCTGGAGTGATGGAACTGTTATAAATTTATCTATTTATTTAATTATTTAGATTTATTTATAGATTTATTGGAGGGAGAGCGCATGTGCTCACACACACAGGGAGAGAGGCAGGGGCTAGAGAGAGAAACCCAACCAGACCCCCGTGATGGTGGAGCCCCACGAAGAGCTTGGTCCCATGACTCTGAGATCATGACCTGAGCCAAAACCAAGAGTCAGACACTTAAGCGACTGTGCCATCCAGGTGCCCCAGATGTGTTATAAATTTAGATCCTGGTGATGGTTATGCAACTGTGAACAGACTAAAAATCTGTGATTTGTATGCATGAAATAGGTGAATTATATGGTATGGTCTGTGAATTCAAAAAAAAAAAGTTAAAGACATAAGGGAAACAAAGAAAGGGCCACCCACTGGGCACGAGAGAGTAGAGAGAAGAGAAATGAGTGGGAAAGATGGAGGTAGCAGTCACTTCGGGAGCAGTGGGGATTAAAGGTGGTCTGAGCCAGCTCTGCAGGTTCTAGGACACTAGGGGTGAGTGATCTGGGCAGAGAAGAGGGGAATGGATGCCAGGCTTGTGTACCTTACAGGAGCAGAGCAGGGTAGGACTAATTGGGAGAGGGCCATGGGGACATATGGTTTGAGTGCAAGGCTGGAGGGCGGCACAGGACAGATGATTAGCATGGGGTGCAGGATGGAAAGCAGGGCTGTTGCACTTGCTGTTCCCTCCACTTAAGGAACTTTCGGAGAGGTCCTTCCAGCCCACCCTGGCTAAAACGGACCCTGGTGAGCTGGAGCCTTGCCAATATAGGAAATTCTGGTGCGACACATTCATCTCCTCTGCGAGGCTGTGAGCTCTTCCAGACAGGACTCAGTGCCACATGCACACTCAACAAACAACTACTGAATGCAGGGACAGAACAAAGACCACGCCACCAGAAGGGGTCTCCTCCTCAGCCCACTGTAACCAGGGGGCAGGTCTGTATATGCTACAACGCAAGCTGGTGTGAAGGGGTGCAACTAGGAAGCCCAACCCTAGATAACGGTCTAGATGGCACATGGGAGACACTACCATGTCATGAACTGGAAGAGGACTGGGATTAAGGGCACATTGTGACTTAAAAATAAAAGAGACATGCTGACTAGGAGCAGCCCAGGGAGGCTCACAGGCTGGGACCCTTCTGCCAGCCTGGTCTGTACCACACACAGGTGCACATGTATCAACAGACCTCAAGCCGCACACGTGAGGGGTACACTGGCCTGGGTGTTAAGTCACACTTTGAGAAAAGAAATTGAAGAGATTCAGATCACATTTTCATTCAGTGTGTTCTGGGATGAGTCAAGCCTGTTTTTGTAACGGCCCTCAGGCTAAGAACATTTTTAGGTTGGTAAACAGTTGTTAAAATGCAGCAGCAGAAGAGCGCCTGGTTGGCTCAGTTGGTTAAGCATCCTTCAGCTCAAGCTGTGATCTTGGGGGTCTTGGAACTGAGCCCCACTACAGTCTTCCCACTTCGTGGGGAGTCTGCTTGTCCCTCTCTCTCTACCCTTGCCCCTGCTCATGTTCTCTCATGCTTGCTTTCTCCCTCTAATAAATAAATAAAATCTTTAAAAAAAAAAATAAAGAAGCAGCAGTGGATAGAGACCATCTGCATAAAATGTTTATCTGGCCCTTTATAGAAAAGTCTGTCAACTGCTGTTCTGAGAAACAAAAAAGCCAAGGGGCTGGAAAGAGCTTGAGTTTTCCCCTGATACTTTCCCACAGTCTGAATTCTTTCTTTACCATGCCTGTATATATTTTTTTAATTGAGGCACATGTGCATAACAATAAATGTAAAGTTTGACGAGTTACGGGAAATGCATTCATGCTTTTTAAAAATTTGTATCTCTGTTAACCCTAGGTGCAAGTATATGTCCCTTCTACTTTTTTTTTTTAAGATTTTTAATTTATTTATTTGACAGGCAGAGATCACAAGTAGGCTGAGAGGCAGGCAGAGAGCGAGGAGGAAGCAGGCTCCCTGCTGAGCAGAGAGCCCGATGCAATGCGGGGCTAGATCCCAGGACCCTGGGATCATAACCTGAGCTGAAGGCAGAGGCTTTAACCCACTGAGCCACCCAGGCGCCCCTACTTTTTTTTCTTTTACATTTTTCTGTGTTGAGCCTAATAGCAAACTTCTAAATGTTACTTAAAACATTTGAAAAATTTAAGAATACATATTGCTGGGACGTCCGCGGGTAGGTACTACAGGGAGGAACACCTAAAGTCCCTTAATGTTCCGGATCCAGCATGAGTGTTACACTGGGTGGCCATGGGGGTAGGTAGCAGCCTCTCTCGGGCCTCAGTTTCCCCACTTGTGAAACGGAAGTGTGTCCGAGGGCTGAGGTTGGTTCTTAGCCAACCGCAGAATGGAAAGGATTAAGGGGACCGACCTTCCAGACTGTTCTGTGAAGAAAACAAAGCTCAGTAAGCGTTCGACAAACTCCAGCAGTTACTCTCGTCACTACCGAAGCTATCGGGGATACCTGGGCTCCGCCTCCCGTCACACCGCGGTGGAAACTGAGGCCCTCAAGACTCCCCGGCGACCCCCCCCCCATGGCGGCGTCCCGAAGCCCCAACTCTGACACCCCGGCGCAGTGCAACACTGACCCGACAGTCCCCGACGCGGAAGGTTCCGCTTGTAGTCGATGGGGCCATAGCCCCCCGGAGGGGGCATGTCCTGTTTCACCTTCGATGCTGCCATGCTCACAGGACCCCAACTTCCGGCCGCGGGCGGAAGTTACGTCCGGAGGCCGTCGCCATGATGAGTGTGGCTGAAAGTACCGCGCATGTCGTGGGCGGGACTAGGGCGTCTGGGACTCTAGTGTAGCTATCCCACCGTGAAGGAGAGCTTGGGCAATAGGTCCAGGAATCCACTGGGAGGCGGGGTGCAGCCGAGGATTCCCTATCATTTTTCTTAGACGGGGCTTGGTTCAGTCGGTGTAGATGCCTGTAGCCCGTCTGGTCGCCCGGGTTCTTGCCCTAAAGGACCTCCATACACCTTTCCTCTGATGTGGTCCTGAGGCCAGAGACCCCAAGCTCCTGAGGGAGCCGGGTCACCGAGTTACCAAGTTAAGCTCCCTCTCTCGTTTTCTCCCCTTCGCGGGCGTCTCAAGGCTCCACATGGCCAGGGCCGGGTACACAAAGCTAGGGGGCGACTGCTGCTCAGCTTCGAGTCATGAGGAGCCACCCCAACGCCAGGCATGGATTCTGCTCCTGAGTGGTCGTCGGGACCCCTTGCTAACAGGTTCTCATGTGAACTGGGCCATTCAGAGCGATTATGAGTCACAAAGCCTGATGGCCTTGGGGGGCCCCGTGGGGCGGGGTCCAGGGGGCCCCCACCCGGAGGCCGGGTGGGGTGACGCCTGTGGTCACTTCACAAGGCAGAAATTGTTACCTGGGCAATAAAAGGCACCTCTGCGGCGGGGACCCGGGAGTGGGCACATGGGGGTGCGGGTGTGCAGGTGCCAAGCGCCATGGGTTAGGCCCGAGATTGGAGTCCGGCCGCCCCCCGACAGCAGCCGCCTCCTGCTCCCCGCGCGCCCCAGGCGCCACCATGTCGGGCGACAAACTTCTGAGCGAACTCGGCTATAAGCTGGGACGCACAATAGGCGAGGGCAGTTACTCCAAGGTGAAGGTGGCCACGTCCAAGAAATACAAGGGCACAGTGGCCATCAAGGTGGTGGACCGGCGGCGCGCGCCGCCCGACTTCGTCAACAAGTTTCTGCCACGCGAGCTGTCCATCCTTCGAGGCGTGCGACACCCGCACATCGTGCACGTCTTCGAGTTCATCGAAGTGTGCAATGGGAAGCTCTATATCGTGATGGAGGCGGCTGCCACCGACCTGCTGCAGGCAGTGCAGCGCAACGGGCGCATCCCCGGGAGCCAGGCACGCGACCTCTTTGCGCAGATAGCTGGGGCTGTGCGTTACCTGCATGACCACCACTTGGTGCACCGTGACCTCAAGTGCGAAAACGTGCTGCTGAGCCCCGACGAACGCCGCGTGAAGCTCACTGACTTTGGCTTTGGTCGCCAGGCACATGGCTATCCTGACCTGAGCACTACCTACTGCGGCTCGGCCGCCTACGCGTCTCCTGAGGTACTCTTGGGTATCCCATACGACCCCAAGAAGTACGACGTGTGGAGCCTGGGCGTAGTGCTCTACGTCATGGTCACCGGGTGCATGCCCTTCGACGACTCGGACATCGCTGGTCTGCCCAGGCGCCAGAAGCGCGGCGTCCTCTACCCCGACGGCCTCGAGCTGTCGGAGCGCTGCAAAGCCCTGATCGCAGAATTGCTGCAGTTCAGCCCGTCTGCCAGGCCCTCAGCGGGCCAGGTAGCGCGCAACGGCTGGCTGCGTGCTGGGGACTCCAGCTAGAAGCCGGGGTTCCCGCCATTCCCGCCGCCCCGAGCACTGCGCAAGCGCAGTGCATGCGCGCGAAGCGCGCTTCCGTACTCTCGCGAAGCCGACACGCGCCACTGCGCACGCGCACTTCCCTCTTTTTCCTGACTCTGGATGGCTGGGGCCATAGTCGCCCCTGTTTAGAATCTAGCTCCTCTCCCCAAGATCCCGAGAGCAGGAGGGCGCAAGCGCTTCCTCTGTTTCCCAAGAGAAGGCCTCGGGAGGGGAAGGGACAAGAAGAAATGGAAGCGTTGCGTCAGCGCGGAATGAGCGATGGCTGTGGGCAGGCGGTGGATACTTGGAGGAGCTGCCAGGGAGTGGACGCGTGTGGAGGGCGTCCTTCTCTAGTCACCCGCTCATGCTGGTGGGGAAGGCACGGTCCGAGCGCTTCCTCCTTGGAACTTGCAATAAACTCGCTCTTCCTCACACCTGCCTCCACCAATGGCCCCCTTTTACCAAGTAGGGGTGGGAGGTTATCCACCAGCGGAAGTCAGGCGTGGCGCCTCATTGTAGAGAAAGACTTGTTGAGGTTCTAGCTCTAGGTCTCGAAAAGGAATTGGGAGGATTCAGACTAGACTTTTGGGTTCTCCAGTCTCAAAAGAACTCAAAGGGTCGTGATGGCCCTGGGAATAGAGATGCAGGGCTGGGAGCAAGGATCCCAGCACCATCCCCGTGTTTAAGAATGGAACAGAGTTGGGGACAAGGGGAGGGAGCTGTCTCAACAGAAACTGAGTTTATAGATGAGGAAATTGAGGCTCACACAAGTGACACTTGCCCAAGAACACATCTGAAATTTGAAACTAGATATGGCTGGAGTGGGGTGGGGAGGTGGTGGAAACTCTCCTTAATAAGGGCACTTCCTTGGTAAAGAAGTTGTCTAGCAGGTGAGAGTCAAAAGAGTGGGGTCAGGAGTCTGCTGGGCAAGATGGTTACTTCAGTCCTCTCTTCATTCATGAGTTTATTGAGTGCCTACTGTGTGCCAAGCTCTGGGACTCCACAATGAGGCTTGGATCTATTCCTTACCTCAGTGAGGACGCCAGTGAAAAGTCAAGTAAAAATCAATAGCATGGAAAGAAAAGACTTGTAATTTGTGCTAAATGCTGGGTGAGGGGAGGGGCAGGTGACCAAGGAAGGACGGAAACAGACATTTGAGCTTAACCCTGAGAGAATCACACACTGGAAACAGCAGAAGGAACATGTTCTGAGTGTTCCCAAGACACACTGGAGCTGGTGTGTTGGGAGAATGCCACAAAAAGTCCTACGGTGGGAGTGGACAGGGAGGAAGAAGAGGTGGAGAGGTAAGTGTATGTCTGAAGAGGGGACCCACAGGTCCTGGGGGAAATTGGGGATTATTTTGTTGCAATGAAGTTAGTGGGTTTGATGACAGCAGCTCTCACTTGGGGTGCACTGACGATGTCTCTCTAAGCCCTAATTCTACCCATGTCGTTGCCCCACACAGTCTCTGAGGAGGCTGGTCATCTTGTGTGTCTGGTAACTCCCCACTCCTGCTCACTCACCCTTTGTGTTCTCAGGTGCCCTGGGGAGTAAATGTCAGCTCTTCCCTAACCGCTTTTGAATAGGCAGATGAGGAAACTGAGGCTAAGAGAGGGGAAGTGACTAGTCTCCTGTCCTGGCTGGTTCACATCTGAGCCAAGAAAGAAAACCCAACCCCTCAGGTTTACACTAAGGAGGATGCCTCTTCTGGTCTGGACCATTCTGTAGACTCTGCACCTGGAAAATGGAGGCAGGAATCTTATCTTTCAGGTTGTAGGGAGAGGCTATGTGGTTCATTGAAAGACCACACCCTGAACCTTCTTGAGGCTCCCACTACACTCAGAATGAAACCCACATCCTCAACCCTTTTTCCTGTGGCCCAACCACACTGCCTGCCTTGTCCTTGACCCGACAAGTTTGGTCTTACCTCTGAGCCTTTGCACTGGCTGTTGCCATTACCTGCACCACTTACCAGTTTCTTTATTCCAGACTTGGTTTAAGTCTTGTTCTTTCCCTCCTAGCTCTTGTCACAAGGAATCCTAGTGCCTTGGGTATGGTATGTGCCTTTTTCATCTGTAGATTAATGTGTATGAGCAATGGGGCCTGGGTCTTTTCCTACCCCATAGCCATAGACCTGTTGATTGGTTCAGAGGGGACAAGGCCTCAAGGATTGAGGCAGTTGTCCCATTTGTTGGCTGGAGAAGCTGCTTGACACTCACCCCTGTTGAGTCAGTGGGTCAGTGGAGGAACCTGTGCCTAACCCAGTGAAACCTCACTTGAGGGCTGAATTTGGAGCCCCAGAAGTGTGCTTCTCACAGCCAGTGGTGGGGCATGGGGCACCAGTCAGGATGTTTCACAGGTAGACTGGGACAGTTTTGGGTTTAATTTCTGTAATGTCTTCTGTCAGTTCTGTGCCTTGTGAAACGTAGTTAGGTGTGGTGGTTAGAGAGGACCATCAACCCCCAGGCTGGAAGCAGGAATGTCTTAACAATGTCTTCCTCGTTAATGGGGAAACAAGGGGTCACCCTGCTACACCTTCCCCAGTCTCCAAACTGTCCCAAAGCTGGGACAAAAATAAGTGCAGGAAAAGCAGGGCTGAGGGGACAAAAGAAATATACACCCAATATGTTGTCCATTTCTTTATTTTCTGTCAGATTCTAAAACTTCCTCATGACACAAGTATAGCCATTGATTCCAGCCTCTTGTTTATTGGAACTTCTATTCTGGTTTGGTGGTCAACCTTTTACATTTATTATCAAAGATTTAGAGTCACAATAAATACAAGTGACAACCTCCCCACCCACCCATCCCACAAACCCCCACCTTCCAAATACCCTGCACTAGTGTAACTTTCTATTACACTTTCATTAAGGATTATAAAACTTTAGCTGTCCTTAAAAAAAAAAAAAAAAAAAAAAAGCTCAGTCCAAGTTCTTTAGGCAACCATCATGTGCAGCATAACTCGGCATCAAATAAAAACCCAATGGTGCAGCAGCAGCAACGACTGTCTTTTCCATGATTTACACCCCTGTGATGAGAGTATTTATATAGAAAACTCCTCCCCATGTCTTTCTGTCCATAGGAAAATGACGTGTGAGACACAGGAACCACAACACCCAGCGCAGCTGTACTCAGTTGGCTTTCATTCCCTCTGCACTGGGGCCAAGTTTGCTTCATAAAGGTCTTAGGGTACAAACAGGAGTAGAGGTTACCCCTGGGAGGGCCACTGTTGGCCTTCTCAAAGGTGAGGGTCCCAACATCACAGTTGGGACACTGGGGACCCAGTGACATGGGTAGGATAGCCAGAGCAATGGGAGGCTCCAAGTGGACACACATGTATCTACATGAACACTCGTGTTTACATGTATGACAGCCACTTCAAACATGCAGCCCTTCACCCTTGAGTGACTATCATCTTGAACAGTTTCCAGTTGCCAGAGTTCATGTCACAGGTAACTTGGGACCATCATCATCCTCCCACATTGTCACTGCTTGTAAGAACCAAGTCCTTTCAGTCCTGAGGCTCCTGCGGTGGGGGTGGGGGAGACCAGGACCCCAGCACTGTGACCATTTCTGACAGGCTTTGCTGCTGGGAGAACACTCAACGTTACTATCGGTTTCCTAATGTCTAAACCCCACATGCAGAGAGGTATTTAATATGCCTTTCCTGCAACATCATAAACCTCATCAAAGAACTACTAATTTGGGGCTTATCAGAGAAGTTATACTGCGAAGGGGAAAACAAAAGAAAAAAAAAAGGGAGGGGGTAAGAGTTTTGATACAGTAGAAATGAACAAAAGATTAAGGCATCTCACGTTCTTCTCTCCTTTAAAAAAAGTTACATGTCACAGTAAGTGGTCCCTGATGGGATTATTCCCAGGGACCCTGGGCTGGAGGAGGAGAGCCAGGGCCAGTAGCCCCATCCTCCACCTGTGGTGGTCGAGTTTGTCTGAATTCATGAGGCCCACTTAACAGCTCAGGGGCCGGTAGAAGTCCAGCCAGGAAAGGTTGAGTGGAGGTGGGTTCCTGAGCACAGAGATGAGCGAGGTTCTAATGGGCTGAGGTTGAGGGTCAACCTGTGCAGCACAGTTCAGCTTGGGCCCATGAGTCATAGACCCATTCAACCCCAGCTGGGGCGTGACAACCCTGGCACACCCCTCCAGCGCAGAGGTGACTCTTGCCTGGACACCTGATCCCAAGTTACTGCATAGAACGGACGTCTGTTTGCCCATAGAAGTGGCCAGCCTAGGTGCTCCTTCTTGAAGGATTTGGAAAATCTGGCCCACATCATTGAACAGAGAGGGCTAACAGCTCAGGATAGTATAAGACAAGTATTTATTTGCCAGGCACACAGAAAAATGTGAGAAATAGAAATGCTTGCATACTCTTGATTTTTTGGTGTAAAACACCCCCATGTCAATTTCCCTCCTTTCCCCCAAATCCCTGGATCTTGGAATGAAAGCCACCCTTCCTTGCCCTCCCCTCCTCCAGCCCCTCTAAGTTATGCACTCAAAACAAAAATCAATTTAAAATACAGGGTTTTACACAACAAAAAAATTAGAATGTTGCAAAACTAGGTCTTCTACCGCGGGTCAAAATGTTGCTAAACATGGATATTCACACATGAGAGAGGGGGTTAAATGAGCCTTTATTAGAATGTTGTAGCAGTGTGTTTTGAAGAAGGAGGCCCTACAAAATAAGGATTTTAAATTAAGTCCCTAACTGCATGGATAGGAAAACTAGGGCTGGGGCTGAAGTGGGGAGCAAGAGTACCCCATCTCCACGTCGACAAACGTGTGCGTGCACACAGGACACCCACGCACCTGCACGGAGACAGCCCTGTGCAGAGCACACTCATGACAGCTTCTGCCTATCCTCATGGAACCGATTTTTAGGAAGTTGGATAAACCAAAATGAAACACAAATAAGAGCAGACCTGATCCTTTGCATAAGACATTTCTGTAGAGTCGAAAGAGAGTTAAAAAACAACAACAACAACAACAAAACAACAAAACAAAACAAAAAACCAAAACCAAAACCAAAACAGTCTGAAGGCGAACCCTGGCAGCATGGCCCTGTTTTAAGGGAAAGTTCTAAACTAGACCCAAATGAAAACCCTGAAGTCTTGGAAGGGCAGGGGTACTTCCCCACCAGACACACCTGACAGAAGCATAGGCCAGGGCAGCTTAAGATGGTGTCCATCAAAATAAGTAAGTAAAGGAGAAATTTAATAAAATAAAACCACAACAACAAAAAAACACAATAGCCCGCCCCTTCAACTTCCCACTCAGGCTCTGGGTGTTGCTGCCAATTCTCTCTCCCTCCTCTATTGGCGGCGTGCGGCTTCTGGGATCCCAGGCTCTCTGGCTGGGGTCTGGGTTGCAGTTTGTTCTTCTGCTAAGTGTGGGAGGTCCAGGGTCTCCGGGATGAGCAGCAGCAGAGGCCTTCCGCTAGAGTGAGGGCTAGGCAGTCAGTGGCCCACCCTCTGGGGTGTGGGGGCCGTGCTCGGCAGGGACCCCTAGGTCTGCACGGTTTACTTTAAACTCCATCATCATGAGGTGATTTAAAAAAAATCTGTCAACCTAAAGATTGCCATGAAGGAAGGCAGTCAAAGACTGGGAGGCTAAGATGGGGAAAAGCAAAAACAAAACAGAACGCTCCGCTCGACTTCAGAAGCCCCGGGCGCCGGTCTCGCCGAGCGTGTCACAGTGTCCAGGGTGAGCCGTCCGTGCACCCTGCCGGGGGGTGGGGGAGTGGGGAGGGGTTGGGGGCGCTGAAAGAAAGGGCCAGAAGCAGAACCAGCCCCCAAGGTCCACTTTTCTGCTGGTGTTGGGCAAACTAAAGGCAAAGAAAGGAAAAAAGCCCAAGGGAAAGGTCCCTCAGTGATATTCCTCGTCCACCTGTGAAGCAGCCCCTCAGCTGCGACGAGATTCTGCAGCCAAGAACGGGGCCCTTGCTTCTGCAGCGCGGCCGGCGCTCGCTCACTCGTTTCCTCAGGGAGTACGAGGTCTTCCCGAGTGGAGGGTGGCAGGGCCAGGTGGGAGGGAGGAGGGAGCCTGTTCTCCACTGGGCCCGGCTCGCACTATTTCCACGTGGCTGACTGGGGGATGGAGCGTGGCGGGATCATGTCCAGGAGGTACTCCCGCTGGCGGTCCACCGCTGAGGAGGTCTTGTGCACTGCCAAGCTCGGGCTGACAAACGCAAGGGCCCCGCCTACAAAAGAGCACAATGATAGGGTTTTTAATGGTAGAGTAATATTCTCTCATGAAAACATTAATTAAAAAAAAAAGATTTATTTATTTGACAGATCACAAGCAGGCAGAAGCAGGCAGAGAGGGAGAGAGGAGGAAGCAGGCTCCCCACCGAGCAGAGAGCCTGATGCGGGGCTCGATCCCAGGTCCCTGGGACCATGACCTGAGTCGAAGGCAGAGGCTTTAACCCACTGAGCCACCCAGGCACCTCACCCCAAGAGTATTTTTGGTGGCAGCTACAACATTTTGTGGAACAAATGTTCTGAGGTCAAATGCAATACGGAAAGCTCTCTACATACGAAAGAGAAACCTGACTGGGTCCTGCCCAGAAACCAAGGGTAACCTGGAGTGCTGGGAGAACCCTTTTGGGAAATGCTTTTATGCTACTAGATATTTACCTCTCCTCCTACTACTGAACACAGCAACTACTTACTCCTTCACATTCATCACCTTAAACACACAGTTTTCACATGGCTGCTACCACTGTGTACACACGCACACACCTGTATCTGATTTTGCATACTTTCAAAATTTTCCATAAAAGGAATTTTCAAGCAGCCGTGAGTTCTTAGCTGCATCTTGCACATGCTGCACAAAAGCCTCTCTGCCCTTGTTTACAAATGCTCTCTAGGCTGCTCCGATTCCTCCGCAGCCAGACCAATGTACTCCCTTCCCCTGAGTTTCCCCCTGTGGAAGGCTCGGATTCTTGGCCACACTTCTAACTCTAGGGTCAGCTGCACACACAGCTGACTCTGGTGTTTTGTTTGCATGGCCGGCCTGGCTTTCCCAGCTCTGCCTAAGGAGATGGTTTTCATGATGTCACGCCCCTTTTAAACCTACGGGGATACAATAAACTTGGGCGGGGGAAGGGAGGGACACTGGTTCCCATAGCCCTTTGTGCCTACCTTTCACTTTCCTGTTTTGATGGAAACAAATATTTAACTGTCACCTTAATGCTGGCACATAAATACTAAAAAAGAAGGAGGGAAGCGGTGTGGGGGACAACCCAGGGATGGCTGGGAGTGCTCACCTGAGGGCACCCCCCACTCAATGAGTTGTTCCTCAAATGTGCTTTTCTCAGAATCCTCTGCCACCCACCCTAGTTAAAACCCTAGCCCCTGCCCCAGGGATCTTACCCTTCCCCCACCCCTCTGGATGTTCTTGTTCTGTTTACTCTTTGCACCACCTGACCTAAAGCAGAGGGTGGGAAGAGTGTCTCAAAGAGCAAGAAATGAAGAACACTACCTGGCTGAAAAAGTTAGTGCACCAGAAAAGGTACAACAGTAACAGCAAAAACAGGTGTTCCCTATGGCAGGAAGGGGTCAGGGGGCCAGAATTGGCAAGATAAGTGTCTGTGCTGACAGGTGTCCACTGGATGGTGTGTGTGTGAGACAGACACACACACACACACACCCTAAACTCGGTTTGCTCAACATTTTGAGTCAAGAGCTAAGACTCTGGGTCTAGAGTGTACAAAGGGGGGAAATCAGTATTTACCTAGGGCCACCACTTGTTTGGGACATCCTGTTTGGTGAACAGTGATTAAGCTGAACAGTCAAAAGCAGCTGCTCTCAGGGAATAGGTCTGGGGTTTCAGGGCTCTCTGCACCATTTCTGTTCACCCTGTGTATGTGCAAGTCTCAGACAAACGCAAGGAAGGGACAGATGTCACCATGTGGGGGCAGCTCACCTGTACTTAGGGGTGCCTTCTTCCAGTTGGTGGTGGCATTGCCCTTGCCGGTGCTTACAACTCTCTCGGAATGTCTGCCGGTCCTGCTGACAAGGGCTGTGGCTGAGGCTGCGTTCTGCAGTTTGGGTGACTGGCTGAACGTGTGCAGGACACCACGGGGCGTTGTGGTCGAGCCCCGGGACAGCTGGCTGGAGGCCTACAGTGGAGAAAGGGTGTGATGGCTCATGTGGGGAAGGTGGTGACAGAGGGCAAGACGCTCAGCGCAGCCTCTCCGTGCTCTGGCCGACCTCTTCCCACCCACACAGGGTCCCTAAAGTCCAAAATCAGGAGACCAGGTAAGTTACACCGAGGGGAGGGGTAGGAGGGAGGGAGAGAGAGACAGACAGACGCAGGCAGCGTGACAGTCGGCGACTGACGTGGTCACGGTCTGGGGCGTGAGGGCTGGTTGGTGGCGCGGTGCAGGGGCTCCCGGCACCGCAGTTCTGACCTGTAGCACAGCCCCGTTACTCCAGTCGCGGGCCTCTCCTGAGCGGAACGCCAACTTACGCCGGGGTTTTATGACCTATACAAACGGGGTTGAAATCGAGGTCAGCACCATCCACAGACGGCCTAGGGTGACCTAGAGTGACCAAGGGCAGCAGCTGTGGCCCCACGAGGCCCAGTCCCCATGGGACAGGCCATTTCCTGAGGGCAGCACAGCCACCCACTATATAAGGATCTTGAGAAGATGTTTATTAATGAATTACAAATGACTTCCGAGGACACAAAAAATTGCCAACAGGGTGCTTTGGGTCTACAGGGGGTGGGAAAGCAAAGCATTAAAAAAAGCAGCCAAAACTTGACTTCAAACTTGCTTCTCTCCTTAATTTAGCTAGAACATTTCTTCCAAATGCCCCTTTTGCATCTCAATGTGGCTTTCAGAAAAGTCCTTTTAGACAAGAAGTACTTGTCAGCCGGAACACTGCACGTGAAAGCTACAAAATCTAAAGAAACTGCAAATTAGTATTTTCACCACCAAAGGCCACCATTAAATGCAATTTAGACACACAGTTAACCACCAGGCAGATAACTGCCCAGTGTGGGACAGAACGTCAGAACATCTTGCTTGCTAGCAACAACTCCCGGCTAAGGGAAGGGAATAAGGCCCCTCTCCTAGAAAGTGAGGCCGCCCAACCCCCACTCCCAGGCCGCAGGGCCACAGCTTTGGCTCCCCAAGGACTCTCACCTGCTTTAGTGCGGGGTGTGGGGCGGCGGCAGGCTCAGCCTTGGCCTGTGTGGGGGCGGCACCCTGTTGTAGGAGGCGCTGCTCGATCTCCTGTTCCTGCTGCAGAGCTTTCACAAAAGCAGCCTTCAGCCGGCTCGTGTGCTCTACCTTGAGTGCCTTCTTCTGGTTGGATGCCATGCAGTTCTCACACATGATGGCGCCACCCTTCTCCTCCCGCCAACGGCATGTGAAGTCCGTCTTGCACTGCGCACACATGTAGGGCTCCCGGGACAGAACAGCAGCAGCTGACATCCTGCCCGCTGCAGGAAGATACGTGGGCTCATGTCATAGGAACAGGATGCCAGAGTCAGAGCCCCTACCATCCAGGACAGGATGAGGACGTGTGACAGATCTGGAGCAGTGCCCTGGACTGTGGCTCAGCTGGCATCAGTAAGCCAAATCCCAAGACACTGTCTGTTTGGCATGCATGTACTGGTGCCAACTATGTGTGGACACCAGGCCAGCCTTGCACCTTGGGGAAGGTTTGCTGATAGAAAGTGAAGCAGCTTTGGAAAATGCCATGGACTAGGTACACGGGGTACCAACTCTCAAGAACCTCAGTGCTCTCTAGGGGCACCTGGGTGTCTCAGTCAGCTAAGCGTCTGCCTTCAGCTCAGGTCATGATCCCAGGGTCCTGGGAGCCCTGAGTTGGCCTCCCTTCTCAGGGGGAGCCTGCTTCTCCCTCTCCTTCTGCAACCCACTTTGTGCTCTCTCAAATAAATAAAATCTTAAAAAGAACAAAAGTGATCTCAGATTAGCTCCTCCCAACTGCCTTTCCTACTTTCCCCCACCTTCTCACAGTGAAGAGGAGGTGACCCTCCGGGTCCCACTTTGCTGTGATAGGCATTCTTGCCAGTGGGCCAGTCAACTAAGGACTAATTATCCAGCAGATACTCTGGCTGACAAATGTCATACCCATTGTCTTGTGCATGCAAACCTCCTAAAAGGGCAACCCACACTGTTATCTTGAGAAGGAAAGCAAGGCTAAGGAGATAAAGTGTCTTGCAGAGTCACACACCAGTGGCAGGGCCAGGACTCACACGTGCTGCCCAGCTGAGGGCACTCTGGGGCCCTGGCCCCTTTATCTGAGAAACGGGAGCATTGCATCCCCTTGGTTGGCCATAGGAAGGGTGACTGGGGAAGCCAAGTAAAGTGCATGCTCAGGTATGGGATCAATATTCTTTTTGTCATTGAAAGTGAAGTAAGGTGGGGAAGCCTGGGTGGCTCAGTCAGTTAAACCTCCAACTCTTGATTTTGGCTCAGGTCAGAATCTTGGGGTTGTCAGATTGAGCCTGCACTGGGCTCCACCCTCAGGACGGACGGAGTATGCTGTCCCTCTCCCTCTGCTCCACCTCCCACTTGCTCATTCTCACCCTTTTTCTAAAATAAATAAACAAAATCTTTAAAAAAATAAGGAAAAAGAAAAAAGAAAGAAAAAGTGAACTAAGGGGCATGTTTTGTATTTTTGTAGTTATCTTTTTTCTGTCTAGAGTACTCAAGGATTTAACTTCCTCATGACATCAGAGACAATGCTGCCAAGAGACCCTGGGCCTCTTTCCAGCCCTGGGCCTGCCCAAGCTGCCCCTGAATGCTGAGGGGCTATATAGGATCAGACTGGGGAAGCCCCTCACCCCAGGCCCCCAGCTCCAGGCTCTCACCTGCAGCTAACATGCTCCGGTGAAAAGAATACATCACCTCCAAACGTCTAACCCTAGAGGACACAGTACCTCTTTCTAGGGAGCTGTAGCAGGGATGACCAACATGAGAGTGGAAACATTGGTACAAGGCTGTACTTATTAGTCACCCAGGCTGGGGCTCTGGGAGGCATCAGGGGACACCTCAAAAGGAGCTCAGAACTTCCTCCCAGTTAGGTCCCATTTTGGGCGATACAAGAAGTATACTGACTCCTAATGAGAGAACAGGTAGATATGGGCTGAGTGGGAAGAGCAGATGCCCAGGGCACACAGATACAGACGGGTGGGCACTGTGACCTGACTTGGGCCTCCCACCACCCACCTATCCCACAGTGGCCTCACGGCAGCTCTTTTGCCAAAATCACTCCATCATAAAGATGACACCAAAGGGATCAGACACATTCAAGGGTGTGAGAGCTCGCACCCTTCCCTGCTGGGCCTGGCTCCCTGACAAGTGGAAGCCACCATCCCCAATTTTACAGAGGACAATGTTGGCCCTACGTGGCTTTCCACTCTCAGCCTGACTCACAGTCAATCCTTCATATGGCCCCGTGGCTGGGGAGGATTTTAAGAGCAATGGTGTGGGTGGGTGGATGGGAGGTAATAAGGAAGCTACAAGTTAATCTGAGATGGCCGGCTGGGCCTTGGCCCTGGGTCTGGCCCCCAACCAAATACGGAGGGCTCTACCTCTAAGAGGCACTAGATACAATGTCCAAGGATGTGATATATCTTTTGTGATATACTGACTAAAGAGGAGGAAGAGAGCACTCCCTCCAATACCCTGACATCAAGCAGGTACTGCAGGGACCCCAACTACCTGTCACGTATACCTGCTTCCTTCCCTCTCTGGAGACAAGATGCAAGCAAGCAGAAGGTGCTTTTCCTTTGTACAGGCCCCATTACTGTTGCTCCCAACTCTGTGCTGGTAAGGGCAGCCCTGAGAGGGGTCGGCATGTCCCAAGAGACAATTCGAGGTATGTGGTCTGAAGCCTACCAGGCCCTCCCTTGCCCTGGACCAGTTACAGCTCCATCTCCTCCTCGGGTCTGAGCATCTGCTGAGATCATGGAGGGAGAGCATTCAGGCTGGCTGCCTAAATAAGATCATCACAAACTGAATCTCCAAGCAGAAACGTCTTCAAATCATCTGGTGGAGGCCCCTCAAAGGCCAACCTGGCTTCCCACCTCCATTTCCAATGTTACTTTTTTTTTTTTTTTTAATTTTAAAGATTTTATTTATTCATTTGACAGAGATCACAAGTAAAGAGGCAGGCAGAGAGAGAGGAAGGGAAGCAGGTTCCCTGCTGAGCAGAGAGCAAGACTCGGGGCTTGATCCCAAGACCCTGAGATCATGACCTGAGCCAAAGGCAGAGGCTTAACCCACTGAGCCACCCAGGCGCCCCTATATGCCCTTTTTTAAAAAAAATCACTAAAACCTCTTAACATGCAAGTGGTGCTTTCCAAACGGTTTCCAAGGAGGGTGATAAAGTGAGTCTGGCCCAGGCCTGGGTGTCCCCCTCCTACCTTCAGGGCTGAGAGCATTCAGGGCTCTGAAAAGTTCTAGCTGGAAAGACCTGTCTGGAAACAAAGCCTGTCAGCCTCCTGTAAATGTTCCTCCTCATGCCTCTCTGTCTGCCCCACCATCATAGAGCAGCTTCTGCCGGCAGACCATGTGTGCAGGTCCTTGGGTGTCCCCAGGGCCCAGCTCTCAGAAGAGGCCCCAACAAGAAAGGTGACTGTGATATGTTTAAGTTATCCGAGGTGATAGATGGTGACCACATTTATTGTGGTGAACACCAAGTAATGTATAAAATGGTTAAATCACTGTATCATACACCTAAAACTAATTAACACTGTATGGCAACTACACTTCAATAGAAAGCATTTTTAAAAATGTAAAAACTAATGGGGCACTGGGGTGGCTCAGTTGGTTAAGTTTAAGTGTATGACTCTTGATTTCAGCTAAGGTCATGACCTCAGGATCCCAAGATTGAGCCCCGTGCTGGGCTATGTGCTAAGTGCGGAGTCTGCTGAAGATCTGCCCTCACCTGCACCCCTCCCATCCCCGGGCTGATGCAACTCGTAGCACACGTGCGCAGTAAATAAACAAATAAATAAATGTAAAAACTGAAACAAGCAAAAAGTAAAGTCTCATAGAAAGCTGGACTGATACAAAAGGTTATGCATAAGATGCCCCACCCCAAGACAGCTCTCAGCATACAGCAGACATTCCAACATGTGCTATGCATTGAAAATAACCTATTGTAAGAAAAACTTCACTGGCAAGAGATGAAAATAGCTCCAAGGCCCACTCACCTTGGGTCTCTAGCAGGTTCTGCACCACTTCCTCCAGGCCGACCAGGTAGATGAATTCGTTGTTGGCAGCGCTGGGCAGGAAGTTCATCTCCGGGGCAGGGGGCTTGGGAGGGGGGATTTCTAGCAGCGTCTTCTCCAGCTGTTTGCGCAGCGCAAGCTTGGCAGCTGCCTGACGACTGGCTGGAGAATCAGCAGAGGTGACCACAGAGGCCACGCTGGTGGGGGTAGAGTTGGCCTGAGCAGAGGTGGCTGTCGTCCCTTTCAGCGACGCTGGGGAAGGCTTTTAGGAGATAACAACTTGGTCAGGGTTCTGGGGGTGCCTAATCCCAGAGACCAGGATGGCACTGTTAGCTGTATTGACTAATGAATCTTTAAGGTAGTAACACCGAGCTGCTTGACATCAGCAAGCCAACAGACAAAGCAGCATTAAACTCATCACCGTATGAGATGACCTATCTTATAAAACATACTTGAGGTTTAGCTGATATCCAATAAACCACACACATTTACAATCTGTATTCTGCTGTGTTTTGCTACATGAGGACACCTATGAAGCCAAAACCGTGACCAGGGCAGTGGGCACCCCCACTCAGGCAACACGGCCACCGTCCCATCACTATGGCCTAGCAGATTTCCTCCCAGCACAGGTCTAGATGGCCGCCATCTTCACAGGGGTGTGAGAGAAGATCACCACAGCACTGGTGGCATTTGCTTCATGAGCACCTTTGTATGTGGTTGTCTGAGACACTAAATGTTTCACTCATCTCATGTGTTCTCATTGGTGTTATGGTGGAGAACAGCTTTTGGACCAACCTCTGTCCTGCCTCTTCCCCCACTCCTAATCTTCGGTGCTCCTGTACTACTTTCTCGTCTTCATCTGGACCCCAGGGCCAATGCTCCATTGTCTCCTTCCTTTAGTTCACCCAGCCCTCAACCCTGTCAGGTGCTTTCCCCAAAACCCAGAGCTGATCACACTAGTGCCCTTAATTTTGTGGGGCTGAGGACCCTTCTGAAAATCTAAGGAAAGCAGCATACACCACCCCCATGAAAATACACACACCTGACAACTTGCACACAACACATCATAGGGCTCAGGGAGCCCAGAATGGTTTCCCAGGGCCCCCTCCCTCACAGAGGGTCTCAAGAGCTGAACAAGTTTCCCAACACAGAGGACACCAGCCATCAAAGCAGCTCAGCCTGGTCTGACATTAGAGAAGACGGAGATGCTGCTCAGAATCCTGCTGGTCAGGCTCTTATCTGAGGGAGGCAGACAAAGATGCACCATGCCAGAGGAGGAAGAGAAGCTAATACAGCCATCAGCAAAAGCCTCTACAGACCCAATAATTTTCTCTGTCAATAAAGCTCTTGCTTCTAGCCTGCCCACCCACCCTGGTCCCATCTTCCTGGCATTACTTTGTGGGAACAGACCCACCCCATCTCAGAGGCTCTGTACAGAGGTGAAAGGACTCGTGGCTAAGAATAGATGTGCTGGTGCTGTGAGGACATTTGCAGACATGCTCCCCTCATGTACTCATGCAGACAGAGAGGAGGGCGAGGAAGGCTCTGGTGCCACTCCACCCCTCTCACCCCCCGCCCCCCAGTCCCAGCCATGTCTAGGCCCATCAGATGCTTTACCTGGCCTCATCCATCCCCCAAAACATCTTGGCTCTGCCACCTGAAGCCTCCCCCACACCCTGTAGCTTAGGTCTGAACCTCTCCCCCTCTCAGGACCTATCCAACTCAGCTAGACTATAGTTCTTAACTCAGGAGGAGCTCCAGTCCAAACCCCCATGGGGCACCCAAGGCCTTGCCTGACTCCTGAGGGAGCAGGCAGCTCACACACCATACTACTCTGGAGACCGGACTATGCCGCAGGACCAGGGGCCCTTGAAGTCTGTGTGTGCGGGGGGTGGGGTTAGGTTAGCTCAGCACAGTCCTCACCTGTGGGATGTTGACAAGCAGACTGGTATTGGGGACATTGGCGACACGGATGAGACCCTGCTGGATGATCCTCTGTCCCTGAATTTGCACACTGGGCACAGATGCCCGGGGGGCCAAGAGGAGCGGCGGCGGCCCCGTGCTGGAATGTTGTCTGATGTTGTGGATTTGCTGTGGGGTGGGACAGAGGATAAGATGATGAAAGGGATGGGGCGCCTGGGTGGCTCAGCTGGTTAAGCGTCCAACTCCTGATTTTGGCTCAGGTGATGATCTCAGGGTTGTGAGACTGAGCCCCACATCGAGTTTTACAGTGAGCATGGAGGCTGCTTAGGATTCGCTCTCTCCCTCTCCATCTGCCCCCTACCCTCCATGCACTCTCCCCAAAAAACCAAAAAACCACACCTTTTTAAGGCTGAATAACATTCCATTGTATGGATATTTCCCCATTCTCTTCCCCCCCTTAAAAAATAATAATAAAAAATAAAATTAAATAAACAAAAAGATGGTGAGAAGATCAATGAAGGGAGGGAAGGGTTGGACCCCGTAATCCCCAAGCTGATGACCAGGAAGGACTGTTCTCATGAGGGGACTGGCTGGAGTAGCCTCTACACATTTTTACACCACACAAGCATACCCTGCTCACCTGAGCCCCCCTGACAAGTGGGGGCATGACGACCTGTGAGCTCGCCTGTGGCCCCAGCTTCGAGGACACCTGCTGCCCACCGCGGACCAGGGGTGGTGGGATGACACTGCCAGGCATTCTTGTTGAAGAGGTCTGTCAACAGCACCAAACCCCAGATTTTACACTTTTTTTTTGTTTTTTTAAAAAAACAAACAGGTTTGCTGTTTGTAAAAGTACATATTTGTTTAAAAGGGGGGGGAAGGACACTAAAATGCCTATTTATTCTAAACACAAAAGAAGAAGGAACATGGATTACGACAACAGCCATGCAGACTGGCTTCACTCAGGAGTGAACTGCACCAACAAGGTAGTACATTTTCACCCACATGACCCCTACAACAGCAGAAGTCCAGCTAACCTGGGCTGGGTGTCACTTTCTTGCTGGTCTGAATTGGGGGCACAGGACTGTTGAGGGAAGGCAGGCCCCTGCTCCGACCTCAGTCTTGTGTCTGGGAGTGGGAGCCCTGCCCATCTCACACTGTGGGCAGGAGGCCCTGCTAGGTCCCACAAACTTGGAACTGTTGAAACAAAAGCAACTTGGTCTGCCTAAATCTTGGTTCTCTAATTTTACTAGGAGCAGTCATAGGAGGAGCCCTCTCAGCAGTGGCATGATTTGTTTGTGATGTCAAAAGTGGCCTACGTTTGGGCCTCACTCCAAAGGAATCATAAGGAATGGGCAGCCTTTCACAGGAACTGGATCAGGACTGCTCAGGAGACTAAGCAGAGGGAATACTGACCTGAAGGGATGGCTTGCCAGAAGGAATGTTCTGGGTGCCCCGCACAAGCGGGGGAGGGGTGGTCACGGCACTCCCAGCAGAGCCTGTGGGCTGTAAGAGCAGACATGCGAGAGATAAGGGGGTCATCAGCCCCATTCCCCTCACATACAATCCAGAGGGAGAAAGACTGGTTTTCTTCCTCTTCCAAAGCCATCTAAGGTTCTATGCTTCCAGTGTAGTCTATAGTGTAGTCTCCAGCTAAAGTCTGTAGCAGGAATTGACACACCTGAAATGGGCAGAGGAGGGGGCGCCTGGGTGGCTCAGTTGATTAAGCGACTACCTTCGGCTCGGGTCATGATCCTGGAGTCCCACATCAGGCTCCCTGCTCTGCAGGGAGTCAGCTTCTCCCACTGACCTCACTCCTCTCATGCTCTCTCTCGAATAAATAAATAAATAATCTCGAAATGGGCAGAGGAGAGATTTTCCAGCACCCCTCCCTCCTGGGAATGCTTGACATCACTCTGTGGTTTAAGAGCAGGTTTTGCCTTCTGGGGGATGTGAAGGACTTGTGGTGACGGCTAAGGCAAACGATGCCAGACTTGAATAGATTAATCCCAACCTTGGTGAGAAAGCACCAAGTCCAAGCACTTCTTAAGGTAACAAATGCCATTGGGTAAGGGACAAGGACAGTGTGTCCTGGGCAGTAAGGGCTGACAGAGTATATAGAACACAAGTCCCCTTAAGGAAGCAGGATAGGAGGATACTCACTTAAGGCTCTGCTTGAGCTCCCACTTGAACACAGTAAGTGGATAAAGGCCAGTGGGCAGAGCCTGCCAATTATTTGTTTCCTTCCCAATTGTTTAAGACTCAGAGGAGTGAACCAAGTCTGTCCCTGTTCCTTATCTAGTGGAATATGTTACTTTAAGAAGTACTTGGTTGGGGCACCTGGGTGGCTCAGTGGGTTAAAAGCCTCTGCCTTCGGCTCAGGTCATGATCCCAGGGTCCTGGGATCGAGCCCTGCATCGGGCTCTCTGCTCAGCGGGGCGCCTGCTTACTCCCCTCTCTCTGCCTGCCTCTCTGCCTACTTGTGATCTCTGTCTGTCAAATAAATAAAATCTTAAAAAAAAAAAGTACCTGGTTTACTGAGATAGTGGTTAAAGTAAAAGGAAGGGTAGCTTTAAAAACCCCAACAACCAAAAAAGTAAACAGAAACAAACAAAAACAAAACAAACAAAACCAAATAAATAAATAAATAAACAAACAAACCAACAAAACAAACCTAACCTTGGCCTACATGGTAATCTGCATTTAGAAGCAGCAAAAGAAGCCTCAGACACCAGGGGAGATGGCAGGAGGAGCCCTAGGACAGAGACTCTGGGGCCTGGGAAGCACTGTGGCATGCCCCTGCAGCATGAGGGAATCAGTCCACAAAACCATGGTAGCTCCTGATGGCCAGCATGGCCCACCTACAAGGTAGGAGGCCTCTCAAAATGCATTTGGGAAAGAGCTCTTAACCCAGAACTTCCAGCAGCTTCTAAGACATCTGTTCTCTGTTTTCTTTCTTTCTTTTTTTTTTTTTTAAAGATTTTATTTATTTGACAGAGAGAGAGAGAAAAATCACAAGTAGGCAGAGAGGCAGGCAGAGAGAGGGGAGAAAGCAGGTTCCCTGGGGAGCAGAGAGCCCGACGCGGGGCTCGATCCCAGGATCCCGGGATCACGACCTGAGCCGAAGGCAGAGGCTTTAACCCACTGAGCCACCCAGGTGCCCCTGTTCTCTGTTTTCTTAACACTTCCCATTTATGAGGACTTTTACATACTCCTATCAAGAATATTCTAAACCAGGGACACCTGGGTGGCTCAGTTGGTTAAGCGGCTGCCTTCGGCTCAGGTCATGACCCCAGCATCCTGGGATCGAGTCCCATATCGGGCTCCTTGCTCCGCGGGGAGCCTGCTTCTCCCTCTGCCACTGTCTGCCTGTGCTCACTCTGTCTCTCTGACAAATAAATAAAATCTTAAAAAAAAAAAAAAAAAAATTCTAAACCAAAACGCACTGTAGTATCCTTATTCTACCTTCCTTTCCACAAAATATATAATCCAAATTTCCATTTTAGACCTTGACCCTTATGCCTCAAGGAAACTTGTTTGCCTGTGATCAGCTGCTCCTGGTTCCCGGTACTAAGGTGGGCCAAGGTAATGAGTCTGGGTTTTCATCCCATTTTAACTGGCTCCTGCTGACTCCTGAGAAGAGAACTGACACACACACACCTTCTGGGTGGTAGTTTCCTTTTGTATTTGACTCTGCCGCAACTTTTTTAATAAAACGAGTTTTGCTTCTTCTAATCTTAACTCTTCTTTCAGTTGCTTAATCATTCTTTCTCGTTCTTCAGGACTGCTTTTCTGCAAGGACAAAAGAACAAGGGTTTAAGGGGAGAGCCATAGCCAGGGAGCACAGGCCCCACCATCACCAACACCATTTGGGGATAATGTCAGGCAGGGTCACCCCCCAACACAGGGACAAGGCTCACCATGAGGGCCTCGGTGCTGGTCTCCTTCAAGGCCTCCTTTGTCAGCCCATTCACCCTTGGGCTTGCGGGCTGCTCATTGTCAGAGAGCACAATCACATCAGGAGAGGGGGCTCTCCTCTCAGACTTCATGTCACTGTGGAGCAGGGAAAGCAGACTGTTATCAGAGTGCCTGGACGCTCCGCCAGTACCGTTCCCCAGAGCCTGGCACCTATATACCACAGATGCCCAGACTCAGACACAGTCATAGCAGGGAGGTGGAGAGCATGGCTGACCCACTCACTCTCCCCAGCCTCTCTCCTTGGGTGTCCGCCCTACCACACACCCATACTGACTTCTCTCTCTCACTATACTCACCACAAAGCACCCAAACTGAGAGCTAGGTTCCTAGCCAAGACTATTCTTATTGCCCACCTCTGTGTACCCAGGGCTGAGGACACCTGTGTTCAAGGGTGATGTGGTCATTTCGGAAAACACCGTAGCTCTCTTCTCTACCATGTGGTTCAGTTTCTGATGAAAATGCTCAGCCTGAGGGGCACCTGGCTGGCTCAGTCGGTTGGGTGCCAATTCTTGATCTCAGTTCAGGTCGTGATCTCAGGGTGATGAGATTAAGCCCTGTGTAGGGCTCTGTGCTCAGCACAGAGTATGCTGGAGAGTCTCTCCCTCTGCCCCTCTCCCTGCTTGTGTGGGTGCACACATGCACATGCTCTCTTTCAAAAATAAATTTTAAAAATCTTAAAACAAAAACAAACCCAGGATCCTGGAGCTGAGGCAGGGTCGTTCTTGGCCTGTTGTCAGGGCTCCTGTGTGTTGATGTGACAGTGTGATGCTGAGCTTCCACTGGGTCTCTAACCGCATTCACAGGGTCCCAGAGACCATGCTGTGCGCCCCCAACCAAGCAGCTGTTTGCTGAGGGCCCAATGTAAACTTTCCCTTAAGATCTGGCTTCCAGAGGCGCCTGGGTGGCTCAGTGGGTTAAGCCGCTGCCTTTGGCTCAGGTCATGATCTCAGGGTCCTGGGATCGAGTCCCGCATCGGGCTCTCTGCTCCGCAGGGAGCCTGCTTCCCTCTCTCTCTCTGCCTGCCTCTCCATCTATTTGTGATTTCTGTCAAATAAATAAATAAAATCTTAAAAAAAAAAAAAAAAAAAAGATCTGGCTTCCACTTTAGGATCCTTTTCATCAGTAGGAAAACCAGCAGAGGACCAAACAAACCCACTAGGTGGCACTGTGACCCAGTGAACAAACTCAATAAAGTTAACTGGGAGAAATAGCGCTAGTTGTCCCACTCCTCCCTCCTAGACTCCAGGAAAGCAGGGACAGAGTTGTAGACGGAGAACTAGTTTTAACAGCCCACTGAATTGCGCCCTTTTTCATTCCTGGAATGAGATCTGTCTTTACGGAAGGATGGGCACAGAGGACCAAATACAGGGGCATCTTTGCCCCTGGACCCTTCTCCCCAACCAGGGCTCTTCCATCCCTCCTAAAAGAGCCACACAGTGGCTACACCTCAATCCTTCTAACCTTGATTTGACTTAAACCAGTGAGGTTGTTGGCCGAAATCTCAAAAGACATCAGAGGAGTGGGAACAAAGGTGCCATTTCAAAGTATACAGTCTCCTCACTGGGGTGATTAAACTATAGTCTCAAGTCCAGAAACCAGTTGGCTGTTTATCAAGTAACCCAGGACATCATATTCAGGCCTCACCAAACCAAAGACCAATGCAATCTGGGAACCACCACTCACTCTGTTTGTCTCCCTGCTGACTGCCCACTCTGCCCAAGGTCAACTTTCAAGGGAACCTCAGGGCTCTAATTCCATCCAGGTTCTCTAGATGCAGACAAAGATATTGAGGGGCAGTACAAGGCCCGAGCATAGGAGCTGTAGCCACTGGTCCCAGCCCAGGTGGGCTCCCAGGTGACTGCATGCAGACAGAGCAGTAGCCCAGGCAGAACCATGTCTAGAAACGCAGACTACAAGCATTTCCTGATCAAGAGTGCGCTGAGACGATGGTAATCACTTTTTGTCATTTTATTGAGGGCATGCACTTTTTCTGAAGGTTGAGAAGTCTAACAAAACTCAAATTGTCTGAGGGAAAAGGGCAGGATGAGGGACCAAGAACATCTGGAGGCTGAAGCTTCCTGAGATGGCCACTCCAACCACAGCACTCCCAGGTCTCATCTTGGCCTGAGAGTAATCAATAACTCATCCAAGCAATGACGTCACCCCACCTCCCATCAATGATCACTCAGCATCCCAGCAGCCAGCAGGGAGTGAACTTCCTGTATGCTAATCATCCACCAAAAAGTCATGTGACAAAGGCATTTCCCTCCTTGGTCATGTGACCCTTTAACTGCGCCTTCCAACATGAAAACCATGGCAACAGCCAGTTCTAACCGGTTTGTGACATGCAGCCTTCATTTTGAGAAGTGAGGTAGGGTTCAGGTGCTGTCAGAAAATGGAGGCACCCTGCTCACCCTGGGGCTGCCCAGCAGCACACACTTCCTATGTGGCACCAGTCCATGAGGAACTGTTAGTGTATTACAGCAGCCAGGGCCACCTCTTCCTAACACAGAGAGGCCACCAGCCCCTCTAGTTGCCAACATGGAAAACTTTCCTAAGCTCAATTTTTAAAGTAAAGGTGCTTCAAAAGTCTTCTCAGTACTTTCACAGAGTTCTTTTAATTAAGGAGAAAGAATACCCCCCCCCCTTTGACACAGGCTAAAAATTAGTTTGGGTGTTTTTTTTTTTTTTTTTAATTGTTCTAAATTGTAAAACCATTTAGGCGGAAGAACAAAAGCAGAGGAAATCTAGCCCAACATGCTAGGAGAATAGCACTGTGGCCAGATACACTGCTTTCCTGCTTCAGTCCATGGTGGGCATGTGGGTATCAAGTTTATTTAGAAGCTACACAATTTCAGGGCAAATCCAATAAGCCCATCCTGCCCATCTTGGGAACTCTTGTGTAAAATATTATGATCAAAAGAGATTTTATGTGACCTATGAAAATCTCTGGAAGCAGAACATGCTATCATCAACAAAAACAGTCTCATCACCTCCTCCCCTGTATGCCAGCCTTGGCTAAACCAACACAAAATTCTGTTACCTGCTTGGAACTTTCATCAAGTTTCATAGAAGAAAGGAAGAGCTTATATAAACTTAACTAAATGACAGATCCCATGTCCACAGCACCAGGCTACCATCCCAACTGCTCACCAAGCAGCAGTTTGTGTGAAGTTAAAATTTAGCGCCCTCTCAGTCCATTCCAGCGGAAATGGCCTCAACAAGAGAACACAGAAACTGTTCTTGGCAGCTCTGACCTTTGCTGTTCTCTGAAAGGGCTTGCCTGATGTATGGGAAAGGGACACTTCGTCCACACTTGTTCATTCACTCACTCACTCACTCACTCACTCATTTTTATCTGCTGAAAACCCACTAAGAAAGCAGATGCTGTGCCAAGCAATAGGGATACAACCCTGGATAAAAGGCCGTTCTGTTCTCAGGATCCTTCAGGAGGGTCAGACCCCCAAACCAGGAGAGGAGGGGCAAGTAAAGGCATATCCACAGGTGGGAATGGACCACCACTTGCCTTGGTTCACTGAACAGCAGGGAAAGCTTCAATGGAGCGCGAAGAAATACAGCATCCTGCTACCCCAAAGACCTGTTCCATCAAAGACTGCATTCCAGAAGATCTCCAAGATTTTCTTTTTTTTTTTTAAAGATTTTATTTATTTACTAGAGAAGGAGTACAAGCAGTGGGGAGGGGCAGAGGGAAAAGCAGATTCTCCCCTGAACAGGAAGCCCGAGATGGGATCTAATCCCAGGATCCTGAGATCATGACCTGAGTGCAAGGCAGACACTCAAACAACTGAGCCACCCAGGCGCCCCCCAAAAATGATTTTTAAGTCACAAAGGTTTTTGTTATTTTCTTACACAAGATTCTTGCACACGCTAGGGAAGCTAAAGAGGACTATAGGTCCAATGAGGCCTCAGGACACAAATTCCACCTCAGGGCCAGCCTGAGGAGACAGGTATGACCCGCCACAACCATTCCCTGCCAGAACAGTCCATCTTCCCATTATCTTTTGGGCCTGGGTATGGGGGGAGACACAGGTAACTACTTACTAGCAGTGTTTAAGGGTGGGGTAGGGGGCACTGCTAGATCTAGCACCTGCCTCACCCACTCTTGCAAACACTCGCCTCCCTCAGTGTGTTCCTCCACTGGAGCCCATTCACACGTCCCAGGTCAAACGTATCAACTGGCTTTTCCAGGAGCCCCTATACCTCAGGTTCCTAGCCTACCCACAGATATATCCTGCCTGGGTTCCTCTGCCTTCACTATGGGTCCCTCCTTGGAATGTCCCTCTACCACACTCCTGAGGCTCCCATGTGAGCCCCATCTGACACTTTAAGACACAACTTTAAAACGATGTCCCCTTAGAAAGGTCCTTGCTGGCCCAGTCCTTCAACACGCTGGCCCTGGGAGCATGATCAGCACTCCCCCAGTGCACTCATGGGGAATACCCCCCACAGCACGCATGCCTGAGGAAGCCTTCTTAGCTATGCCCAGTACTGTCCATCATGGGGTGGGGAGTTCAGGGCGGAATTCTGGGGTTCCACTGAAAGATAGCACAGACCTGAGCAGAGGCTTCCCTGTCAACACCAGCTTATTCACCTTCACTCCAGCAAACTAGTCCAAGAAAAGTACCTTCAACTTTCTACTGGATCAAACCACAACCCCATAGCCTCCCAGTGTGACGGTGTCATTGCCTGTTTGTTAGGCAGGTTCCCCCACTCAAGATGGGGCTGCAGGCCGTCAAAGGCATAGGAGCCTGGGCCCCAGACACTAAGGCTTCCAATGAGGGCCAGGATATTCCCAGGGTGACCCAATAAGCAACGGACAAGAGGGGTCCAGCCCTGATGTGACACCACAGTCCCAGGAAAGGGGGTGATACCCCCCCATGTCCCCAGAGCCAGAGCGGCAGGAATTTTCCCCTTGTGCCACACTGGCTGAGAGTGGAGGAAAGGTCACAGGGCCTTCTCCAAAGCCTGTGGCTACACTCACAAAAGCTCACTTAAGTAGGCACTATGAACCAAGCCTGGCACTGGGGGCTTCCCTGGCAAAGCCATCTGAATTTCACTTAGTTCTGTCTCTTGTAAGTGAAGAGCCCATGGCAGGATATTTCCCTCTTCGTGCCTCCTACACCAGGACAGCAATTCCTGCCCTGCTGCCCCTCAGGATTGCTGGTGAGTGCAACTGCAGCTCTGAGGAGGCCTGGGCACACTAGGAGACCATCAGGGAGTTCAGGCCCCAGTCTTTCCTAAAACGGTAAAGAGCTGCTTGCCATGAATGCAAGCTTGGCACAAAGCAGACAACTGGCCATTGCAGGTTAATACTTATATATTCTCAAACCCAGGAAGGCAGGAATTTATCTGTTTCATGAACTGCTCTGTCACAGCAGATGAAGCAGGGTCTGGCACGGTGGGTGCTCAGGCAACAAGGCTAGTGGACGTACCCACCTCTTCCTCTTCCTTAGCTCCTGGTTCCAGGATGGGGTCTGTGAGCTCATGAGGAATCCAGTGATGCCTGTAGAGACTGATCACTTTGCACATGCAGTCAGCTTTTCCCACATGCACTGATGCCATGTTGCTAAAGGATGTGCAAATTCACTTAAAAGGGTTTCTGAAGGGAACCTGGGTGGTTCAGTCAGTTAAGTGCCTGACTCTTGATCTCACCTCAGGTCATGATTTCAGGATCAGGAGGACCCCACCCCTCTGCCACATTGGGCTTTATACAGAGTGTGGGATCTGCTTAAAATTCTCTCTCTCCCTCTGCCCCCCCTCTGCCTACCGCTTACTTGGGTACACCCTCTCTTAAAAAAGGGATTTCTAGGGGCGCCTGGGTGGCTCAGTGGGTTAAAGCCTCTGCCTTCAGCTCAGGTCATGATCCCAGGGTCCTGGGATTGAGCCCCGCATTGGGCTCTCTGCTCAGCAGGGAGCCTGCTTGCCCCCGTCTCTGCCTGCCTCTCTGCCTACTTGTGATCTCTGTCAAATTAAAAAAAAAAAAGTTTAAAAAAGAAAGGGGGGGGTGGATTTCTACATTCTGTGTCATTACGTCTGTCTTTTTAAGGAATAGGTCCTGGAAGTACAACTTCTTTTTTTTTTTTTTTTTTTTTTTTAAAGATTTTATTTATTTATTTGACAGAGAGAAATCACGAGTAGATGGAGAGGCAGGCAGAGAGAGAGAGAGAGGGAAGCAGGCTCTCTGCTGAGCAGAGAGCCCGATGCGGGACTCGATCCCAGGACCTGAGATCATGACCTGAGCCGAAGGCAGCGGCTTACACCACTGAGCCACCCAGGCGCCCTGGAAGTACAACTTCTAACCTGTGAGTCAAGACTTTGGTGGATGTTAAGGAGCCTTAATATAGTCCACAAAATCATGTACAGAAGACCACCACGCCACACCTTGATGAGATGACCCATACCTCTCCACGTTCACACATCCATTCAGTCCTGTCCCCAGAAACTGGGCTGGTTTTGTGGCTCACTCTGTGAACTACAGGAATGCAGAGGAAGCGATGCTACAAGCTTCTGAGGCAAGGTCACAGAAGCCTTGCAGTTTCCACTTGGGCCCTGAGAATGCATGCTCTGGTGGGGTCTCACACTGTGCTGACGATGTCAAGTTAGCCGTATGGAAAGAGGGTCACAGATACACAGAGGTGGGCCTAACATCCTACACGAGTGACAAAGCCACTGGGGACATCCAACCTGGCTGAAAAAGGACTTCAAGGATCAGAGTCCAAGAAGTAATGCCCACCTAGGACCATCTGACCTGAAGACAGGACAAGGCTACACCAATACATCATCACTTTAAGGATTTTATTTATTCATTTATTTGACAGGCAGAGATCATAAGTAGGCAGAGAGGCAGGCAGAGAGATAGAGGAGGAAGCAGGTTTCCTGCTGAGCAAAGAACCCGATGCGGGGCTCAATCCCAGCACCCTGAGACCATGACCCAAGCCGAAGGCAGAGGCTTTAGCCCACTGAGCCACCCAGGCGCCCCAATACATCATCACTTTAAACCACTAAGCTAACAAAGCTGACAGCCCAGCTCTGCCCCCAGGGAACTAGCCCACATCACTGTAACTCCGTATCCTCAGACTGTGCCCAGCAAGGAGACTCACTCTAGAAATTACCCTGGGACAAAGCAGGGAGAAACAATGTGGGAAAGAAACAGTTTACCCAAGCAACAACCCCTGCTGAACCTTGAAGCCCCCCAAAAGGACCAGCAGTTCTCTGTGCATGAGGGATGGCCACAGCAAATGCAGACTTGAGAGGATATAGCAGCACAGCTCCAGAAAGGCCCGAGACCAGAGCTGCTCAACAAAGAAAGGAAGTGAAGAGAGGGTCCCACAGGAGAGGAGGGGGCCATCTGTGTGTCTGGGAGCCACCACAGCCTCAAGCATTACACTGAGTGGTGTGAATCAAAGCCAGAAAGCAATTCCGCATGCTTTTAATCTAATGAGTATTGCCATTCCAGAAACACTTCTAGAAAAGTCCTACAAGAGAGAAAGATGGTTACCTCAACTTCCCAGTTAGTTTTACCACCTGGGGACATCTCACTGGCCCCTGCACATACCTCTGGGATCTTTCATGGCCATCTGGACATGGGAGCTGCTCACCAGGACCCCTCACCAGCCCTCTCCTTTCCCAAGGGGAGCCACTCACCGAGACACTTGGTGTGATCAGAAAGGGAGCTCTGCTGCACACAGACACAGGCTGTGCCCTAAAGCTGAAGACATGCCTGCCTCAGAAGATGGTAGGCACTGATGGGTGCCTGGTCCCCTTCCCAGACCCCCAGGGCCCTGCAGCCCACCTGCTTCCTGCCTGCCTCAGCCCCTCTTCAACTCCCTGGACTCCCTTCTTGGCATCCATTACCACTTCTCCCAGCCCTGTAACTTGACACTCTGTTGGCTGGGATGTCAAGAGAAAAGCCCAGAGCCTGCTTTGTAAGGGCTGGGAAGTCAGAATACATTTTGCTTCTTGGCCACAGAGGCCATGGAGGTGAGTAGCTGGGGATGAGATTTCTGAAACCTAGCCATCATTCTTCCTGGAGACTTCAGGTCTAACTATAGCTCTGGGATCCGTTATGGTGCACCCTGCCACAGCTACTGCTAAACATTTCAGAAGAAAGAAAAGGCGCTCCTGTGGCCAGGCTCTGGTCCTGAGACCCCATCCCCCCTCCGGGGCCCCTAGCACAGAGGAGGGCAGTCCCGAGGCACATGGCCAAAGCAGAGTGCTGTGCTGTCAGCAAGGCCAGGAAGCAGTCAGACTGTTCTGCTGGGGCTCCTTCTAGGAACACAGGAGCCCCCTGAAGTCACAGCCTGGCCAGGGAGGCCCAGAGGACTTCAATCCAACTGGAACAACAGGGGCCAGTTTCAGGAGGGTGCAAGGTCACCCAGGGCTGTAGAGACAAGGTGAGGATGGGTAAAATAGAGCACTCTTCTAGGCCAGAGAAATTAGCTGTGACCCACATAAAGGCCCCAACACCAAATGGCAACGGGGCAACCTTTAGGGCCAGTATCCACCCAAGGAGGTCACACCAGTTTAACATTGCCAGCAGGCAACATGTCCAGTAACACCAGAAAGGCTAAATCCCATTCAGTATGCTCTGCTCAGATATTTGGAAAGGAGCACTTGTTACAAATGACCACAGTCACAGAACTGAAAGGATGACCTATCTTGGATTTGGAAAAAATCACCCAAGACATTTGCAGACCCTTTACAAGGGCTATCTCTGTGCCAACCACCAAGGCACACACTTCTGTATAATCCTTTCAAATGCCTGATCGTCACTCTACAGGTGAGGAAACAGTCTGAAAGGCGTAACTTCTTGAGGTCACACACCTATGGCCTGCAGATAACCTGGGCTTGCACTAGGCCCAGTCTTCTATGGATGCTTGGCAATCCTGCCCAACTCTGGGACACCAAGGGCTGTCATGTGTACCCTGCACTGTACTGGGACCCATGCCCCCACCATGGGTCAGATCAGCTAGGTGCCTGTGACCTACAAAGGGTTCAATGGCACCCTAGAAAAAGCAGTTTGAGGGTGAGAGAGAATGTGCTCATATGACTGTCAACTCTGACACTCTTAACTCAGATTATCAACTACCATTTTTGGAGTAGATTAAAGAGGAAAGTATTTTTACTTATTCTTGGGATCCTGGACAACCAGCAGCATCCACATGCCAAGTCTCTGAGTTGAGAAAGAGATGACAGTGTGAAAACATGGATGTGATCCTTGAACTTGACTGGGAAACAACCCTTGCTTCACATAGACTGCCACCTGCCCAAGAAAGCTTGATGGGGTTTCAGCACCCTGGAATCCAGACTCCTAAAGGGGCCAGGGCCTGGGAGAGTAAAAGAAAAAGGAGCATGGAACTCCAAATGTCATAGCACCAAAGCTAGTCATTCCTCCTTTGTCTCATCACTATACCCACACGCCAGACCAACCTTCGAACACAAAGAGAATCCAGAAGCACTCTGCAGCATGAAGGGACTCCCTACATCGCAAGAACCCAAACACAACTCATGGGATGCCAGCTACCTCACCAACTCACAGAAAAAGAAAATCACCTGTGTGCAGATGAAAACTACACACCAGAAACAAATATTGTTTTCCAACTTGCAACAACTACAAACTTCCGTGACAAATGCAAAGTGTTTGCTTTGTCTGAAAATTTACTGCCCCCTTTGAAAAATCTGTGTTTCAAACTGCTGGATCCTCCCCCACCATCCCCTGGCAAATCCCAACTTGCCCTCCCAGCATAGCTCCAGCATCCCCACCCCCACCAAATCTGTTCTGGCACTCTTAGTGCAGCAGGACCGTGGGAGGCTAGTTCTATCTCTGCAGCTGTGAGGGCTCCACCGAGTCACCAGACCTCAATGAACCTCATCTGCAGAATGGGATTCCACTGACCTCCAAGGGATACTATAAAATGTAAAAGGCAAAAATTTGTGCACCTATGTCACAAATGACAGCTCCCCCCCCTTCGCCCCATTCTCACTGAACATGATGTGCACAATCGGAACAGCCCCCATCACCTCTGCAGCTATAATTTAGCTCTGAATTGACTCATCTGGCCACCTGCTCTGCAGCCAGAGGTCCGTGGGGACAAGGTCTCACACCAAAGGCTTCTCTTCCTTCTATTGTCTGCTTCCAGCGGGCCATTAACCACTGTTGCCTGAGATGGGAGCACACAGCCCTGATGGACGTCCTTGTCTCTGCCCACTCTAGACAGCCTCCTCCCAACCCATCTAAGCTCCTCTGCACTGCACTGGGCTCTGCCAGGTCACTGTTTTAACACTGAGACAACTGTCTTTTTCACCGAGTCAGGACAGAAGTACCAAACTGCCAGTACTCAGTGACACCATGCTGTAGGCAAAGCCCCAGATGAAGTAAAGCTATTAACTTTATTAAACTTCAGCCCTTGAAGCACATGTCTTTTTAATATTCTGTGACAAGATAAAACACTTCTCCTGTGTACCATAGCAGGACAGCCATCCAGAAGAAAAGTATGTAAGCATTCACAAGTCTTGAAGGAAGAACTCAAAGACACACCGAGGTTATTCAGACTTTGGTGCTGCACAGACATTTCCCCCAAAATGGTTAATGCAAAGCCCATTTCTTTGGAAACAATGACCAGTACTTGTTGTCAGTGATAAACTCCAAGCTTCCTAACAAACAAAATATAAAACTTTGGAAAACTTGTGTTTGACCCAAGAAGTCAGACATTAACTAATCTGATTTAGTCATATTGAATAATGCAGTGTGTCAGTATTTCAAAGGTAACTCTATAAACTACTATTTTCTATGTTCAAAGGCATTACAAACTCAAACCTGAGTAAAAGATCATCCTGGGGGTGAAGACACAAATTACCCAGGCAGAAGAATCCCAAATAATTTGTGTAGCTACTTTGTTCTTGAGGAGGGGGAGTGTGGGCTACATGTGGTGACTTCTTTCCCAGGAGTCCAGCATAGAAAGAGGCAGAAAGAGTGACTTTACAGTGGAGACATCTGACAGAGGCCACCCCACCCAGGTGATTAAGGTCAACATCACTGTGAGAGGTCAAACTGATGGCATGTGCTGTGGATATGGTGTGGTAAGAAGGGTACTTTACATCTGTGGTCCTTCTCAAACCCATTGCCCCAGGCCAACCATGAAAAAACTCCAAAAAAATCACAACTAAGGGATTTCCCACAACACACCCAACCTGTTCTTTTCAAAACTGCTGAGGTCACCAAAAACAAGAAAGTCCAAGAAACCGTCTCAGTCCCGAGGCGTCTAAGGAGATATGACGACTATATCCAGAACAGAATTAATATATACTTTCAGGGGCGCCTGGGTGTCTCAGTGTGTTAAGCCTCTGCCTTCGGCTCAGGTTATGATCTTTCGGTCCTGGGATCCAGCCCCGCATCGGGCTCTCTGCTTGGCGGGGAGCCTGCTTCCTCCTCTCTGTCTGCCTCTCTGCCTACTTGTGATCTCTATCAAATAAATAAATAAATAAAATCTTAAAAAAAAAAATACTTTCAAATTTCTAACACAGCAAATGAACAACAGATATTTTTCATGTAGCCATGATGGAAAAGGGGTTACACCAACACTTTCAGCAAAGGGTTTCCTATGGCAAGTGCCATTCTGAGCAAAGGCTCCCGAATGGAGTTCTTCTGACATGTCATGGCCCACATGGCTTTCCCTTGTTGCGAAAGTTGTGTTTTGAAAAGTGAGACAATTTCAAAGGACTCACCCCATAGATACCCTATAATTTATTCAATTATAAGTCAACAGAAGTCGGGGACCCTGTTCCTGTGGCCTTAAAAGCGGCAACTGGGCAGGCTCTGCAGTTACCCAATTCACAGAGAATATGGCACCACTCAGGGCAGCCTAGATACCCTGCATCTGCAGATGGGGAGGCCAAGCACAGACTTCCCTCAAAGTCAGCTGGGCGCTCCAGACTCCCAATGCCAGGACACTATCCTGTCTATCTCACATCCCATTCCCCCCCATACCTCCATTGTCCAGACAAAGGCATCTCTCCCTCCTCCCAACATGTCCACCTCCACCCTCATGTTCAGGTGTCCCACAAGCTTCTGGGCTCCACCCAGGACAGAGCATCAGCTCTCTCCTCTCCAGAGGATGCCCACGGCCTGCCTTCCCTACCTGTTCCAGACGGTGCTTATGGCCCTGCTCCAACCACCACCACTGTGGGCCTTCTCAGACCCTCTCACCAAACCCAATGTCTCCAGGGACCTGGTGCCCCTGAACACCCCAATTTCTGAACTGTGAGCTCCCTAAAATATGCTACCCATATCACTCCCACACTGCCCATGGACACTGCAAGTCCTCTTGAAGGAAGGCAATGCTGTGTGCCTGGACTGGTTGTTTTCTTTAGAGTGTGGTTGTGTTAAAGTTGCTTCCGAAAGCTACCAAGGCCCTGCACTGAGGAATTCTGCATGTCACCAGCTCTCAGTCATACTAAGACTGAAACAAAGTTTTTCAAACTGGTTATTTACATCCCAACTATTTTTAAGATTTAAGCTCTAAAAATAAGCAGTCTTAGGGGGCTTGGGACCCAGGGAAGAGGATTAGTAATGTCTGGTATGTCTCCCATCTCCACCCATCAGACACTTCCCACCTTCTCTCCCACCCCACTCCCAGGCGGGCCCCTCCTCATTGATATCTAGGCTGCTTTGCCGTAAGGAACTCAGTGTCTGTGAAGGCAACTGACCCTGCTGTCACCACCTGCCTTCCACAGGGCTCTGTGGCCATTTACCTGCCCTCTTCTTTCTCATTCTTGGACATCCTTAAGTCCCAACGGCTTTTCCTCTCACTGTGACAAACCTTACTAGACCATGCTGGGAGCTTCTGAGGCTTAAGAACGACCAACCCGATTTCAGAGCAGACAATGAACTTCACCAGGGTGGAGTAAATGGTCCCAAGCCACATGGGGATGTGAGTGGAATCAGGTTGCTGGACACCAATTTTCTTTCTCCACCACCTGCTACTCCCCTAAGACTCACAAATTATAATTCACATGGTCATTCCTCTGACAGAAAAAAAAACCAAAAAACCCCAAACAAACAAACAAAAAAACACCTTGGAAATCTCCTGCCATTAAGCCATCTCTCCTTTTTCTTCAGGGCACTTCTGCTGAGAAAAGTCTTCTCAAGGTCTGACTTCCGCTAACCCTCCCCTCCCCCCGGGAATCACACAGCAGCCCCCCTTCATCCTGGTGTTTCACCAGGGTAGGTGGCCACAAGGGACATGATGGGATCCCCCAGGCCAGTGTGCTTGCCATCCCCCACCTTTCAGGTTTGTTACGGTTCTGGTACACACACTGTTTTCAATACAGCAGAGAAATGGCTGCAAAACATAAAGCAAAGTACATGAAAGCAGCTTCAGAGCCCTCACAGACTTCACAAGTAAAACATTTATTAAAGGACCTGCTACAGCACCCAAGACACCAGTTGTAAGATGAAGAGTCTGTCATCATGTGACAAACAAAGCACTAGCAGGAAGATGTACTGAAGAGCTATCAGAAACTTCAACTGCAGATTTAGGCCAAATAATTTCAAAGAAAATGATCTGCGTAATCTATAAATCTGCTTAATTCACATGTGTGTGAAGAGTTCATGACTGCTAAAGGATGAGTGTTTACAGGTGCTTACCTCACCGACTGTACACAGCCGTCTTCTGGTTCCTGTCAGGGCAACCACATCCCCAAGAACGCAGGCACTACCCAGTGAGAAAGAGACAGACAGCCCCTTCATGACCAGAGGAAGATGTTATAAAGGCAATGGGCAGGTGGCTTCTCACCTGTTATCAGGCTGGCTTACACTAGGCCCCATGTGAGCTGGGTCTCTCTGGGAGTTAGAAAGAGGACACCCAGAGTCTGTCACTCTGATAGGCCTGCATTACCTAATGATTCTTAGAAGTACAGGTGAACCCCTCAAATTTCAATTTCAAACCTGGGATAAAGATACAGCTGAGAATAAAGGCAGGTGGACAGAAAGACAGGCTTGGGATGAGGAGCCTACAGGGAAGGGATAAAGCAGAGAATAACAAAAGAGAGGCTACAGCTAAGGCAGGGAAGGAAGCATGTAACCAGGAACAGATTTCTGAAGGAACATACCTCTTGGATCCCATGTGCTAAACATGCTAAGAAAAGCAAGCAGGCCATGGAGATTTCTAGTTGGAGCTGATGGAGCTGCTCCCTGAGACTGCCCAGCTTCTCCTGGAAGTCACCCAGCAGTAAAGACAGAGAATTAGCAAGAGAAAGCAGCAGCCAGGCCACAACAGGTGCTGGAGGGGGGCGGGGCTCCAGAGAGCCTTCCACAAGAGTGCAGGAGCCCCCAGACTCAGGCAAGTGGTCATACAGAAGGAAATAGGCTGCCATCTGAGACTTCCAAAGCTCTCACACATAAAGAGGGGGTGCATGAGTGGGGGCATCCAATCCTTGTGAGGGAGATGTCAGAGAGCCAGGGTGAGAGTCAAAACTGCACCTACCCAGGCTGTGCAAAAACCCAAGCCATCACATCCACAGCTGTGTCACATTCACCAAACTCACTCAAGAACACACATTCCAGGGACGCCTGGGTGGCTCAGTTGGTTAAGTAGCTGCCTTCGGCTCAGGTCATGATCCCAGCATCCTGGTATCGAGTCCCATATCGGGCTCCTTGTTCGGCGGGGAGCCTGCTTCTCCCTCTGCCTCTGCCTGCCATTCTGTCTGCCTGTGCTCCCTCTCTCTCTGATGAATAAATAAAATCTAAAAAAAAAAAAAGAAAGAAAGAAAAAAACATACATTCCAGCAGACAGCTGGTCAGGACAGGCACAGCTGTGATGGAGCATGGTCCTGAGAACAGAGTAGATGGGGCTGAGGTCAGTACATAGCTGGTGAGCACTCTGTTTCCATCCCCCTTCTATCACCATGGGAAAGAGGTAACAGTCACACTAGCATGCCAGAGCATGCCAGGACCTGGACCCAGACCCCTCTGTAGACCCCATGGCTAAATTTGTAAAGGATGACACCAAACTGAGAATAAAGCAGCTGAACCCCCATACCCATGAGTAAAACAGTCTGGACACTGCCGGGGTGGGGGTAGCAGTTTCTCTGAAATAATTCAACATGAACGTACTCTGTGACCCTAATTCAAACCCTAAGTATTAAGCAGATAAATGAAGGATTGATGGCCCTGCAAAGACCTGCTGGAATGATGACAGGAGCCACACTCACACCAGTCCCAAAATGCAGACTGCCCGGTGTCTATTGTCAGGTGGGTGGATACAGCGTGCATACCCGCACACGAGAAAATCAGCAAAATGCTCCATACAACAGGGATGAGTCCCAAAGCACATGGAGAGAAGCCAGAGCCCACTGAGCTCATGCATGATTCCATTTCTAGAATCCATTTCTGAGAGGAGGCACGATTATGAGAGGATGAGAGAGTATATCCCATCAAGGAGGACAGGAAATGTTTAAATGGCTACTTTTATGGTGACTACTAGGTTCTGTATCCTCCTAAGGCTTTGGACTACATAGGTGAAAAATACACTCGGAGAGGCTCTCTGCACTTTATCTCCTCACAGGGCAGGCAACTCCAGTTTTTATTCTTCCTCTCCCAAAAGGCTGCTTGTAAACAGCATCTGCTAGACAAGAACTCAACCTGTCACCTAGGGAGTCCTGTTGGGTAAGTGAAGGGATGCAGCCCTCTACCTGCAGGCCCCATTTCTATGCAGAACAGAACAAGGCCGTCCATATAAACCCATATTATAGACAACAGGCAGCTGCAACATGTTACTTTCAGATTCATTTTTGGTTTTAGAAGAACACAGGCGTTGACGTGAATGTGGGTGATGTGCCCGCACACAATACACCACTGCAGGACAACCAAGCCCCGGTGAGGTCTCTGGACACAGAAGGTGTGCCTCATTTCTTTTTTTTCCCCCTTTTTTGGTGACTAGTTTCTTTAAAGATGTGTCACCCCCATGATATCCTTGGTGACTGTCAAAGTCTCTAAAGAAAGATGGGACAGTGATTCTGTCATCAAAAACACCAACTTTAACGAAAGGGTCCTGCTTTGCAGGCCTGGTAAACAGAGGGTGCTTTCAGTGCATTTTTAGTCTGTTTGAGTTCGTAAGTGCTTTGACTTAGGGAGGTGGAAAACCAGAAAAACTCAAGTCAGGAACAGCTCTAATGGCTCAGACTACTGCCAGTAGGCCATGGACCCCTCAGTGGCAGAGAGGAGCCCCTTCTACCCAGGGGGCAGGCCCTCAGTCTGAGTGAAGCCCTGACCTGTAGCAAATCAGATGCATGATGGAAAGAGGGATGGGCAGAGCTAGGAGGGAGACATGCAGCTACCCAAAGGCCACACACCCCAACAGAAGCCAGGAAGGGAAGTCATCCAAACATCTGCCCCACATTCACTGAGGCCCACATAGCAGGCTATTGAGAAGTGGAAGCTGGCCTACTTGACTGTCCCTGCCTCACCCATGGGACCCAGGGAGCCTCAGCCCTGTTTCCGCTCAGATAAAATGAGGAAGTAGAGATGGGTCTTGCTTTGGCACCCATGGACTTCCATCCCCAATGAGCTATACCCCTTAATCTCTAGTCTTTGTCTCCAAGACCTCTGCACATTGTTTCATATTATAGTACACCAGAAAGTAGCTGTGATCACATCCTATCCTATCATTTTTTTTTAAATTAACATATAATGTGTTATTTGTTTCAGGGGTACACGTCTGTGATTCATCAGTCTTTCAGAAACTGTCACAATGTGGGTCACAGAGTCAGCCTAGTCCTGGCCTATTAACAATCCAGGAAGGGCCGATGTCTCAGAAAAAGGCATATACATACACGTTTTCAGTAAAGCATGCGGGTGGCTGTTGATGAAGCCCACACCCCACAAAGGCCCAGACTGACAAGACACCCAGTCCTCACCTTTCAGGTGCAGAGCCTCTAAAGAAAAGGCTCATGTTTTATTAAGTTAAATGCTCCTCCACCCGAAAGTGGGGGTAGGGGGAGTTTTTCTCACCTGTGCATAGCCCAGATTATTTCTAAAGATCAGCAACTTCTGAAAGAAAGAGACTCTCTATAGGAAAGTATAGGAGTAGAATCTATTTATCACAGAAACAAAATAGAGTACCCAACATAGATTCCTCTGCCTGCCCCAACTCCAGCCTCTTCCAACAATCCTGATTTGGGGTGGGGTAGGAGGAGGGCAAGCATGTGTCCATGACCTTTGGGTTGGTCTCACAAGACCAGTAGGCTCAAGTTCCACCTTTGTGGATTTTTGTTTTACTATGAGCACGTTTATGGATGCCAGAAAAAAAACCCAAACTATTTTAAGCTCATTAATTTTTTTAAATGTCCATATTGAAGTATAATTTACATACCCCTAAAATTCATTCACTGTAGTATAGTTCAATGATTTTTAATAAACTTAAGAGTTGTACAATCTCTACCACAATCTAATTTTAGAATACTTTCACCACCCCCCAAAAGTTCCCTTGTGCCCATGAGATGTTAATCACTGCTCCCACCCACCCCCATCCCCAGGCAACTACCGGTCACTGACTTTATAATAAGTTTGTTTTGGATATTCCCCATAGATGAAATTATACAACATGCAGTCTCTGGGTCTGTTGTCTCCCCACCAGCATGGGGAGTCTGAGGTTAATCCAAGCTGCTGCACAAATTGGGAGTTCATTTTTAGATTTCTCAATAGTAATCCACTGCATGGTTATAGCAAGTTTTTTTTTTTTTTTTAAGATTTTATTTATTTATTTGACAGACAGAAATCACAAGTAGGCAGAGAAATAGGCAGAGGGAGAGGGAGAAGCAGACTCCCCACTGAGCAGAGAGCCTGATGTGGGGCTCGATCCCAGGACCCTGGGAATCATGACCTGAGCTGAAGGCAGAGGCTTTAACCCTCTGAGCCACCCAGGCGCCCCTATAGCATGTTTTATCTATCTTTGCCTGGCTATCTGGATTGTTTCCATCTTTCAGTTATTATGAATTACGCTGTGAACACCCACGTACCTGTCTTTGTGTAGACACACGTTTTTATCATTTCTCTTGAGTATGTTCCTTGGATAGAAAGCAGGGTCTGTGTTAAGTTCATGTGTAACTTTGTAAGAAACCGCTGAATGTTATGCCATTTTACATTTCCACTAGCAAAGTATGAGGGTTCCACCTTCTCCACATCACCAACACTTGTTATTGTGGGTTTTTTTTTCTTTAAAAAAACAAAAACAAAAACAAAACCATCCCTGAGAGTTGCTTAATGGTCCAGCCTTTGGTCTACCCTGGAGAATGTTCCATGAGCATGTATAAAGATGTATTCTGTTTTCTGTAGTCACTGGTGCTCTATAGATTCCTGTTAGGCCAAATGGATCAACAATGTTCTCTGAGTCTTCTAGAACCTTAACAATTTTCTATTTAGTTGCTCTACCAATTAAGAGTGGAATACTGAATTCTCTAACAATAATTGATAAAATGTGATTTCTACTACCTTATCAGTTTATGTCTCAGGTATTTTGGGGTTCTATTCTTAGGTTGATATAAACTTATGACTGGTATGTCTGTCTCCCTGCTAAATAATTATAAAATGTCGCTCTTTGGCTCTAGTACTATTTTTTGGTCTTATAGTTAATTTCATCTGACATTGGTAACAGTCACTCTAGCTTTCCTATGGTTACTTATAGTATAGCTTTTCCTATTATTTTACCAAAGGATAAAGCATCCTTAAAACTAGTAAGTGTCTTTTATAGACAATATACAATTAAGTGGGATCTTGCTTTTTTTTTTTATATAGTCTGATAACCTCTGCCTTGATAACTGGGGTTTTTAGACCCCTCACATTTAAAACAGTAATTCATCTGATTGGATTTATATGTGTTAATGTGTCATTTTGCTAGTTGTGTTGTACATACATTCCTTTTTTGTTGTTCCTCATTGACAGTCTGCTTTTGTGTTATACATTTCTTAGTATACAACTAAATTCTTCTGATTTTTTAAACTGTATTTTAAAGTTATTCTTAATAGTTGCCCTAGAGATTACAATGATCATCTTATTAATTAACCACAATCTGCGTCAAATTAATATTAACTTGATTCCAGTAAAATGTAGAAAAATTTTACCCCAATGGAGCTCCATTTCATTCCTCCTGTTTTGTACTATTATTCTCTGACATATCTGTCACCATTATAAACACAACAGACTTTGGTATGCTTTGGTCAATTTCCACAGAGATGAAATGGTTATTTTGGTCTATTCTATGACCAATGTTAGTTACAGTTAACACTTTACATAGTGTTATGTGTTTTAAGAAGAAATAAGAATAAAGTTTCTTATGTTAGCCCACACATTTACCATTTCTAGTGCTCTTTTCTTCCTGGGAACCTAAGTTACCAACATGTCATTTTCTTTCAGCCTGAAGAACTGGCAGGTCTGCCAGTGGTGGATTCTTTCGGACTATACCTGAAAATGTCTTTTTTGCCTTCATTTCTGAAGGAGTTCTGCTGGACACAGAATTCCAGGTTGACAGTTTTCTTCCTTGAGCGCTCATGAATACCATTCAGCTTTTATCTTGGGCGAGAAGCCAGCTGTTGTTAATCATATGAATGCTCCCCTGTATGTAATAAGCCCCTTTTCTCTTGCTACTTTTAAAGATTTTCTTTTTCTCTGGCTTGTAACATCTTGACTATCTATAATGTGTCTAGGTACAGATCACTTTGTGTTTCCGCTACTTGAGGTCTGTTGAACTTTTTGAATGAGAGCAGGCAGGAATTCTCCTCACGTATGTTCTTGAACATTATTTCTTCAGTTTTTGTCTTGCCCCAACCATGACTGCAATCCTGGGCTAACAGAGTCATTGTCCTTCCCCATTTCCCACCTCTAAGACTGTCACTCCAACCAATAAGGCCAAGGTTTCAGGGCTACTGTCCACAGCTCTCCTAAATCGAATGAGCCCCTTCTCAATCCTGCAAAGGGGCTGATCTTCATAGCCTGCACCTGCCAGGCAGAAGTTCCCTACCAGGAGAACTGGGGAGAGGGAATGGAAAGAGCCCCAGGCTAAATCCTCACACATATTCTCACTATTCTTACCCAAAATTCAGTAGTTCCTTAAGCACAAACACTTCTCAGATCATTATATGCCTCGGATCAATTTCCAAAGTGTTGAAATGATTGACATTTTTGGGCTTATTTCGTCCTGTTTTATAGTTGAGGGGGGTGAAAATCTCTCCTCAATCAATTGTTGCTGGAAATTACCCTCCAGCTTTGATTTACTTTGAAAATAAAATACACACAAACTGGGAGCCTAAAACAGAAAAGCTGCCAGAGATGGAGAGGGGAACTGTTGAGAGGGAAAGAACTGATTTTACCCTTTGGTCTTCCTATGTATGCTACACATCACACCAATGTAGTAAAAAAAAAGTTTTATCTTGGTGATTTTAATTCATCAGCCACTTCCTTAAAGAAAATTCTCTCTCCTAGAAGCTACCAGAAACTCCCTTTAGTCTTCAACATGTCCAATTTGAGTCATAAGATAGCCTGAGGGGCGCCTAGATGTCTCAGTAGGTTAAATGTCTGCCTTCTGCTCAGGTCATGACCCTGGGGCCCTGGGATCAAACCCCAAGTCTACTTCTCCCTCTCCCTCTGACCCTCCCCCCACTCATGCTTTCATTTGCATGCACTCTAACTCAAATGAATTTTTTAAATCTTAAAAAAAAAAAAAAAAAAAGAACAGAACAGTGTGAAAGAAAACGAGGCAGTTGTGAAACAAAGCCAAAGAGAAATTCTATACACAGAATACCATGCAGCAATGAAAATGAATTAACTACCGCTAAACTCAATGTAGATAAATCTCACAAACAGTTGAATGAAAGCAAGCAAAGGGTACAGACTGTGTAATACCATTATGTATTATGCAAAACCAGGAAAAACTAACCTATGCTATTAGAAGCCAAGAAACTGGTTACCCTTGTGGTGGTGACAATAAGCAGGCGTAAGGGGGTTTCAAGGCTGTTTCTTGAATCAAGCTGTAAGGATGTGTTCACATTTGGGTAAATGTTATCAAGTAGCACCCTTCAGTATGTGTCCTCTATCTCAATTTAAAGAAAAAATGAAATTCTCTCAGAACCATCTAAAATTGCTTGTTAGTTTTACAAGATTCAGTGAACCTGAAGCTGAAGAGCTTCAACCCACTTAAACTATGGTTAGTACAGCTATGCCTTTTGATCTGCCCAATGTGGGATTTCACACTAACCTGAGAACCAATGGAACAACCACACCATGATACAGGGAGGTTCCTAAAGGGATGTTCTCAAACCAGATGCACTCAACAAGGAAGGATTCAAAGACCACCTGTTTCTAACACAGAAGCTGGGGCCACGCACTCCAGAACAGGTACGTTTTAGAATAGTTGTAGGATATACCTAATCCTATGATTTTTGTCAAAACTCACAACTGTACTTCTTAAATAAATTAAACAGAATATTCTATGTCGAAACTCAGGGACATACTAGCTCTACATGTAGACCACCTTATTTTGAGTGTAGACTTTAGGACAGTTGTCACCAATACTTCCCACACTAGGACCAATTCTGGGTACCTGTCACCCAATAACCAGCAAGGCAGAGACTATCACCTATTTTACTAACGAAGAAACAAAAAGACCATCTGCTCAAGATCAGTCAGGGAATATAATGTGACCCCAACTCTGCCTACCAGCCACCAGAGCCAAACTCTTTCCACTCTCTTACTGCTCCATGAGTGCCCTGGGGAGTCTCTAGTCCTGTAGGATCACCCCTGCCCTGTGTGCCTGGGTTAATCTCTGATCCCTGCTCCCTTGTTTCCTTTGTGTCATAAGGATATTATCCCCACCAACCTCAAAAACACCAAACTGTCCAAGTAACGTTGGGTTGGAAGTCAATAGGCATAATGGGGAAAGTCTGGAAGCAAGAGGCCCAAAGGCCAAATGTAGCCCCAGGCTTTGTCAACAGAAAGATGTGGTAATCTCTCCCTCATAATCTGCTGGGTTGCCTTGCAGAGAACAAGGTGATTACAGGAAAAAATGCACACCAGGAGCCCAGACGCAAGAAGAACCCAGCAGATCTTCACAGGCAGGGGCTCTTCCTCCTCCTCAGCTACCTGAGACAGCACCTGAAACACTAAGGACCAAGTCAGATGGAAGGAAAGAAAGCCCAGACTTAACGATTTTATTTCTGAAGCTTTCAAAGAGGCCTCTGGTTTCAGAACAGGGAGAGCAAAAAGCAGAGCCAGACAGAAAAAGGCCTTTTGGGGTAGTAGAAAAAGAAAGTACCCCCCAATCCACTTTGAATGCTTTCCCCATAGAAAAGGTTGGATTCTCCCATTTATCTCAGAGAGGTTAAGAATTGTAAAACCTGGGGCACCTGGGTGGCTCAGTGGGTTGAAGCCTCTGCCTTTGGCTTGGGTCATGATCCCAGGGTCCTGGGATTGAGCCCCGAGTCGGGCTCTCTGCTTGGCAGGGAGCCCGCTTCCTCCTCTCTCTCTCTCTGCCTACTTATGATCTCTGTCTGTCAAATAAATAAAATCTTAAAAAAAAAAAAAGAATTGTAAAAGCTGAGAAATGTCAGGCCAAATGACCTCTGAAATCTGTAGGATTCTGAAAATCTGGCCTCCAAAATGAATTTAACATGAAGACTGCAGGGCAGAATCATCCCTGTGTGAGTTAATCAACAATCATGCTCCCAACTTCCCTGGCTCTGCACCTGCTACCCTAACCCCCACCCAGGGCAAACAGACTTGGAAAGGAGTCTGTAGGGGAGGACCAGGGAGTTGGTGAGGGAGGACCAGGAGGGCCACACACCAGTTGTGGCATATCTGGTTCAAAAGACATCTAGGTGTGAACATTCTAGAGAGAATGGTTCTCTCATCAGACCTCCGAGGGGAGCAGTAACAGTAGATGCCAGGCCCAGACCTCTCTTTACAAGAAAATAATGTTGCTGAGTGAAGAAATTGGTGGGGGGCAGGGGGTATGACAGGAACAACATTGAGTCTTAATTCTTCCAAGTTTTCTCCTTAAGAACCTCACAAAACTGAGGATCAGTAAAGTTACTCTTGAAGTAATCAGTACTAAGGAGAAATCAAAACACACACCACAGTAGACTTGAACAGAATGATCTCCTCCCTCATAATGGGCTGGCTATAAGGAGTGATGGCACAAGTACAAGGTATCCCTGAGGTGGACTCCAGACTCTGCCCCCAGCCCAGTGACCCAGAAGAAGCTTAGAACCCCTGCTCTCCTGAACCCCAAATCTACAAAGCAAGGAGATATATTCAAATTAAAAACTCTTGAGCTTTCCCACAAATCAAAAGCATCAGTTGAACAGACAAGAAGTAGGAGTTTAGTTAAGACTTGCTGCCTTACAAGGGAGCTGATGGAGAATACTATCCCTCCTCTTTTGAAAACCACACCCTCTGTCACTGATATCCAGGCCCCAGTGGGGAGGTCTGTCCAGGACAGCACAGCGATGCCAGGACTAGAACCCACAGCCATTTCCACAACTCACCCAAAGTTGCTTCCTGAAGACCTGAAGGGAAGCCTCATCCCCATCTCCTCACCACCTCTTCACACCCAGGAGACCTGGTTCCAGGTCCCTCCTGCTCACCTGTATGAGGTACGCATGTCCACGGGCCCGTCACCCGCCTGCCCTTCGCATCTGCCCACAGTCGGCACCTCTGCCCCCCTCAGCAACCCTTGGGCTGGGCCTGCTCCTGGCTCAGGCGTCACTCTCATGTCTCCGTCAGTGTTTAAATCTGAAGACAACAATCCTCTCTCCATTTTTATTTTCTTGCTCTCCACATCATCCTCCGCTGGGTCCCGTTCAAGCGCTCGTTTCTGACTCCGTGTTCGGCATGCTTCTTCAGTCATTCTGAACTTTGGGAGAAGGAGAAAACACGACATTTAAACTTGGCACAACCAAGTTGCTACCTTCTTAGAAACTTTTTCAGAGTGTCAGCTTGGAGAGTTTTCCTTGCCACATGCTGTTAGCGGAAGTAGGCACAACAAATCCAGGAACCCACAAAGTATGCCCAAGACCTTTCTTCACTGCCTGGGGAAGGCTAGGAAGGATCAGTGGAGCATCTGGGGAGTTGAGACCTTTGGGGACCTGGACAAGAACAATGGAAAGTGGCTCCTTATCAGAAGGAGGGGGAATCCTCTGTGCTCCAGACTCAAAAACAAACAGAGGCAAACTGTTCTAGGTCTGAACTCCCTGCATTTGGGATTCTGAGTACCTGCCCTGGATTGGAGGTGTCTGTAATCTGGCAAAGGGAAATCACACTGTCCCAGGAGCAGGGTCAATGCCATGTCCAGCCTAGCGCTGCCTCAGGTTGACCCTTTTTCTCTCTTTTAGTGAGGGACAGGCTCCTCATTCTCCTCATTCCCTGCTCACCTCTGGGGGTGAGAGGTGGGGGTCACGTTTAACCCTTTGACTGCCAGCAAGGTAAACTTTGAGTGGAGTAAGAACTGGCTCGTCACTGTGCCAGCACCCTGTACCTGCAGTACACACATATCTTGATTTAAAGAAAAGAAGAAAAAAAAAAAAGCTGAGTCAGTTTTTGATCCCATGACATCACTGGGCTCCACATGACCCTTCCCAGGATTCAGTCTGAGAGACAAAGCACTTTCCAGAAAACCAGTCTGAACCGGTTCCAGACAACAAGCTGAAGTGTTGTTAACCCTCACGGAGACAGGACAGAGGACAGCACAGTGATGTCTGTCTGCAGGGAGGCTGCTGGCATTCCACAACAGAGTCTGGGACACAGGCACTCGCTCTTAAAGGAGCCACTCCGAGCCCAGCCTTGATGTCCCAACAAGGCAGGACACAGGAAATAAAACTGCAACAAGAGTTCAGTCAATCTTAAAAGCCAAGCCAGAGTTCGTGAGAGGACAAAAAAGAATTTAGCTGCCAGGCTCTAATAGAATTCCCAAAGTGCCAGTTCTACACAGGATAGTAGGCATCCAGTCTACCAACATGGGGCCCATGGAGGAATACACCATGGGCTCAGAGAATCTCAGTTCATACCTGTGGTGTACCTACACTGAAGGCACCTGTGTCCACAGGCACAGGCTCTGTCTGTGTCCACAGGCAGGGCACCTGGCACCTCAGTTTCCTCACCAGTGAATACCCTGGGAGGCCTATCCTGGACAGAGCCAGTCATTCCCAGTCCCAGAGCCCACCTTCTGGGAGGCTGGGGGCAACACAGAGTAATGAGGGGGCCACTTCATCATACATGGGATACCCTCCTGAGATTATTCACTCACAATCTTCTTTAGGAGCCAATTCCACAAATGAGCAGTAGTAGTGCAGGGCCTTTCCTCAAGGGCCCCTTCGGTTGGACTTAGAGTGAAAGGAATGAAACAGACAGCTGCCTCATGCTGCTGGCTCAGGAGGCAGAATGGCCCATATACACACATCAGGCCAGTGTGGCCTGGCCAGGCACTCAGATATCTGCTACTACAGGCAGGACAAATGAGTCCAAATGAGCAAGTCTCCTAGTGGTCATGTCACCCCTAGGGTGCTCCACCCATGTTGAAGGAACGTGGGGCTTGAGAACTCAGAGCTCAAGGGCACAGGATATCAACAAGACCTTCATCTGCCGCCAACCCCTGCTGGCATCCTACCCGTGCCTGCCACCAACCCCGTACCAACTGCTCAGTCCCAGTCACACTCCCCCAAATATCCCCCCATCCTCTCCTCCCATTCTGTGTGTGGATATGGTCTCCTAACTGCTCGGAGAAAGCAAGGATACCCCCCATGTCCCTCTTAGCCTAAAACTCTATGGCTTCTGTCCTCCTTCTTTTTTTAAATGTTATTTACTTGACAGACAGAGAAGAGAGAGAGAGAGAGGGAACACAAGCAGGGGGAGTAGGAGAGGGAGAAGAAGGCTTCCCGCCAAGTGGGGAGCCCAAGGCAGGGCTTGATCTCAGGACCCTGGGATCATAACCTAAACCAAGGGCAGATGCTTAAGACTGAACCACCGAGGCGTCCCTGGCTTCTGTCCTCTGATATGCCTTTACAACAAACCCAGTCAGCCCGCTCACTGAGTCTATCAGCCCTGTCTCTGTGAGACTGCAGATAAGTCACTGTCCTGAGTGTCAGTCACCCTCCCCTCCCTCACTGTGGGCACATGGGTCATCTTTCCTTGGGGACGGCCTAAAACAGGAGCCCCTTGAACATTTGGGAATTAGACAAGAGGAACAATTTCAGTAGCTGCCTTGGACAGCAGGTAGCTGCGCTCCCCAGACCAGAAAGGAGCCGATCAAGATCAAACAGGAGAGGACTGGAGACAGAACCAGAAAAAAGGGAAAGAGGGTCCCCACTAGTCAGAAGAAATTCTGCCCCTAAGGGAGAAGCTCCTAGTCTGGCCCGGTACCCACTGAAGGAGAAGCGGGACTACAGTCAATGTGGAGGATGCCCTCCCCAATCTTGTACTCAAACTCCCTCATGCTTCCCCACTCTGCCTCTGCTTCAGCCTGGTACCCTCACCCACCCACTCACCCTGCCGGCCAGCACAGTCTCTGGCCTTGTAAATTCCAGGTTCCAATCCATGAAACTCATCTAAACCCAGACCCTACGTGAAGTCTTTCCTCTCAACTGCCCACACAGATAAGGGGAGAGGGGGAACCAAACCAGACTGCTGTGTGCCAAGTCACCAGACTACCAAGGTAGTGCCCAGGTGACCTCACTTCATTGTCACTGGTGTAAAACAAGAAATGGCAAAGGGCCAGAGCAGAGCCTCACACCCACAGGGCTGCTCCTTCCGGCCCTAGTGACCACCCTGGGTCATAAGATCCTCCACAGCACCCCAGTTTGGGTAGTTGATTAGGGTTGCCAGCAGAAGACCCGCAACATAGCCTTTTTACGCTGTGTGTGCCTCTGAAGCTGAGGGGCTAGAACTCTGCCAACCCTAAGCCCAGAACTAACAGCCATCCTGACAGTGCACACATGCCCTGCCCCTCTAGCTCTGGTGGGGGATTCTTGGGAGGGGGGCTGCTGCATGCCTCCCATACCAAAAGAAGGACCAGCATAGCTGGAGGGGGTACGGGGTGGGGATGGGGCCGAACACTGCACAGAGTGCCTCCAGCTCTGCACCCCACCCCCTGTCCTGCCTTAGGTGGAGCCTGTTCCACACAAGGTGGCTGTCTTAGAGGCCACAAAGGGCACGTGCTCCTGGGGACAGCAGGTGCTGGTAAACAGCAGCTTCTCCCTCCTCGCAGCATGAAGGACCAGTGGTGCCCACCCCCCTCCCCATGCCTGCCGCACTTAGGGCTAGCACCCACCACCTGCAGGCATGAACCCAGGATCGGCCACAAACCTACAGGGAAGAAACCAGCCTTGAGGAATGAAGCATGATTTATGATCTCTGCAAAAAACAGTGAGGAGGTACATTAGAATACATTCTAAAGAGCAGGTGAAGAGGCTGGATTAGTGTGATAGCAAATTAGGATCTGCTTCACATCCCTGGCCAGTAAGGGTAGAATGAAGGGAAAGACAACAGAGTTTCTACCACAGGCCCATTCAGGAACGGCCAGCCCACAAACAGCAGCTCCCTCTTACTGAAGGGGGACCCCATGCAGGTAGGGGAATATCCTGACAGCAGCTCGCCCACTGTAAAGCTGAGGCCCCCAGGTCTGCAAAAGGCCGCTGCCTAAGGCACAGGATGCTACCCAGAAAGCAAGGCTAAAACACAAGTGGCCTCAGCCCCTCGCAGAGCCTGCTCTAATACATCCTCAGACAGGGATGGGGGGCAGAGAGGTGGCAGGATGAAACCCAGATCTTCCTCACCCCAAGAAAGAGGTTGTAGCTACACTAGAGGCTACACAGGTATACTTACAAAAGCAACCCCAGAACAAAGGGGCCATGAAATCACAGGTGAAATGATGATATGGGGCTTTGGGTCAGTGCAAACTGTAATTGCCTCTACCAAAGGCTACTTTATTTATTTATTTTTTTGGAAAATGCTTTGACAATATATTTTTCCATTTTTTAATTTTTTATTGTTTTTAAGATTTTATTTATTTATTTGACAGATAGAGATCGCAAGTAGGCAGAGAGAAGGGGAAGCAGGCTCCCCACTGAGCAGAGAGCCCGATGTGGGGCTCGATCCCAGGACCCCAGGACCATGACCTGAGCTGAAGGCAGAGGCTTAACCCACTGAGCCACCCAGGCGCCCCAAGGCTACTTTATTTTAAAGATTTTATTTAATTAATTTATTTATTTGAGAGACAGAGAGAGAGAATGCACATGCAAGTTGGGGGGAGAATCCCAAGCAGACTCCACATGAGCATGGAGCCTAACATGAGGCTTGAGCCCACAACCCCTAGATCATGACCTGAGCCAATCAGAGTCAATCAAGAGTCACCTGTCTAGCCAACTGAGCCAACACCTACTTTATTTTAGTAAAATCCCACTGTCTCACTGATCTGAGAACCTCAGAGGAGAAAAACCTATTCTCAAACAACTCCAAAGGGGTGAATGATGTAGGAACCAGAATTTTTAAACCAAACTAAGGAGACCAATGAAAGCACCTGGCACAAGTTGAGCACATAACACCAGTAAATGTCTCCTGACAATTAAAAAAAAAAAAAAAAAGTAAACAAACACAAGTCATGGAGCTATAACCCTAAGGCATTATCATTCTGTACTTGGAAATATTTATACTATACAGTTACTAACACACCAGCAGGAATACTACCAGTAACACTCCTGTTTCAGGCATGAGAAAAGTGCTTAGCGATACATGCTTAGGAAAAGTGACCAGGCTGAGGCTCTAAAAGGTGGACCTGGGGTGCTCCTTCCAGAGCTGAGAGAAGAGCATGAGGAGGTGGGGGAAAGAGGGTACTGAGTGTGGACTACCCTCAGGGAGAGCATGGACAGGTTGGGGGGTGGGTATCCAATTTATTGTAAAGGATCATCTGGCTGATCTGGGGACAGACTAGAGCAGAGGTGGTGGGGGAAAAAGTCTTGGGTGGCTTCTGTATTTTATGGATCAGGATGAGAAGGAGACTAAGCAGTGGGGAGACACAGCCAAACACTTAGGATACTTTAGAGGATATGGACAACACAACATGCCCCAGCTGGATAGGAGGCAAGAAAGGAGTGCTTTGGGAACCTGGATGGCTCAGTTGGTTAAGTGACTGCCCTCAGCTCAGGTCATGATCCTGGAGTCCTGGGATCGAATCCTACATCAGGCTCCCTGCTTGGCAGGGAGTCTGCTTCTCCCTCTGAACCACCCTCCTCTCATGCACTCTCTCAAATAAATAAATAAAATCTTAAAAAAAAAAAAAAGAAAAGAAAGAAAGAAAGGACTGCTTTGTTTTTGCCTGAGCAACTGGAAAGATGGAATTATTTTCTGAAATGGGGAGAGAGCAGATCTGAGAGAAGGCTGGGACTAGGGTAGTTTGGACATGCTGAGCATGGGTCTACCAGAGCCACAGAGGGAGGCTGAGGAGTGTCTGCTGACAGATAGAGGCCTACACATGGGCTAGCCAACTATCCTCAGTAGCACAGGGCCCCCTTTCCTGTCAGGAAGGAAGAAACGCCTGTGATGCATCCAATGCCAAGCTGGGTAACAAGATCCAGACACTGGCCTCACTTGGCACAAGCCAATCTCCTCACTCAACATATAGGCCCTGCTGTGTGGCAGCTCTATCAGGACTCAGCCGGGCACCCACCAAAAGAGTGCCTCCGAGCAGATGCAAAGTGCAGGTGGATGTTTGTGCCCTGGTGATCCTGAGGCTGGGGCTGTGATGCCCCCCTGCATGGCCTCCCCCTTGTCTCCTGCCTCAACCCAGGAATCCCATCCACTCTCCCGAACAGCCTGAGGAAGCTCGGGAAAGAAGATGAGTCTCAGACCTGTACACCCTCTACTCACCCTCTGGAGGCTTCCCACATTCTTGAGAGTCAAACCCAAGACCCGAGGAGGGGCCAGGGAAAAGAACAGCTAAGCTGTATTTTGATGCCAGCAGCCTCTGGCTGACAAGCACGTCTTCCCTTCCAGAACAGAGGCCTCCCTCTGTTTGAGTCCTGAGCCACTCTTTGATATATCTCTCTGAGCAACAGCAACAGGGATGAAGTGGCTGTGTTCTGGAAGGAACTCATACTAAAGAGTTCAAATTTTAAACATCATACTCAAGTTTTAAACATCAAACCCTATTAAGGTTGAGTATAAGGGATACAATTTAACTTGGGATCTAGAAGGATGATTCCAACAGTCGGCCTCTACTATCAGACACTAAAGAGAACAGAAGCCAGATCTCAGTGAACTGGATGAAGGATCCTGTTATTCTGTGAGCCTCAGTTTCCCTACCAATACCTCACAGACATACTAAGTGAAGAAACACATAATGATGTTAGAAGTAACTTGGATGAGAAAACAAAATTGCAGAATAGTATAAGCTATAATAGAATAAGTAAAGTATTTGTTAAAATATTTATAATGTATAAATATTATAATATAAATAGCATAAACACACGGCTTAAAAAAGGCTTTAATCTTCAGAAAAAAAAATACTGAAAAAGCTTACTAAAATCAAAAGTGAAAGAAATTGGGCTAAAAGCCATAGCACTCATTTCTGAAGAATTAAGAAACTTTCACTTTCTGTATTAAACATTTCTATTGAAATTATTTCTCCTAAGGATAACTTCATCTCAGTCTTATATTCAAAGAACACAAAGATAAAACAGAGTGCTAGACAAAGTAACACTCCAACATGCAGAGGCTGAAAACTGAAAGGACTAGTGGGAGTGAGACAAGGGAAGAGGGCCCTTTGGAGGGAAATGCTCCCAGGCCAGAGGGAGGGTGTTCTGTAACACAGGGAAATCACAAGGCTGGCTCCTCCAATAGGAAGAACCAAGAACATAAGACAAACATGCAACCTTCAGCGGACCGAGAGGGGATGCTGCTGCGACATTTCTGTCCACTATGAGCAAGTGTCTATGCAGCTTAAGAGTCTACCCTCTGTGTCACTAAAGAGACTCTCAAGCTCTAAGCCGTAAACCCAGACCCCTCAGCTCCTCCCCACAGTCCACCCTCTACCTGGACTACCAGTTGTGAACTGGCTGCCAGGCGATGGCATCAGTGTGGGCTCACTCTGAGCGAAGCCGGATCTCACCCAGTTCCTCAGGAAGACTGCCCACAGCAACAACCCCTAAGCTACTCAGCGGCTTCATCTCTCTTCCCAGCTTGCTAAACTCTTCTATGGAAGAAACTCTGTTTTCCCATTCACCTTCAAATTCAGTGTGGAGCAAAACAATACAGGTTCAGTACACGCTACTGTGTTAAACCTACATAAATTAGCTGCATGAAATAATGTATGCTTCCTGGCATTTGCCCTATAGGTCAAAACGAAGCAAACAAGTACTTTCATTAAATACTCTGCGTTCAGCGGCACCTGGGTGGCTTAGTCGGTTAAGCGGCTGCCTTTGGCTCAGGTTGTGATCTCTGGATCTTGGGATCGAGCCCCACATTGGGCTTCCGTCTGCTTCTCTTCTCTCTCCCTCTCCCCCAGCCACCCCCGCTGGTACTCTCTCTCTCAAATAAATAAAATCTAAAAAATAACAACCCTCTGGGGGGCCTGGGGGACTGAGTGGGTTGGGCCTCTGCCTTCAGCTCGGGTCATGATACCAGAGTATTGGGATCGAGCCCCGCATAGGGCTCTCTGCTCAATGGGGAGCCTACTTCCCCCCTTCTCTCTGCCTGCCTCTCTGCCTACCTTTTGTTAAATCATGTTTAAATGGTTTGTTTTCATCTGGAGTGATAAGCACATAGTGCAGCTAAAATGATGCACGTGCTAATGAGGAGGAAGATAAAACACCCATCCTCAAATGAGAGGGAACTGCGCCTGAGGTAATTAAGATTTGCGCTGCCCAGGGCCAGGCCAGGGAGGACCCTGCAGCCAGGAGCTATGGGACCCCACAGTTAAATGTCACCACCAGCCACGAGGTAACAGGCTACATGACAGCTGTTGCCTCAGTGTCAACGCTCCTGTTTGTCCCTAGCCCTGGAAGAGAAGAGTGTCCGCCACACAGCAGACAGACGAGAGACATCTGATGAATGAACAAATCTAAGTTTTATGAAGAGGAGCTCCCAGTAGGGGAAAGGGTGCTGGTCCAGACATCTCAACCCCATTTCAACACTGAGATCCTCAGATTATGACCCAAGTTTATTGCTCCTCTGTTGTTACCAGAAATGTGGGGTCTTCTTACTTTTAAGGGCAAAACATCTAACACTGAGCTTTTACCTCACACAGATCACATCAAATGCTCCTCATAACCACCTGCAAGGTAAGTGCCACCACCTACCCCCACCTTACAGGTGGGAAAACTGAGGCAGATTGTAGTCACACAGCAAATGGGTAAGACATGCTGAGAACTGAAGCCTATGCTCCAGGCAGTTCCAAATGAAAGATTCCATTAACCACCCAAAGTCACATGTGAGGTTTCCAAAGGATAGTGGGAGCTCCTCACAAGTATAGAATTGGGCTTGACCTCTCACCCACAAGGTCCAGATGAGATATTAAATGATTACAACTTTATATTGTTGAATGAGATCACATCTTTTGCTGTTTGCTTTTTAAGTACAGTAAAAGTTCTGGAGCACAACATATATGCATTTCTAAAAAAACATGGCATGTTGCAAAATCGTGCAATAAAAACACAGGGCTACCAGAACAACAGGGTTAGGTACACAACACCCCAAAACTTCATCATGACATTAAAAAAAAAAAAAAAGACAGGAACCTGATTTTTAAATGGTAGCATGTTAAACAGCAAAAAATACACAAATGCTACCTACCTGAAGACTGACTCCTCACTGAAGGGAAGACCTGGCACTTGCTGTGGCTGTTTTCTGAGTTACTGTGACATGCTGGAATGAAGCTGTCTGACCCCAAGAGAAAATGGTATGGTCTAGAGGGGGCCTGAAGCATATCTGAGGTGTGCATTTCCATTTTGTGTACTATCAGGTGCTCTTTCAGCTGGGAGCAATTTTCTGGATTCACCTACTGCAGGAGCTGGCAAACTTGTTCTTAAAGGGACACGGTAAATATTTTCAGTTTTGCAGGTCATTCTGTCTCTGTCCTGGTTACACAGCTCTGCAGTTGTATTAGTATGTCCTCAAATGGGCATAGCTGTGTCCCAATCAAACTTTTATTTACCAAAACAGACCACAGGTTGTGGGCCATAGCTCCCCAACCTCTAACCTGAACTTGGCATTTCTCCTGGACAAAAGCATACATGTGTTGTACTCCAACTGTGTCCTAATGTATCAATAGTGTTGGAACAAATCTGCTTTTCCAAAACATGCATTATCAGAGAATTGACTACAGAGGAAAACAGGTTTCAAAAAAGGACGTGAACATGTAAATTCAATCTGAGCCCAGGACTCAAGGTTACCCCTTTTGATAAGTCAGAAGAAATTTAGTTTCAAAAAGTGCTGAGTGCAGAGAGCTTACCAAAGGGTTAGCCTGTCTCACTATTTTATACCATCCTAAAAGCCCTATACACTCTCAAGATAAATAGGTCCATCATTTAAGGAAATTATGTGCTATAAACTCAATTACTGCAGTGCCTGGAACTTTAACCCAGTTACAAAAGCAAGTGGTTCCTCAGCACTCATACCTGAGCATCAGACCAAAGCTCTAAGGAAAAGCACAGGGATGTGAAGGACCTTGATGGGCACAGGGCTGGGAGGGAATGGGCTGGGGTGAGCCCTTCTTGAAATAGGAATGCTTGAGCTGCGATGCAAAGTGACTTGAACACACTGGGGCGAACCTGCTGAAGGACCAGGGAGTCTCTAGAGATGTCATGCAGTAGGAAGGGAGCTGCAGGGCCCAACCAACTTCCCAGGTAACCAGGACTTACCTTCACCCTTGAGGGCTAGGAGGAAAGGGGTCATCTGTGCCAGAGAAACTTCAAGAAGGGGGTGGGGAGAACCCCTCCTGGGGACTAGAAGGATGCAGATCCATACCACAGTGCCCCCCAAGTGCCCCACTCTAGGGCAGGTCCTGGGCAGACAGGTAGCACTGTCATAGCTTTGTACCCTGTGTCCTGCCCCACAGAATGGACAGAGATTTCTTTGTAATCATGACCTTCATTTGGTACATTCTGCCTTCAGCTGCAGCTCCACAGCCCAGCTCAGCCTGGGGACACCAAGAGAACCCCAAGGACCCTCCTGGGGACTCCACCGAATCACCACTTTGGTCCTTCTATTCTGCTTTTATGTGAACACTGGACCTGACTGGTGGGCATATCACTTCACCCCTAACCTGGGGTCTCAGTGCAGGTTTACTGAGCTTTCTCCTTTGTGTTAAAAGCAGCAAACACAGCTCACCAGACGGACAACCACTTTATAAAAATGAGACACATGACCAACAAATTCTTCTGTCCTGTTGGGAGGGGATTAGTCACTCTTTCAAAGGCTTCTCACAAGTTGGACAATCTCACTATCAACCTCCAGTGGCTATAGTGCCCCAGCTCCGGATGCTGGGGAGGATGAGGGAAGTGAGAAAAGAAGAAAAGGAACAGGGAACACATAATGCCCCAGACTTGGGATCATTTGACCCCACTCAGCAGACACCTTATTGGTAGGAGGACATGGAAACTGGGGCACTGACAGATACCTCCCAACTCCCCAAAGCTACAACTTACCAAGGATCTTTGCACTACAAATATACATATATATGCATTCACACTCATGCATACTCACAGACACATGCATCCCCACATACATGCACTCACATATGTGCACAGTTTTTATTTTTTTATTTATTTTTTTTTTTTATTTTTTTTTTTTTAAGATTTTATTTATTTATTTGACAGAGAGAAATCACAAGTAGATGGAGAGGCAGGCAGAGAGAGGGAGGGAAGCAGGCTCTCCGCTGAGCAGAGAGCCCGATGCGGGACTCGATCCCAGGACTCTGAGACCATGACCTGAGCCGAAGGCAGCGGCTTAACCCACTGAGCCACCCAGGCGCCCTGTGCACAGTTTTTAATCCCTTCCTCCCACGTCCAAATCTTGCCTAATTATCTCAGAAAAGGTGTTTCCCTGTTCAATTCAGAGCAAAAGATCAGCATTTCTTTCTTTCTTTCTTTTTTTTTTTTTTTTAAAGATTTTATTTATTTGACAGAGAGAGAAATCACAAGTAGGCAGAGAGGCAGGCAGAGAGAGAGAGGGGAGGAAGCAGGCTCCCTGAGGAGCAGAGAGCCCGATGCCGGGCTCGATCCCAGGACCCTGGGATCATGACCTGAGCCGAAGGCAGAGGTTTTAACCCACTGAGCCACCCAGGCGCCCCAAAGATCAGCATTTCTTATGAGTGATCCGTGTCCAACTTCTGATCCACCTGTCTCAAAAAGGAAAACCCTGAAGTTTGAAAATGAGATCAGACTTGGGGCCAGAATCACCACAAAGACACCCAGAACCCCACAGGGCCTCGCATAAATCCCCATGCACCTCAGCCACTTTAGCCCACATTTCCCCAATCCCTGCCCAAGACTAATGATTTCAGAGCTGGCTGGAGCGGTGGAGCATTTTCAGATCACCAGCACTGCAACCATGTTATTTCTACTACTTTGTGCATACAGTAAGCTAAGATTCCAGGGAGGACAAAGAACTAACCACTCTTTACTGTTGTTTATCTGAGTAATGCCCAAACCCAGAAGGGAACTTCTACAGCACAAGGAGCCTGGTCAGTTACAAACTCTGCCTAGGACACTCCCATCTCTTAGTTCACAGCCTACCCAGCCCAGCAGGATGTAGATGCTGACAGGCTCCTAACAAATGCTGATACCACACCAGATAACGACCTCTCCAAGAGACCAGTAACCGAGAGGTACCTGCTCTCTGGAGGGTAGGAGAAAGAGTAGTTCAGGGTCCCTGCCTTCATGGGAGCATAGACCTTATAAACGCTGTGAAATGCATGTGCTAAATCACCATTTTATTACAACTAAATGCCAGAAAAGGAGTTCATCCTGGTAGAAGGGAACAATCTAGAAATGCTTCATTGGTGCTGGGCCCCAAGAACAAAATCTGGATTTGTAAAGATAGAGGGGGGAGGGGGATGCCTGGGTGGCTCAGTGGGTTAAAGCCTCTGCCTTCAGCTCAGGTCATGATCCCAGGGTCGAGCCCTGGGATCTCTGCTCAGCAGGGAGCCTGCTTCCCCCTCTCTGTCTCTGTCTGCCTCTCTGCCTACTTGTGATCTCTATCAAATAAATAAATAAAATCTTGGGGAAAAAAAAAAAAGATAGAGGAGGGAGGAAATATATTAGAAAAGATGAAGTGGAAAATACATAGGCACATGAAAACCCATCTCCAGGAAAAGTAAATGAAACCAAATAAAAGGAGATCAAAACCTTAAAGTTTTTTTTTTAAATGGGATGAAATTGTGTAGGAAGGAAAAGGAATCCTGTTAGACCACTTATACTCTGTGTGAGAGGCTCTTGGTGATGGCAGGCCCTCACATGGACTTCTCTGGGTACTTCTGGAACCCTTCAGGAGTCCAGGGACTGGGGTTGGGGTGGAGGTCAGGACCAGTCATCAGCCTGTGAGAGTGAGAAGGGCTAGAACCTGTAACTGGATCCTAAAGGAAAGGGTGGGAGGAAGCCCTAAGAGCCATGAAATGGAAAAGGATGCTCCAAAGACACATACACACGACTTAAAATCAAGTGCCTCCAGTCACTCCATCAACCAAATCAATCTGAGCACAGGCACTCTCTTCTGGGGACTTCTCTGCTTCTGGAAAACTCTTTATAACTGCAGTCCTTAGCTTGGACTAGGAGCCAAAGGGAAAGGTTAAGTTCAGGAGCATCTCAGCCTCCTCATAACAGAGCACCTCTAATATCCCAGGTGTGCCCACACACTGCACACCATCTGAAATCCTAATGACCCATCAAATATAAGCCTGTTACCATCAAGGGGTTGGGGGGCCATCTGACACAGGCCACGATATCATCTATCATAGTTACCTCTAGTCCTTTGTTCAAGAACCATCCAGAGAAACAGGTTAAGAATGAAAAAGATTAAAAAGGAACTAGAGGAACACCTCTAGTTTTCACATTTACAAATAGACACACATTTACAATCAGATTTTGTTAAAGCGGAGGACTTGTAAATGATGTCTCTGAATTCATGCTTTTTGGGGATATATTTAACAAAGTTAACCTGGAGAGAAGAAACTTTAACAAACTTAAGTGGTGATGATCAACATTTTTTGTTAAAGATTTTATGTATTGGGGTGCCTGGCTCAGTGGGTTAAATCCTCTGCCTTCAGCTTGGGTCATGATTTCAAGGTCCTGAGATCAAGCCCCACATCCGGATCTCTGCTCAGTGGAAGCCTGCTTCCCAGAGAGCACAAGCATGGGGAGGAGAGAAGAGGGAGATGGAGAAGCAGGCCCCACAATGAGCAGGGAGCCCCATGCAAGACCTGATCCCAGTAACCCCGGGATCATGACCTGAGCCTAAGGCCACTGCTTAACCAACTGAGCCACCAAGGTGTCTGACCATCAACATTTTAAAGACAAAACTTTAATGATCCTCAAATTCCTTGGGGCGCCTGGGTGGCTCAGTGGGTTAAAGCCTCTGCTTTCGGCTCGGGTCATGATCCCTGAGTCCTGGGATCGAGCCCCACATCGGGCTCTCTGCTCAGCCAGGAGCCTGCTTCCTCCTCTTTCTCTGCCTGCCTCTCTGCCTACTTGTGATCTCTGTCAAATAAATAAATAAAATCTTAAAAAAAAAAAATTCCTAAACACACAGGCCACACAGGCTACACAGTAAAGAACACAGCACTCATAGTAGCTCACTCAGGCACAGTGCGTGGGAATAAAGCGGGGTTTGGTACAAGTCATCTCCAGAAAATAGACAGGCATGAGGCCAGCCTGCTGACAGTTCACTAGGCTGCTCAAACTCGCCTCCAGGATGTGCAGTGCCAGGCCTGGGACATCAGGTCCTCAGACCTCAACCTCCCTCCCTGGAGTCATGGGAGAAATGGTGGGGGATGGGGGGCAGATACTATCCTGGAGAGACAGTGTACAGAATATATTCTTATCTTCCCTCAGACACAGCCAATCTCCTGCAAACTTCTGAAAACAGGGAATAAGGTGGATTAAACAGATCCCCCTCAACTACATCTGCACCATAGCCCCATGCCTTGGCTTCTGAGCACCCCTTCCCAGAGACATGAAATGAAAGCCAGTCTTCATCTTCAGTCAGAGCACACAGTAGTAAAAAGGTGCACTTACACTGATCACATGTTAAGAGAGGGAAAGACCAGTAGCAAGTATCTTTAAAACTACAGTAGCTCCTCCCGGCTCACACTGGAGATTAAGTACCTGGCTTCTGTGTTTGCTCTAGAAGTACCCCGTGAGCACCCAACACCACCCACCTGGAAGTGGCTCCACATACACATACACCAGCAGCAGCCAGAGCCGCTGGGCCAAATCCCAACCCTACAGCCAGAAAGAAATAGATGCTGTTGTAGGAGCACACGACAGAGAAACAAAGGTGCTGCCTGTGAAGGGGAATCTGAGCAATATTAAATGTCCACCGGGAAACACTGACCAGGAATCCCCCTGGTGCGGGATGTTACCCTCAGGGTAGTGGGCTACATTTGCCTCCCATGGGAAAGGAAGAACCCTCTGTTCCTTCCCAGCTGCCTTCTGAACCATGCGCCTCTATGGTCTACAAAGGGTTACACCTACCATTTTCATGCCATCTGCAATGTCCCCATTAGGTGTCACATCACAAAATGGGAAGCCTTAACCCTTTCAGTGCCAAATCCCTCAGGGCCAAGACACAGCTCTAACCACCAGCTCCACTGAGGCCCGTGGCTGAAAATGGCAGGGAGGTTTTGCACAGGCAAGTCCAAAAAGGACCAAAAAAGTCACTTCCATTCCTAGGAGGAGACAGAAGGAGAAAGTAGGGGAACCAGGGGTGCCTCTTTTGTCATTTTGTCATTAGGGTACCCAGCAATATGGTAACACCCAGAGGCCTTTCCTGGGTTTCCTTTGTCAAGCTCCTCCCTGCATATTCTGTGCTATCAGAGCACACTGGCAAATGCCCCAGGAGGATCAGAGTCAGCAAGGGAAACTTACTTTTAGGACTAAGTTTCTGGTCTCAATAAAGCCCATGGGACTAAGAAACCATTCCTACAAAGGAAAAGTTCTCTCAGCACTTTCTGCCCAGCTGTAAGAGCTGAAACAGAAATCCCACTTCTAGCCTCTATGATAAGTGGAAATCTTCCCCTTGGGCAGACAGTTGTTCAGATACCTACATCAATCAATCAATCACTGGGAAACAGCAGAGCTGGGCTTAAGGGTATCACATTAAGTGGTCCTTTTTACTATTCAAGGAAAAAGCAAGGCCCTCGCCTCAAGCAGCCTGTCTGTCTCTCTGATTTTGTCTCCTCCCATCCCATGCCCTACTCCACCCTGACCCCATTCTTTTAGGCCACAGTGACATTCTGGCTACTCCAGACAGTCAAGCTCACTCCCAACTCCCACCCCAGGGCCTTTGCACTTCCTGCTCTCTCAGCCTGGAAGGTCCCTGCCCCCAGGTCTCTGAACTACCCTCTCTTTTTCAGGTCTTAGCTGAGACAGCAAAGTGGTATCATCTCCCCTACACACAACCCCCTCCGTAGATTTCTAACTTCTTTCCCACTTATTACCACTTAACATTCTATTTACTCATCTCTCTGTGTACCCTCCTAACCCAATCTCCCATTAGACAAGGAATAGCCCAGGACACATATTTGTGTGTTAAACATACAAGAAAAAGTATTTTCAGAACTCCCAGCTATCATTCTCTCTTCCTTGTTAAAAAAGCCAAAATGTCTTAATGTCAATAAAAAAAAATATGGATCAAAAACAAAACTCTTAGCTTTTAATAAAAATTAACTCACAATAGGTAAAAGACCTAACTATTAACAGCTAAACCTATAAACCTCTTAGAAAAAAATAAAAGGGTAAATCATGACCTTGATTTGGCAACATATTCTTAAATGTGAAACCAAAAGCACAGTATCAACAGAAGGAAAAAAAAAAAAGGCAAACTGGACTTCATCAAAATTAAAATCTAATGTGCAAAGGACACTATCAAGGGAGTGAGGCAGGGTCTGGCTGGCTCAGTCAGTTGAACAGAGAAGTGTTCAACTCTCTATCTTGGCATTGTAACTTGAAGCCCCACATTTGGTATAAAGATTACTTAAAATTGTTAAAAAAAAAAAAAAGAGAGAGAGAGAGAGTGTGAAGAAACAACCCACAAAATGGGAGAAAACACTTGCAAATCATCTATCTGGTAAGGGTCTAGTGTATAGAATATATAAAGAACTCTGAACAGGGGCATCTGGGTGCCTCAGTGGGTTAAGCCTCTGCCTTCGGCTCGGGTCATGATTTCAAGGTCCTGAGATCAAGCCCCACATCCGAATCTCTGCTCAGTGGGAGCCTGCTTCCCCCTCTCTCCCTGCCTGTCTCTCTACCTACTTGTGGTCTCTCTCTCTCTGTCAAATGAATAAATAAAATCTTAAAAAAAGAAAAAACACAAAAAATCTCTGAACAATTAAAAACAAATCCAATTCAAAAATATACAGACATTTCTCCAAAGAAGATACACAAATGGCCAATAAACACATGAAATGCTGTCCAATATTTGTCATCAGGTAAATGCAAATCGAAACCACAATGAGATACTACCTCATACCCATTAGGATGACTGTAATTAATTTAAAAAAAGGAAAAAAAAAGTGTCATCAAGGACCTGGAGAAACTGGAGCCCTTATACATTACTGACAGAAACATAAAATGGTGCAGTGATGTGGTAACAGTCTCTCAAAAAGTTAAATACAGCATTACCATATGACCCTGCAATCTACTGCTAGGTAAATAAGCTAAGAGATGTGAAAACAGTCACACAAAACCTTACACACAAATGTTAAAAGCAGCACTATTCACAACAGTCAACAAACAGAATCAACCCAAATGTCCATCAACAGATGAATGAATGAACAAAATGTGATATATCCATACAATGAAATACTATTCACTCATAAAAAGGAATGAAGTTCTGATTCATGTCACAGGTGGATGAACAGTACTATACTGAATGAGAGAAGCCAGATAAAAAAGGCCACAGAGAATCAAAAATTATTCCATTTCTATGACATGCCCAGAACAGGCAAATCCATGGAGACAGAAAGTAGATTAGTGGTTGCTAGGGGCCCTGAAGGGCACAGAGGTGGAGAAGTGGGAAATGACTGCTAATGGGTACAGGCTTCTTTTGGGGATAAAAACATTCTGGAATTTGACAGAAATGATGATCATATGATATTGTGAATGTATTTATTAAATGCCAACTTTGAAATGGCTAAACTGGTGAATTTTAGGTTCTGTGAATCAGTCATTCAGTTCTTACAGCGACGAACTCACAACAAACCCACCACACAAGTGGGAACTAAGAATTGCCTCCAACCAAAGGAGCCAATGCCTGAGAGCATGGCCACGTGGGCAAAGATCAATTTAGCAATGGGGAGCCAAGGCAGAAAGAGGGCAAGGCCTCAGACAATTGGGGTCACACAAACCACCATCAGCAGAACACGATTTAAGTCAGGTTCATTATAGGATCCACACTGCCTAAAAGCAAAACAACACACACTATGGTTTTATATTAATACACTACTGGGAATGTGCCACCTGCCTCAGTCACACGGGTATTTTACTTGCTCATCTAAATACCTGCATAGTTTCTCTCTTTCTTTCTTTTATTAAGCTACAATGTTGTGTGGTTTTTTCTTTTAATATTTTATTTATTTGACAGAGAGAGACAAACCAAGAGAGGAAACACAAGCAGGGGGAGTTGGAGAGGGAGAAGCAGACTCCCCCTGCTGAGCAGGGAGCCTGATGAGGGGCTTGATCCCAGGACCCTGGCATCATGACCTGACCTGAAGGCAGATGCTTAACAACTGAGTCACCCAGGCACCCCAACCTGCTAAGTTTCTACCAGGAACAAAGGGCTGACTGGACCCCATGACAGGCCTCCTCCTAGGAAACTCTGGGAAGATACACAAGGAGGAGGTAAGTGGACACCGGCTCAAGAGACACAGAGTGAGGTTCCTTCCATGAAGAGTTACAGTGATAATCCCTAAATCACACACAGAATCAAACCATCTATTTTATCCACTCCTCACTGGCTATGGCTACTATGGAAATATGACACCAGTGAGGTGAGTGTGGTTTCTAATCAAAAATATATTAAATTGGGGGCACCTGGGTGGCTCAGGGGGTTAAGCCTCTGCCTTTGGCTCAGGTCATGATCTCGGGGTCCTGGGATCGAGCCCCGCATCAGCCTGCTCCCCCCCACCCCTGCCTGCCTCTCTGCCTACTTCTGGTCTCTTCCCTCTCTGTCAAATAAATAAATAAAATCTTTTTTAAAAAACTATATATATATATATAAAATGTTGGGCGCCTGGGTGGCTCAGTTTGTTAGGTGACTGCCTTCAGCTCAGGTCATGATCCTGGACTCCCGAGATCTAGTCCCCACCTCGGACTCCCAGCTCCACGGGGAGTCTGCTTCTCCCTCTGACCTTCTCCTCGTTCGTGCTCTCTCTCTCTCTCTCTCAAATAAATAAATAAAATGTTAAAAAAAAAAAAAAAAACCCCAAACATAAATTATGTAAGAAAACAAAGTATGGGATATCAGAGTTAAAGTATTGAAGTGAAGAAGCACATGCAGTGGTAAAATGAGCTCCAAGTACTGGAGAAGGAGGCTAGAGGCTCAGGGAAAGGAAGGTGCCATCAGCATCACTGTGCATCAGGTAAAAATCAGAATGCCTGGTTTGCCTCAGTTTCTTCCCCTGTGAAATGGAACAATACCCACTTTATAACTATTGCTCTTTGAAGGCTCTGTGAAAGGTAGTTGTAAGTATTATTATTACAGAAAGTAACGATGCTGTAATCGGAAGCTGTTCCACCTGAAAGGCCACCAGCCACAGATCCTCATTAACAATTCCAGAATCTGAAAGTTTTCTGTTTGAATTTTAAACTAACCACAAGTGGCCACCACCCTCACTTTTGTAAGCAGCTGTCTCCCCTGCCCTGGGTGACAGATGTCATAAAGTTCCCTGAGGGAATACCTGGATTAAGCCCATTTTTCAAATCCTAGATTATGGAAAACTGCAAATATACCCAGAGAAGTAGCAAGAAGAGCATGACTCACAGAGCACATCCATCACTCAGCCTGCAGGTCTTCCACACTCAGCCTTCCCCCACACTCTACTGGCTCCTGGGAAGCAAATTCTACACAGCATTCATTTTATGAATAAACTGGTCAGTATTTATCTCTACAGCACAAACAAACCACAATTCCATGAGCTGAGCTCCAACAATTTAACAAGCATTTTTTTTTTTTAAAGATTTTATTTCTTTCTTTGACAGAGATCACAAATAGGCAGAAAGGCAGGCAGAGAGAGGGGGAAGCAAGCTCCCTGCTAGGCAGAGAGCCCAATGTGGGGCTCGATCCCAGGACCCTGAGATCATAACCTGAGCCTAAGGCAGAGAAACCACTGAACCACCCAGGCGCCCCCGCAACAAGCATTTCTTAATCTTTGTCAGCCACACATGGTTGAAATCTATAGGTGCCCCTCCAACCTTTCCTTTCAACCACACATTTATTTATCCTGTTTCCCACAGTCAAGTTGGCATCCCTGTAACTATAACGCAACATGCCCCTGATTTACTATAAACTAGATTTTGAGGCCCAACCAAGCACACGTCATTACAGAAGGACACACATTCTCCTTGATGGCAGGCAGCTACAGAGGATCACTGTCTGGATTCACATTTCATTAGGTACCTAAAAACTTTTAAGTTTTTAATTCCATCATTTCATTTTAATTAGCTAGAATATGTTAATAGCTGCACTGTCTGCTAGCTGCATGTGGTTATTTAAAGACTAAAATTAAATGAAAATTTGACTTCTTCAAACTATTCCAGGTGCCACATTGGACAGTGAGGGTACAAAGAGTTCCAGGAAGTTATGCAGGGCAGCACTGAACCTGTGAAGGAAGCTTGCTCTCTCCATTTTGTTCCTCGAGAGTTCAGTCCATAGAAAAGTGAAAGAATAAATACTAGTTTCTATTTACCAGTTTTAAAAATGAATCAGTTCAATAGAACCTTCCAAAAAGGACCAAAGCATTTCTTCCTTTCCAGCACCAATATAAATGAATAAATGAATCTGTGGATTTTTAACACATCTGATGTTCCAACTTGGGAATCCATTTTTATTCATACTCCTCTGTCCCACCCTTCGCAGTCTTACACAATGAGGACATTCCCGATGCAGATTTAGAATTAAAATGTAACTTAAATGCTTTGATTTTATATTTGTATTTTTCTTAGTGCTAAAAATTCTGATTCTTAAAGACATTAACTGCTTGTTTTCTCCTGCAATATAATTGTCCCCACTATCCACAGTTTTAGTTACCTGCAGTCAACCACGGTCCAGGAGCTGATGATCCCCTGGCAGACCAACAGAAGTCAATAGTAGCCTAATGCTATGTTGCAACACCTACGTCACTCACCTCACTCCATCTCATCACACAGGCATTTTATCATCTCACATCATCACAAGAAGGGTGAGTACAGTACTAAGATATTTTGAGAGAGAGACCACATTTACACAACTTTTATTTTAGTATATCTCTAACAGTTCTATTACAATTAGTTATTGTAGTTAATCTCTTACTGCTTCTAACTTTTAAACTAAAATTTTTAAGTATACATGCATAGGAAAAATCATAGTATATATAGGGTTTGATAGTATTGCGTTTTCAGGCATCCCATGATGGTCCTGGAAAGTGTTCTCATAGGGCAAGGGGCACTACTTTATATAACAATAAGACTACTGGTATAATTAACCTAAAACCAAAAATAATTCCTAAAAACAGTTAATGATTTTTTTAAAAAGAAGTTTTTGCTCTTATGGTTTATCACATTACAACATTTACAGTCTAACTACTATGTTTAAAACTCTAGCAAAGGAAATTCTCTCAGATATTAAGTCACCAACTTCAGTCACAACTGACATATACCTAGATTCCTATTCACTTCCTTTTGCTTCTGGTTTTTAGGGGTTGCTTCTCTCCCTTGCCCCAAACAACATCTGCCATACTTTTGTTTATAATTACGTAAAACACCCATCTGGTGCTACACCAAAAAAGAAAGCCAGAGACATCTCCTGGTAACCCTGTCTCTTCTCAGCCTTCCTCCCAGAAATGACCATGTTGTTCATTTATGGCTTAGATTTCCTATATTTAAAAATAAAATATAGGGGCGCCTGGGTGGCTCAGTGTGTTAAAGCCTCTTCCTTTGGCTCAGGTCATGATCTCAGGGTCCTGGGATCAAGCCCTGCATCGGGCTCTCTGCTCAGCGGGCAGCCTGCTTCCTCCTCTCTCTCTGCCTGCCTCTCTGCCTACTTGTGATCTCTGTCTGTCCAATAAATAAATAAAATTTAAAAATAAAATAAAAGCAAACACAAACACATACAGCCTTGTCTCCTCATCTTCCCTTGGACAGGTAAGTGCACGACATCTCTTTATCTTCCACCTTGTTTTTTCCACTTATTTTTTCATCCTAGAAATCCTGTCACCATGACATGAGGACACGCCTCTTTCCTTCAGGGACTTGACACCACCTCACCAGAAGCTCTACCCCTAACCGCCTCCAGTCCCAACTGACATTCATTTAAGTCATTTCCATCTTTGCTACTTCAGAATGTTGTAAGGAACATCCTTGTCACAATTCTTATTTTTGACAGTGTATCTTTGTGATACATTTCTAGAAGTGGAATTTCTGGAGCAAAGGGTAAGCCAATCTCTCTCTGAGGAGTGGTGAACCTCTAAAGGCAACATATGGCAGTGCCTGATTTCCACCAACACACTGGTATCCACCTCTGGGGACAAAAGGTCAGAAATGTTGTTTTGGGGACGCCTGGGTGGCTCAGTTGGTTAAGCAGCTGCCTTCGGCTCGGGTCATGATCCCAGCATCCTGGGATCGAGTCCCACATCGGGCTCCTTGCTCAGCGGGGAGCCTGCTTCTCCCTCTGCCTCTGCCTGCCATTCTGTCTGCCTGTGCTCGCTCTCTCCCCCTCTCTCCCTCTGGTAAATAAATAAAATCTTTAAAAAAAAAAAAAAAAGAAAGAAATGTTGTTTTGGGGAAGCTCAAGGAGCACTATTCTTAGTATCAGAAAGATCTGAGCATCTTTCCATATCTTGGTTAGAGACATCCACATTCACTTTCTCTGTGAACTGTATTTCTGTAAGTCACACCCATTTTTAATCCTTAACACCCAACATAAGGTTAGTCATTCAGCACACTAACAGTGTGCACTTGAACAAACACAGCTCCTGACAAGAAAAATTCAAGAGGCAGATGCCACATCCATTAGCCCAAGCTGACAGTCTGACCCAAGGTGTACACACCTCCACTGTGTACATGGTGGGGCACTATGTGGGGGCTATGTGAGTACCTCAGGGTTCATCAGGAACCTACCTTCCTCCTGCCCCACTCCTCTTCTGTGCCCACTGAGTCCTGGATGGCAGGAACAGGGAGATACTAGCTGACCACAGGCCATGGTACAATTAAAAGTGGGTATGGGCTAGTATTAACCAGAGAAAAGCCAAATTGCTGAGGTGACTTATACCCCACAACAAAAAGTATAAGCTGACATATTAACAGATCTTAAAAAATAATTATTCAAGGGTGTTTTTGCCTGTTTGGCATTAACCATCATATGCCATAACTGTTCACAGACAGCCCCTTTCCTATCAAGCCCCTTCATGTACTGGGTAGGGAGAGGCAAGGCCAGAAAGAACACTTAGGATGACTTCTAGGAGTTTAAACCCCCAAACTGTCTGCTTCTAATGCTATGGTTGTGTCTTCCCTGCTGGCCCTGTGACAGGAAAGGAGGAGCTTGCTTTCATTCATTCATTCAGCATGTACTTACTACTTCTGAGTTAACAAAGAACCAGGCAAATGGTGGAGCTCCCATCCTAGAACCTCAGAGAATACTAAGCTAGCCCACTGCCTTCAGACAATGACCTGAGCTGCAAGACAAGGGAAGTCCCTAACCCCACTGGGCTGGGGTTCAAGTGAGATATTTTTCAGATGTGAAGTTCCTTGATTTTTGAATGCTAATGTCTAAAGATAGCCTATCAACAGCCAAGTGCCAGGCCCACCCCCTGTGGATGTCCCACTATGCCACCAGGACCAGGTATTAAGCATCGTCAACACTGATGATCCAAACCTCATCTAGCTCTGGGAAACCAGCACAGACTTAAGGTTACTTCTTGTCTCCAGAACTCTGAGGACCTCAGGCAGGGCTGGGCTATGTAAAATGGTACGGCTGCCACGACAACAGTCTGGAAGGTCCTCAAAATGTTCAACAGTTACCATTATGACCCAGCAACTCCACTCCTAGGTATATACCCAAAGGAATAAAAAGCACATCCACACATACTATGTACACAAATGTTCACAGCAGCACTATTCAGAACTGCTAAAATGTGGAAACACCCAAATTTATCCCAGGTGAACGAGTACATGGTCCATCCATGTGATGGAATTATTACTCAGCCATAAAAGTGTATGAAGCACTGAATCATGCTACAATGTGGATGAACCTCAAAAACTACGCTGAGAAGCCAGACACACAAGGTTATATACTGGGTAACTCTGCTGATATGTCCAGGACAGGCAAATGCGTAGAGAGAGAAAGCAGATTAGTGGGAGAGGGAGTATAAGGAGTGATAGCTAATGAGGATGGAATTTCTTTTTGGGGTGATAAGTGCTCTGGAACTAGACAGAGGTAAAGGGTGCACAACACTATTAAATAAACAAACAAACAAAAATCACCGAATCGTATACTATAAATGAGTGAAATGTATGGTAGACAAATTAGATCTTAATTATTAAAAAATTTTTTTAAAGTTGGGCTCCTTGCTCAGCGGGGAATCTGCTTCTCCCTCTACCCCTCTCCCCAACTCATTGTTGAGCTCACTTTCCCCAAACAAACAAATAAATAAATAAAATCTTCAAAAAAATTTTTTTTTAATACTGATAAAGCTTGTTTGTTGAAAGAACACTCTGGAACTGTTTTCCCACTAACAGGATTAACTTGACTATGCTCATGTGGGTTTTTTTGCTACATGCAAATAAGAGCCAAAACCTCACAAAATTAATCCCAACTATTGTCAAGAAGCAGGCAAATCCAGGCAGCTGGTTCTCACTCCATGCAACTATGGTGCTGTTAGAGTGGCATGCACCTCTCAGCAAGTCACCTGCTGGCTGGCCTGGAAAAGGAAGCAGCTGACCAACCCAGGAGGTCTCCAACCTGCCTTAAAGTTCTAACTCTGAGCTCTTAAGTTCTCCAGACAGACAGTCCTCAGCCAAAACATGGCTGGGAAAACCCTGCTAATAACAAGACAAAAATCCCACCCAGGGGTCAAGATCAGTCCTGCTAGGTTCTGACAGTTCTTGAGTTGAGGGCCCTAAGCAAGAGGTCAGCCTGCCTCAGTTTCCGCACAGGCATGAGTCGGACGTCAGGGCAACCAGCTCCAACCACTAGTGCCAGGCCCTGTGCCACAGAAAGTGGTCAGGGAAAAATTCTACTCATTTTGGTCAGTGTTGAGAAATCACAAAAATGGCCAGAGGGCAAAAGGCCACCTGGCCAGGATTATCTTTTACTCCTGACACTCCCTGGAAGGTTTATTCCATTTAGGCCTGGGCTTTTCAAGTGAGTGAACCCTGAGACAGGAAGGGAGAAGAAATGGCCTCCCTGGAAGCAAGGGCAGGGCCTCAGTGATCCCGTGGTGACAATCCAGTACACAATCCTGGAGGGACTTGCTTCCCTCCCTTTCCTCTAGAAGTGGCTGCAAGCTTCTCAAGCAGTGCTCAGTTTCAAATGTCCAAGAAGCCGGGCAAGTCATTCCACAGATACCAGACGCCAAACACTCACCTGGCTTCTGTGCATGGGATGCTAGTCCTACCAGCTGGCCATGGCGGCAGCTACGTCAAAAGGCAACTTGTGTCAACGTGCTGACCAACCTAAAGTAAAAGAGAGAAAAACAGACACTGAATTTCCAAGGAAATCTTCTGGAATATATGGATGATTTTCAGTTATCTCCCACCCAAATTTATATAGCAAAATTTTAGATTTCAACCACAACTGTGCCTGTGCTACTTTCCACAGGGGGACAGGCTGAGGAAATAAATTTCTATCACTCTCTGACCTATGACCCAATACAGTGTTAACCAATAAACCCTAGCGTCCCAGATACTGACTTCAGCAATATGGTCAGAGATATGAGGTGGTAATAAGCAGCCACAACCTGACATACTGAATATATAGCAAATGGTTCAACATTCTGGTTAAAACAGTAATAACATTAATAGCAGAAACAGTAATATCGAGAATTTAATAGGTGCTCAGTAGCGAGTTCCAGTTACTATGCTAAAATTCCCTACCTCTTTGAATCCCAAGAACAATTTTGGGTTACACAATCATCCCCATTTTACAGACAAGGGATATGATAGATCTAATATTCAGGAATTTGCCCAGAGTCACCCAGATCTCCCTCTACAGACATAAACTTTTTGCTCCCCAGTCCACGCTCCCTCGCAAAGATGGCAGAGAAACCACCCACTATTCCAGGCAGTTGTAGGGTTTGCCCTCAAGAAGCTGAGGGTCATGTGCCTGGAGCCTGGCAGACTTTACCTCCATAGGGCAACTCGAAGTTTTACTCTGAGGATCATTTCCACAGGGGTTACAAAACTGCCCAGAGAGGAACCAGCTGCCTGTTTTACAGACAGGAAAATTAAGGATCAAGAATGTTCAGAACTCTCCAAGGTCACAGAGACAGTGTGGCCCTAGGACTTCCCCCTCCTTTGTGACATCAGATATGCAGGGCTCCACCCACAGAGGCTAAACCTAGAGAACGAGCCAAACCAGACTCCTAGGCAGTGCTGTCAGTTGTAGCTTGGTGAATATTGTCAGCATCACCTCTGCTGTCATTCTTTGTGCTCACATGACTACCAGGAGCTTGGCTCTGATATAAAACCTTTATTTTTAAACTGGGTTCACAGCAATTCACAGTTCATGGATAGTGAGAAACACTCCCACAGGAGAACTTGCAAAAAAAAAGCAAACATCAGTGAATTCTATGGAAAGACCTTTGGGCACCAAGAAGCACATGGCATCCTCCTCAGTGAGGCCCAGGACCAGCCATAGCCACCATCTGGGCTAGTTTTTGGGGAGTGGGGCACTTTCTGCCACTCTTTTTTAGCCCCATTCAGGCCAGAAAACACAGTGGACACTGTTAACCCTGGTTTTTTCATATCACCTGAGCCATGGCCTCACTCTGCAATGGAGATGGAAAGCCCAGCAGCAGAGGCTTTCCGAACACCTACCTCTTAGGAACAAGGTCAATGCAAGTCAGCAGTATTTCCACAGTTTTTAAAAATCCATTTACAACAGCATAAATATGAAATACTTAAATCTTTGAAAAAATTAAATTTATCCTTATTTATTTTCAACAGAGAGCTTGAGTGTGTGCACATACAGGGAAGGGCAGAGGGAAGGAGAGAGAGAATCCTCAAGCAGACTCCCCACTGAGCTTGGAGCCCAACATGGGGTTCCATCCCAGGACCCTGAGATCATGACCCGAGTTGAAATCAGGAGTTGGATGCTTAAACGAGTGAGCCACCCAGGTGCCCCAGGATAAATTTAATTTTTATTTTGTGTGTATGTGGTTTTTTTTTAAGATTTTATTCATTTATTTGACAAACAGAGATCACAAGTAGGCAGAGAGGTAGGCGGGGGGTGGGGGGGGTGGGAGCAGGCTCCTTGCTGAGCAGAGAGCCCAATGCAGGGCTCAATCCCAGGACCGAAATCATGACCTGAGCCAAAGGCAGAGGCTCAATCCACTGAGCCACCCAGGCGCCCCAAATTTAATTTTTAAAAAGATGTCAAGGGTAACCCTCTCAGGTCCCCTCCCTCCTTAGGAGCTTTGTGCTATCACTTTGATATCACTCAATAAGCTTTGCTTCACTGTCCACCCCCCCCCAAAATGTTCTAGACCTATAAAGAGGAACTATAGTAAGACATCACTAAGAGAAATGAAAGAAAACCTAAATGAAGACATGCCTTGTCCATGGGTCAGGAGGTGTCAATCCTCTTTCAAACTGATCCACAGATTAAATGCAGACCCAATAAAAAAATTCCCAGAATTTTTTCTATAGAAAAAAAACAATCTGACTCTAAAATTTACATGGAAATCCAAAGGACCTAGAATAGTAAAAACAACTGAAAAAGAGGAACGAATTTGGAGGACTTACCCTACCTGATTTTAAGACCCACCATTAAGCTACAGTAACCAAGGGGCACCTTGATTTTGGCTCAGGTCATGATCTCACGGTTGTGAGATCAAGTCCCACACTGGGCTCCTCACTGGGCACAGAGACTGCTTAAGATCTGCTCTCCCTCTGCCCTTCCCTCCCCCTCTTAAAAAAAAGAAATCTACTTGGGACGCCTGGGTGGCTCAGTTGGTTAAGCAGCTGCCTTCGGCTCAGGTCATGATCCCAGCGTCCAGGGATCGAGTCCCACATCGGGCTCCTTGCTCCGCAGGGAGCCTGCTTCTCCCTCTGACTCTTCCTTCCACTCTGTCTGCCTGTGCTCTCACTCACTCTCTCTCTGACAAATAAATAAATAAAATCTTTAAAAAAAAAAAAAAAGAAATCTACAGTAACCAAGACAGTGTGAAAAAGACAGAGGAAAGATGGATGAACAGAATACACCCATGTACCTGTGGACAACTGTTACTCAACAAAGATCCAGTATTCTACTCTGTAAGACCACAAGACACTTTGGATGACAATTTCCAAGACAGTTAACCCTGCAAGGAAGAAGGCCATCTTAATGTGTTCATCACAATACACATCCTGCATCACAGGACAGAATGCAACGTGCAAGAAATTTTAAAGTAAACTCCCACTTTCACACTCAACCATAGCTTTCCCCATCTCAGCTCACAACAAACCTAGTCTTTCAGCTGCTCAGATTAAAAGCAGGAGTTGTCCTCCTGATAAGACTACCCACTACCCAGTCCATCAGGAAATCCTATTGGTTCTGCCATCAAACACATTTGAAGCCCAACATTCTCAAACCTCCACTGGCCACACCATGTTTGGGTGTTTGCTCTGTGAAGCACTATCATCTCCTGGCCCGAGGCCTGCCTGGGGCCCACCTGCTCATCCTGCCCCAGGAAGCCAGGCTGGCTTCCCGGGTCATGCCTTCAACAAATCAAGTACCTTCCCACCTTGGGGTCTTTTTATGTTTTAAACAAAATCCCAGATACTTTATCATTTTAACAATCACTTCTTCAACCAGCATCCCAAATTGAAAATGACCTTTGAAAACATAACTACCATATAATAATCCCTAAATGTCAGCAAATGTCCAGTTCATATTTAGCTTCACACAATTTCTCAGAAATGTTTGTATGGTCTATTCTAACAGTAGCTGTTACAGTGTATTACACCTGCTCCCTCAGCCTTGATCACTCTCACCCCGCAGATGGCAGGCCCTTCAAAGTCCATGCTCCCTTCTCTCCCCATCAAGTCAATGCTCAAAATGTCTCCTTTGCAGGCCCACCCTACTCTTTCTCTCTCACAGGCCCAGCCTCTCTGCATATTCCATATTATGCAGCTACTATCTATGGACTTTCTCACCCAATAAGAACAGAAATGCCACAAGAAAAGGGGTGTTTTGTCTGCCTGATGCGTGCTTTTATTTCAAGCACCTAGAACAGGGTCAGACACACACCAGTGCTTGATAAATATTTATGAAATGAACAGGCGGGGATGACTTAACATTGAAGGAAAAGGAACCTATATGAGGATCCCAGAGCATTAGTCCCCCCATACAAATAGTGTGAAATTCACAAAGGAACAGAAACCAGGCAGATATCACTTAGCACCATCAGAACTAGGAGCATTTCTCTAAAATAAACTGTAGTTGCTTTTTACTGATACATCATCTGGACTGTTTTGCCATCCACCCGCATTGGCTGGGTTTAGAGAGCTTTTACCGTTTTTATTTCCAACCCATACATCTAAAACAGTATCAAGTAACCCTTAAATACACAATTACCAACTCATTAAGAGACTCTTCCACTCCCTTGATAAATCGTTATGTTTTGGCTTTGACCCCCACACCAGGGTCTAATGCACACCCATACACACACGTACCACCCCAACTCTGAAACCCACCCAAACACATGATTTCCCAGTTTAGGGGGGCAATCACCCTCGGTAAGAAGGTAGCCATAGTAATTTACATGAAATCAAGTCACTGCACTTTGGGGAACAGAAGTCCTTTGTTGCCATTTCATCCTCTCTAGCTCAGGCAAAAGGTTGGCTCCCTTTAAACTTGAGGGGAGGAACACTGGCCAAAAACCAACTGCTGTCTGGGGAACTCCAGTTCTGCAGACACACTCCAGCTGCAGCATCCATGGCCAGCGCAGAGATGGATCTCTGGGGCCACAGTCACCTAAACAGCCTGGGCTCTCCAAGGCACCCACAAAGGGCCTCATCTGAGGCCCGGCCCTAAAAGAAACTGCACACCTCTTGTCTCCTCTACCACCATCTGCACTCACCAAACATTTGTGCTATCTAAAAATTCTTCAACTGTGTCTGTAACCAAATATTTATCACCCTGGTTCTAATCTAGTTCTGGAAAATAACATGAGGCAAACAAAAAATTCTAAGATGAAACCCAACAATACCCTTCACCTTCTTCCATCTGTAAGTCCACAAAGTCTACTTGCTCCATGAAAACTGAGTGCCCCTGAAGAAAAGGGTTACCTAGACCATCTCTGGCAAAGGTCTTAAGAGACTGCACCACCACATTGTCAAGGAGGGGATTCCCCGGGTCAGCCTTATCAGAAAGGCAAGAACTGAGGCAGGGCAACCATAAAACATCACAAGGAAGCCCAGAGGTCATATTGCCCTATGCGCTGGCTGGCCAGGGAATGATTAACTTGGGCCAACAATTCGATTTCTAATCCAGGGTCAGCAAACTTGCCTGAGTGGTCCTTATGAAGGGTATTCCTGAAACAAAGCCACACCCACTCAAATACGCAATGTCTACAGCTGCTTCCACCTATAAGACAGAACTGAGTTATAGCAACAGAGACAGTACAGCCCCAGAAGCTGAAAACATGGGACTACCTATTGAATGCAGGAGGAAACTGCAGCCCTGACAGGTTGTGCTGAGTGAGTAGCAAAGGGACAGAGGTGACCCAGACACACGACAACAAAAAGTCAGGGCACAGGCACACCAAGGAGATGCTCCAGCTCTGAGTTGGCCCCAGGGCACAAAGCAGTACCTGCTCTCTCCAAAGCATGGAGCCTCATTAACCCTCTGTCCCCATGGAGTAGGGGAGAGCATGACTTGGCATACTAGAGAGGCAAAGAACCAGCCCCATGGGAGCCAAGGAGCCAACAGTGAGGCCAGCTACACAAGCCCATCCTTGGCAACCAGAACTGGCCTGTCTCTACTGTCAAACCTAGGAGGCATCCTCTGGGTAACAGCCAGTATGTGCCCTCCAGGCCCCTGATCTGTCCCTGCCTATCTTCCCTTAGCCATGATCAACATGCCCTCACTGAGGAATATATCATTCACTCTCCACACCATGCCAGTGCAGCCATTCCTAAAGCCCCTCAAAACCCCCCAATGCTTATTAACATCTTACCCTGACCTTTGAGGGCCTGCCTGCTTTAGGCCCAAGAGAACCTATGAAGTCATGTGACATGCATGTATATATGTATATACACACACAACATTCCTGGCTTACACTAATCTTGTCTCAATTCTTCATACTGCCACATCTTGCCTCTACCACTGGGCTTTTGCACACAGTGTTCCTATAACTGGGAAAACCCTTCCCTCCTCCCACTCATCCTTCAGACTCAAGCACCTGTTACTTAAGCATCTCTCCCTAAGCAGTCCCTCCCCATTCCCCCTTCTATTACTGAGGACTACAGCCTCAACACTTAGCACAGCTGATCTTGACATTTGACATCCAGCATCCCATTAGGCTCTCTTCCCCAAACACCATGGAGAAAAAGCTCTTGTTCATCTCTTTATCCAATGCCTAATGAAGCAAGAGTAGGAAATGGCACCCTCCATGAGTTATAAATACCCAACCACTATGTTTCCACCATGGACCTGAGGCAAAAACATAGCAATATAAATATAAACCCTACCCTTAATTAGAACAGCAAGTCAACTTGCCAGGAAGAAGTAACACTGAGATAGTCAAGGCCACAGCGCCACCACAACCCCTGAGGGAAGCTCTTCCCACCCTCCCTTATACTGTGTTTGGAGAAAGGCAGAGAGCTTCATGTATCACTGGGAGGTTCCAGAGACCTCTATAGCCTTGCATCTGGAAAGGCTTTCTCTGTCACTGCTAAGAAGCATGACCTACCCCCAGCACCCACACCCTGTACTCCCCTCCTCCTTTCCTATTCTAGCCTAAAACACTCAGTACAATCTTTCCAACAGATCCCTTCCCTCTCCAAGGCTTGGCTCCACCACTCTGGCTCCATCCCTTTTTCCTGGGCATTCCAGGAATCCCTCCCCTTCATACCACCAAACCTGAATGCTCTAGTGCTCCCTCCTAATGAATCATAACTAGTTGCAGGAGCCCACCTGAGCCCTTGGGCAGACCTCAAGTCTTAAGACCATCCGAAGGACCAAGACCATCCAAAGGACCAAGTTACAAGCCCTGGCACCAGGCAGGCTCTCAGAACCAACAAGCTTTATGCTAAGTAGTCTCATTAATGTTGTTCCTCGACATATTTCAACTCCTATCTAGAGTTTCCACCTTGCTCCCCAGCAGTTGCCCTGGCAAGTCCACACAGAAGTTCAAAACTTCAGATAAACCCCGATATTTAAAATGCTCATTAATCAAATGTCCACATCTATCTAGACATGTCTGAGACTTTGGGAAGTGTCTGAAGTGTTCATGTTTAGCACTGAGGATGCTTGGTATGTTACACTAGCAAAGGACATCTCAAAGAAAATGACCCAAGAACAAAAGAGGAGATAACATCTCTGTTAATGAGAAACTAAGAACTGGTGTCTACCATTCTGTGTACATGTACCAATATACACTACTATTAAGGAAATTTGCTGACAAACAGCCATAGGAAACAAGGAATACTCTCAATCTCCAAGTCAAGCACTGGAGTAGCAAAGACCTCAATCTGTTTCTGGACACTGCTCTCCTAAGTCCCCCGAAGACTCTAAGAGTCCCATGTCACCCCACACAGCTGGAGAAAGTGCATCCAAGCCCCACCCCTGTGGGGACCAAAAAATACCCACGGAATCCCTGTGCTCCAACATTCCCAAAATGATGTTATAATGAGCCTTCTAGAATCACACATATCCACATCTCTTTTTCTTTTTTTTTTTTTTAACCTCATAGCATCCAGCACAAGCTAAGCCATCAAAATGTGAGTGCCTTTGCTCTTTTCTCCCTAAACTAACTCTTGGGAGGATAAAATGCAGGATGCAAGACATTTCTGACTTCAGAAAAATTCCATTTTCCCCCCAATGTACTAAGATATAAGTAACATCAAATTGACCATTTAGCTAGTAAGTCTACAGCTCAATGGTGTTAAGTCCATTCACATTGTTGTGCAACCCTCACCACCAGCACCATCCATTTCTGGAACTTTGTCACCTTGCAAAACTGAATCTCTCCCCAATTAAACACTAACTCCCCCTTCCCCCACCCCAGCCCCTAGCAGCCACCATTCCACTTTTCTAGCTCTGTGAATTTGACAACTCTAGGGACCTCATAAGTGGAATCATACAGTATTTGTCCTTTTGTGTCTGGCTTATTTCCCTCAGCACGACATCTCTTAAGGTAGAACCACATACAACATTTTAACCCTTTGAGGCCAAACTGTGTACAGAACAAAGCCCATAGGCCTTGTATTCTACAGCCAAATGTATGACTCTAGAACCCTGCTTCCCAGACAAGCCATGTCTCTGACACCCTCTACTCACCAAATAAACTACACAAAATGCCACTGGAAAAACGTAGAATGGTAAAATGAGAGTAGCAGTAAACATTATGTCTCAGATGGACTTTAAGTATGCTTATCTCACCCCAACTCTGATCTCCCAAAGCACTCCATCTCCCTGGGATATACCTCTTCCAGCTCTATCTCTAACCAAGGGAATCAAGGGAACCAAGCAATCAAGCAATGCCTGATGACTAGCTTGTCTTAGACATAAACATTTCCTAAAATGGAAGCCAGAGATACCACAGCCCAATCCCAAACTATTCCCTGGAGCATCTGGGTTAGATGTGGAAACTTAACACATGCCCACCAGGGGTGCAAGCCTGAGTTCCTGACACAACCAACTCTACACAAGGGAGACCCACACAAGTAGCCCAAACAGTGTCATGCCAATCAGCATCAGTGAAAAGAAAACATTGTAACCCACCCGCTCAAATTTTAAGAAACCAAGCCCAACTATCTTGCGAGGCAAAGCCAGGCCCAGGGGATTCACCACACTAGCTGAGTCCATGGATGATGCTGCCTAGAAAAAGAGTAACATCAAGTGACCCCAATATGAAGCACCAACTCACACAAAGGGAGGACATTTCATTGCCCATCATTTCAGACAGGAATGCCCAGAGCACCCCTATCTCCTGGTCAACTGCCCGGTACAGATTAAAAGAGGAGCAAAAATAATTGTCTGAGGTTCTCGGACTAGGGAAAGGCAAGCAGGCAGTCAGTCTCCTTTGCCAAACACTTATGTCCCTGTGTGGCCTGTGATAGTAAAACATACAAAGAATAGTCCTCAGATGTGTAAAGAGTGGTCCTGAGTCTCCAGGACCAGTCAAAACAGGAAAATCTGGGAGTGAGGATCACAAAAAGTCCCACCCGCAGAAGACATCACCTCCATCTCTAGGGCAGCCAACAGAAAATCTAATGGCAGCCAGTCTCATTCCCAAGAACATATCATCCAGGCTGCCTCCACATCTTACAGGATCTCAATCACCTCTATTAGCTTTATAGTTGGCTGCCAGGTCATGTTTATTTTCATGTCAAGACATAAAACCTCCAGCCATTCTATTCTTAGGCAAGTTTTCTTGAGTTTGCTTTTAAAGAAGCAACACCTTACTTATCATAAAGGCAACCTCCTGGAAAGGTGAAACTCCTCCTTTCACCAGTAGACAGTTATCATCCACTACCACTGAGGCATCGTGGGCCCTAACCAGAGGTACCACGTGCCTCCACAGCCAGGTCTGGGTGACCTGGAGCCTTATTGTACCATGCAAGCAAGAGCAAAGCTACCAGTTGAGCACCTTCTCCAAGCTGTGAAGACAGCCCCTAAATCAGCAACCCACACACTCTCATCTGGTGACAACACAGGCACCAACCCTGATCTACATATTCATGAGCAGGACAAAGACCAGTAAATTACACCAAGTCTCTCTGAGGAGCAGCATAAAGGCCATGAGCTGAGCTTACTTCCCCACAAGCCATGGTCCTGGAGAATAACAGCTGCACTGGTACACCTGAAACTAATGTAATATTATGCATCAACTATACTCAAATTTAGAAAGAGGGGGAGCAGATAGACTGCCACTATCTGGTAATCATCTACAAGTACTGCCCAAGTGTTAAAGAACCCTATCTTACTTTTTAGCATATTTTTCTTTGGAAGGAGAAGCTTTTACTATTCAAGAGCACCCAGAGGGAGCAGCATTCTAAAGACGGCCCTACTGTATACATACAAATGAAGACCTGGGCCTAGAAGAAAATAACTCCACAGTCCTGAAATCTAAACGAAGTCTACCCACAGTAGTTCACATAACTTATCTTTGAAATGTCCAAGATAAGACAGTACTATTTTGGTCAGTCAGCAGTTGGTGGGATGGCAGAAATCTCCCCAAAGAAATATAAATGGGAGAGAATCTCCAGTTTTCACCTCTAAACTGCACCTCACCTCTTTTCCCTGTCTTCTCACTGCCAATGAAATTATCCACCAGCCATCCTACTACAGCTGGATGGACATGGAGCCTCAGGTGACCTCTGCCACCTTGATCCCCGAGAAGGGTACTATCTTCCAAGCTGGCAGTGGGAGACCAAGAAGCAGGGACACAGGTCTATTTAAGCTGGTAGTTTCCCCAAACACTAAAGGTCTGACTAGATCCAAATCCAAAGGGGCAGGTGAGTACCCAGGCAGGCAGCACAGTCAGTGTTGTCCAACCACAAACCTTCCTGATACCCCCAAGCTGAGTTTCAGACAGGAAGGTGGGGCTTAGTAGAATTTTAGAAATCCAGTCTGACAGCAGGTCTTCAAATACAAAACCACCTACAACCATCTGACCAACCAAGCTTCCCTAAGTGGCAGAATTCATTTCTTTGACCATCAAGGCCCAGGTCAAATAGTCAATACCAACAGGTAACCTTTTTTTTGTTGTTGTTCTTTTAAAGATTTTTAAGTAATCTCTGCACTCAACGTGGAGCTCAAACTCACAATCCCAAGATCAAAAGTCACACACACTCTACTGACTGAGCCAGGCAGGCACTCCCAACTGGTAACTTCTCAGAAGTAGCTGAACTGTCCACCAACCACACTATGGCATTGATGGCCCTGATTAAAGCCACATGGCCAGCCCAGGAGTCCTGAGGCCCTGCAGCAAAGTGCAGGACAATGAACTTGTTCCTGGCCCCAGATGCTTCATCACTGCTGTAAACTCTGATGATGTACCACAGCAATCACAAAAACTTCAGGACTAAAATGCTGCAAATGGAGAAGGAAAAAACTGTAACAATGGCAACATCTATCAGTAAATAGTGGCTTACACTACATACACCAATTAAGAACAAATTGAGAAATGATGTAAACAGATGCCACACTTACCTGACAATGTATCCAACAATAAAAGTTATGATCAGAGGATGTCAAGAACAGAGGGGCTCCCTAGGGAGAGTATTCACAGAACCATCAACTGTCAGGGGCATCTGGGTGGCTCAGTGTTGGTTAAGCCTCTGCCTTCAGCTCAGGTTATGGTCTCTGGGTCCTGGGATTGAGCCCCACATGGGGCTCTCTGCTCAGCAGGGAGCCTGCTTCCCTTCCCCTCTCTTTCTCTGCCTGCCTCTTTGCTTACTTATAATCTTGCTTTCTCAAATACATAAATAAAATCTTAAAAAAGAAAAAAGAAAAAAAAAAGGAACCATCAACTGTTTTCACCATCCCCAGGTACCCTACAGGGTAAACTGAAGCCAAGGTGTAGGTGAGGGTGAGCCACACCTGGCTTCTCTCAGCCATCAGAGCTCACCAGTGCCCGCATGGACACTTACCCTCACAGAAGGGTCAAGAGGAGGGGGAAGAGGAGGAACCGGGTGGACACAGGGCCCTGCTTGCTAGTTCTGCTGACTAGCATGTTGGTCTAACTGCTACCTGACTAACACAGCCCATGAACTGGCATCTAAGAAGCAGAAAGAAAACTGCACTGAAGATCAGATGCCTGGAGAACCCTGCTCTAAGAGAAGCAAAGCAGACAAGACCAAACTGCCCCCACAGAAGTTTTACAAAGAGTTAAGGGCTGCCTTCTGGGGAGCGATGGCAAGACCAGAGTCTCATAATTTGCTTGCTGCTTCTACCTCTAGTCAAAATTCTCCTTGCTGGTAAGAGGTTTTAGTATTAAAACTCTGAGGTGTTATAAGACGCAATGCAAACGTCAAACGAAACTCTGCCTTAATAAAAGAATACAGAAATAAATTAAAAGCATAAAGAAAACTGCAAGGGCCATACTGGCTCAGACCATGCCCTTAATGGGACTTCAACTGTACCTGAGACTAACCCCAAAGTAAGCTGGAGGCACAATCAGCACATGTGCACACACAAGACCAATATATTCAGGTCACCACACAAGCACACATAGGGCTAACACACTTTGTCCTCCAGGCAAAGGCACAGTTCTAAGCCTTCGAAACTTGTGAAAACACAAGAGCACACATCCCAGAGAAACACTGTCCTACATGTGCCAGGTCCAAACTTCCTCACTCTAGTGTCTCTGAACCCCAGTCTTGCCAAATCCAACCCCAAGGAATTTCAGTGGGAAGTCGCCCAGGGTCCCAGGCCATCTGCCCTCTCTCTAAGGGAGGTTGCAAGGCCAGCACAGGTGTAGAGGGGCAGAGCCTCGAGGGTGGTGGCGTTCACTCACCTAAACCTTTACTGAGCCAGCCTCTCAGAAGACCCTCCTGCCTCCTCCAAGGCCCACCCCACTGCTCTGCTCTGCCTCCAGCTGCCTCACACAGACCTAGGTCCTACCTAACCATCCAGCATCAAGATGCAGCCTAAGACCCAGGCCCTACAGATCTGTCCCCAAGACCACAGTGACACCACTGCCAAGGCAAGGGCTCTACTGTTCCCATGGTCCAAGCCTCTTCCTGAGTGCTCAAGCATCAGTGGGGCAAGAAGGTGAGGGCCTGACTCTTCACTGAGAAAGTGACCATTAGGCACGCAGTTTCAAACTTCTACAGGAAAGCCAACTGATGTCAACTTCTGGGACACTGAAAGAATCATCTTTAACATGTTGACCAGAGATTTTGTTACTAAACAAGGAAAAGAAAAGCGTAACAGTGACTAAGAATTATTGAATTCTTTATTTGATATCAGGCAGGGTGCCAGCACTTTACATGTCTGATTTCATTTAATCCTTATGACCACAGAACAAGGTACTGCCAATGCCACCCAGTTCACAAGGGAAACGGCCAGGGGGTACTTCACGTGGGGGAACTTCCAGGGTTACCACATTTCACAGAGGGTATTGCCATTATTACTCTTCCTTCACATGAGGTACTATCATTGATGTGGGTACTACCCACACTTCACACAGGGTGGCACTGATGCCCAGATCTGACAGGTGAGAAAACAGAGACTGACAGAAGTCAAATGGGGATCCAAACCCAAACCAGCTATCTCCCAGGCCCAGGCTCAAATCTGAACTACTGTACCATCAGGGACAGTCTGACTTCAAAACCATCCTGAGGCTGGATCCTTCTCAAGGTTCTGGGAAATTTTCCTAGAGCAAAGATCAGCACACCCACAATTCCTCTTCTAAGAGCACATTAACTTAGCCCTTTGCTGAATTGCTAGAAACTTCATGGAGGAGTGAGCCTCAACTGCACAAGCAGTATCCTGTGGACCATGTAGCAAATTCAATGACTCCCTTTCTTCAAAAGGCACAAAACCCGTAAGAGGTATTGAAACTCATGTATCTGAGCCCTTACCTGCCAAGGTACAAGCGAAAGGGCTTAAAGGACATAATCGACTGCCAGCCTAGATCACAAACCAGAACGAATTTTCATCTTCACTCCTAATAAGATGTACACACCCGCCAACCACTCTCTAGTGCATCACAGGAGCAAACCAGAATCCCTCAGCAAGGAGAGCATGTATGCAGATTTCTCTCCTTTTTTCCATAAGAACAGCACAGGCTCACAAGTGTGAGGCAGTAAACAGAGAAGATACAAACCAGTAGGAAGATTGATCTCCTGGCCACTGACACAGCAGAGGACACAGGGCTCAGGGACAGCCCAGGTCCTACAAGGAGGGCTTCCCGGGGTGGGCAGGGGCCAGGACACATGCCAGCCCTCCTAGCTCTGTATAAGGCGCACCAGGCTGCTACCCTCAATTAACTGGCTTGATTCCTCACTCCCATCCTCCCCTCAAAATCGGGATTGTGACAGCATATATTGTACACCACACCAACCAGGTGCTACTCTGGAACCCAAATCATTTCTTTCCAAATGCCAAATCCCCAAGGCCCCTTTCCTTCCTGCAACTACATGCCCTCCCCTCCTCTCAATGCTAGTGTTGTCACTCTGTGGGATGCCCACCTGTCTTCTCCCCTGGACTCTGCCCAAAGAGCCATGATTTGAAAACATTTCAGCAATGCAAGAAAAAAGGAAACTTTCTCAAACCAGGAAGGAGCAGCTGTTGAAATAATTCACGTGAATGTTTCAGAAAAGTGCCTTAATTGCTCTGGTCTCTCTGGAAAAGTGTCCAAAACCTCAAGTTGGAAAATCCTGAGAATCTGGAAAATGCAGGTTGCCAACCAGCTCTTGGGTCACTGGAATTATATCGAGTCTCTTCCTGATTCCTCTAGTTGCTACAATTCCTCAGACTATGGGCTGTGTCCGTGTAGGTTCCATCCATTTGCCATTACTTCACTTCTGGAAACAGAGCAGAACGTTTCCTACATGTACGAGTATGTGATGGTCCCTTTCACCTGCTTTTTGCGCTTTCTTCTAACACAAAGCACGATTAGTTTGGGAGGAAGAAACATAAGAACAGATTAAGTTCTGCACCCCCCCACCACCACAGAGGTCACAATCTGGCAAATTCACAGACATACCTCTTGCATTCAAAAGGGTTCGAGAAATCACAGAGGGCCTTCATACTGCAATTCACTGAATCCTCCCTCCCAGACAGGTAGAACAAAGAGGAGTCATCCAGCACCAAAGGCCAGACTGTCTCACCAACACCCACTTTTTCCCAGGCAGTAGACACTACCTTGAACCACTTTCTCCAGGACCCAGTTCACCTCACCTTTGCTCAAATTTAGAACCCCTTAAAGCAAAGACCCACAATCTCGGGGCCTGTGTCACCTTCCAGTCCTTACCCTGCTGCTACCTCTTAGACATGCTCATACCCACTCTTCCCTCTCTCAGGGTACCCTATCCTATCTCCCTTATGTGGCCGTAAGACCCTTGAGGACAGGAAAAGACCATCAGCAGACCACAAGGGTTTAACATAGGTTGAACAGGGAAGGGACCCCAATTTTTTTTTAAAGATTTCATGTATTGGGGCGCCTGGGTGGCTCAGTGGGTTAAAGCCTCTGCCTTCGGCACAGGTCATGATCCCAGAGTCCTGGGATCGAGCCCCACATCATCTCTGCCGAGCAGAGAGCCTGCTTCCTCCTCTCTCTCTGCCTGCCTCTCTGCCTACTTGTGATCTCTGTCTGTCAAATAAATAAATAAACAAAATCTTTAAAGATTTCATGTATTTATTTTTGTGAGAAAGAGAGAGAAAGAACAAGTGGGGGCATGGGGGGGAGGGGCAGAGGGAGAAGCAGACTCCCCATTGAGCAGGGAGCCCGATGTGGGACTGGATCCCAGGATCCCAGAACCATGATCCAAGCCAAATGCAGATGCCTAACCGACTGAGCCACCCAGGTGCCCTGGGACCCCAGTTTTTGAAGGACAGATGACTTGTTCTTAGCCCCTCATATTATGCTACTCCCCACCCAATCTCCTTACACAGTGTCTCTGGCACCTGTTCTCTGCTTTTTATTCCCCATCAGGCAAATTCAAGGCCATATTAGCTCATGCCTGCCTTTTATCCATGTCTCTTTTTCCTGACTGGCTTCCCTGCTCAATTCAAGTGCATACTCTCCTCACAAATCTCTGAGGGCTCTCCATGCTTTTCAGATGAAGTATAAACAATCTTCCATTTAAAGTCATCAACTATAACTGGAACGACCTGCATTTTTTTTAAAACCTTATTTCCCACTATGACTTTCCATAAAACACTGAGGTCTAGGAAGGTTATCTGCCAACTCCATCCATCCAGGATGCTCCAGTGCAAGGAAACACTCCTTGTAAAATGGTCTAGTCAAACATTACCAACCTTTTCCACGAGAGCTACGGACCTCCTGGGACCAAGAAAACAGTCCCCTCACAGAGGAGTGTGCTGGGGAGTGGAAGGAGACAGATCAGAAGTCCCATCCTGTTCATAACAAGATGGCATATAACAAAAATTACATTTGTACAGAGTACTGGAGTATAATAAGAGCGACTCACAACCTGGGGCTAGGACCACCTGGCCGCAAAGACATCTCTGCAACATTGTCACCCATCCCAACCAGCCTGCTAAAGAAGCTCAGAGCCAGAAACACGTCTCCTTCTCTGTTCATTCCACCATGTGGTGGTGAGGAGTCTACACAGCATTTCACTCCATCAGAGCAGCTTAGCTCTTCAATGTCAGTGGTTAACTTAAAAAAAAAAAAAAGCCAAAGGTGATTCATAGACTCAGAAGTCTGGTCAAACAGATTAAAGTTACCTTAATTTTTCTAAGCAATTTAAGTCTCCTTTTTCCCTTAAGCCACAACCATGGCAACAGAGTGGACAAGCTCTCCCACCATCTTAACCTTCACAAAAGATGGGGACACATCTGAAATGCTCACCCAACACTAAGCCCCTTCTTTGACCACGTTCACTGCCTATTGTGGCAGGTTCACCTGATTGTCTCTCTAGAAAGAAGAACCCTATTCCATACTCCCTGAGGGGGTCAGTGGGTGCCTACCGGCACTAGGAGTAGAAAGGACCTCTGTCAAATAGTGACTCACCAATGGGCCTCCTAGAATCCCCCATGGCTCCCACCCCCAACCTTCTCTTTTCCAAACAAAACATGTTTAATTCCTCTAAACGGTTCTGTGATAAAGTTTAAAGACCACTCCAGCACCAGATTGTGCTGTTCTAGAACCATCCAGCACCCTTAGGTGGGTGTTAATCCACTCCCACCCCACCCCAGACTAGCATAGCCAACCACTGAAGCCTAGTTCAGCAAATGACATTTAGCCCATTCCACCTTATTTCCATGATTGCTTGTTTTGATCTTGAAATGGTCACCTACATGTCACCTGAAGGACTGCAAGTAAGTGCCATTACTTTTTTTTTTTAAGGTAAAAAAAGGAGTTTTATGCTCTTAAAATTGAAAGCCATCACCCACTCAATTCCAAAAGAGGAAACACTGCTAGTTTTGTTTTTGTTTTTTCTAAGGCTGCCCTGAGATTCCAGAAGCAGCCTTGAGTTCTTCTTCCCTATGTCCTGTCCTATCCTTATACTACAGACACCATGATGATGTCAGAACTCAGAAAAGATGAGGCTCCTTCACTTATCCTGATGGCATCAGGTGATGTGTGGAATTCTTTAATTACTATGTTATACACCTGAAACTAATAGAACACCATACTGTTAACTGAATTAAAATAAACAAACAACAAAAAAAGAGGCCATGAGGAAGGAAACCTATCAATGGACCTCCTAATTAGGAAGGAGGAACCTAGACAAAACAGAACTGACCAAACCTGTGGATGGAACTAGAGGGTATTACGCTAAGTGAAGTAAGTCACTCAGAGAAAGACAAGTATCATATGATTTCACTCATGTGTGAAATCTAAGAAACAAAACTGATGAACATAAAGAAAGGGAAGGAAAAATAAAATAAGAAACAGAGGGGAGACAAACCATAAAAGACTCTTAACTAGGTAACTAGGGGCGCCTGGGTGGCTCAGTGGGTTAAGCCTCTGCCTTTGGCTCAGGTCATGATCTCAGGGTCCTAGGATCAAGTCCCGCATCGGGCTCTCTGCTCAGCGGGGAGCCTGCTTCCTCTTATTTCTGCCTGCCTCTCTGCCTACTTATGATCTCTCTCTCTCTCTGTGTCAAATAAATAAATAAATAAATAAGACTCTTAACTATAGGAAACAAACTGAGGGTTGCTGGAGGGGTGGGGGGTGGCGGGATGGGGTAACTAGGTGATGACATTAAGGAGGGCACGTGATGGAATGAGCACTATACATTACACTTAACTAATGAATCTCTAAATTCTACCTCTGAAACAAGTAATATACTGTATGTTAATTAAATTGAATTTAAGCAAGAAATTTAAAAATTAATTAGACAGATAGACAGATAGATAGATAACTAGCTGACCCAACCATAAAGAAATAAGGATACAGGGTGCCTGGCTGGCTCAGTTAGTAGAGCATGCAACTCTTGATCTCAGGGCTGTAAATTCAAGCCCCACACTGGATACAGAGATTACTCAAAAGTAAAATCTTTGGGGGCACTGGGTGGCTCAGTGGATTAAGGCCTCTGCCTTTGGCTCAGGTCATGGTCCTGGGGTCCTGGAATCAAGACCCACATCAGGCTCTCTGCTCAGCGGGGAGCCTGCTTCCCTTCCTCTCTCTCTGTCTGCCTCTCTGCCTACTTGTGATTTCTGTCAAATAAATAAATAAAATCTTTTTTTTTTTTTTTAAAGGTAAAATCTTTAAAAGAAACAAGTAAATAAGGATGACAGAGATCAGACGAGGGAAGCTCCAGGAGAGAACAGAGAGCTATGTTCTCCTTCCTTCTACAAATTAAACCAGGGGCAGGCCACTCTTCCTCTCAGGCCTCAGTCTGTAACACCAAGGGCTGCCCCACTCATCTTTAAGTCTGTGTTATGTTCAGTAAAATGGCACACAGAAGCAAGGTAGTTCCAGGTGAATTCTAAACTTGTCTGGGGCCCAAGGATCAAACATAGTTACATTTCTAATGTTCTGTCTGATAAACATAAACTGACTACCAGGATTCAATTTCATTTCCATCCAAACTGGGTATATTAATATCTCTGCCCAAGAAAACTTCAAAAGCAGACCAGCCAACTCCTACTACTGACACTGGAGGTTCCACCTCCTCCCTGGCTTTCACCAGAGACAAAAGCCTCAACAAGAGAAACTTCAAAGTTTGGGAAGCAGAAGGAAGAGACAGATAACCCACATACAAACTGCTAAGAAGGTCCAATCAAACCTGGAATCTCCCAGGTTCTAGTGCATGTAAGAGAATCCCAGGGAAGGTGGGGATTCAGAATTCTCTGAAAACACCATTGCCATTGAAGGGGTGGGTGCACACCCTTTTACATGCAGAGGAGTAACACATGAGACAACAGAAAATGAAGTTCGGGGACACTTAGGTGGCTCAGCCAGTTAAGCATCTGCTTCTGCTCAGGTCACGATCCCAGAGTCCTGGGATAGAGCCTAAAGCCCCTATCACATTGGTCTCTCTGCTCAGCAGGGAGCCTGCATCTTTCCCCCACCCCTCCATCTACCACTCTATTTGTGTGCTCTCTCTGTCAAATAAAATCTTTTAAAAGTGTTTTTTGGAAAAAAAAAAAATGTTTTTTGAGGGGCACCAGGGTGGCTCAGTGGGCTAAAGCCTCTGCCTTCAGCTCAGAGTCCTGGGATCAAGCCCCACATCAGGCTCTCTGCTTGGCGGGGCGCCTGCTTCCTCCTCTCCCTGCCTGCCTCTCTGCCTGCTTGTGATCTCTGTCAAATAAATAAAATCTTTTTAAAAAAAAATGTTTTATGAAAAAAATAAAATCTAATCATTTGAACTGGCAATGTTCTGTCAATGATACACAAGTCCTGAGAATACTACAGGTGTGGAGTGACTTGACCAATTCAACCAATGCCTTCAAACCAAGAATTCAGTTTGCTACACTCCTACTTTCCCCAAACCATTGAATAACTGGGGGAAAAAATGTGCTTCCTCTGCAGATGTGAATAAGGTTGTAGTAGCAAAGTTTTCAGAACCTGCTGAGTAAATCTGCCCAAAACAGACAATAAAACTAAAAATCTCTTATCACTACCACAAAAATCCACCAAGTGAGGAGAATACTGGCCTGAAACCTGCTCACCTCCAAAGTCATGTCAAGCAGTTGCCTCTAAGGTAAGAATGTGTGGAGTATAGTTTAACAGCCACTAAATCAAAGGCTAATTGCACAAAACAACTGGGATTTGAGGAAATATTATGCTGGGATTGTATGCAGGGTTCCTTTTTTTTCCCCACTTCCCTTCCAAATAATTTGATGACCTTTTTAGGTGAGATCTCCTTACAATGAGCTCTAAAGACCTCCAAATTGTGAGGCTATGGTGGAATTTTGTTACAGAGAAAACCCAAAGCCTCAATCTGACTGTTTCACTGTGTGATAATTGAGATGTGCAACCTTATGGGGATCACCAGGCAGTTGTCATCTGGAGGGAGAATTTTGTCTTAAAGGTGAATGGAGGAGTCAGGAGCTGGGATACCTCTTACTTGGGAATATTTTCTGTTTGTCCTCACAGTCATCCTAGGAGATCAAAGATATATTCCCTGTCTACAGACAGGAAAGCTGAGGCCAGGTAGCCAGGCAATCCACCCGAGGGTGAAAACAGTAAACCACTCAGGTGCAAAGCCTATCTATCCAATTTCCAGGCCAGCTTGGGAGCTGTAAGTCTGGAAGGAGCCTAGGATTCGGTCCCAGGATCTCCCATTTGCCACTACATGCACCATCAGGAGGCAACCCACTTCCCATCCTGGGTCAGAGACTACTTAGGGATAAAGCCAAAAGTGCCAGGGGCTCCTCCTGGTTCTTAAACGCAAGAACCCCTGGCAAATACCTTCCCATCTCACACATGGAGGTACTATCAGAACATGAGATTTAGCAAACCCAGGAAAAGGGTTATCTCCTTTCCCCTAGTGGGGCCCCACCAACCAAGCTACCCTATATCACTAGAGAGGCACCCAGGCTATGGAAAAAACATACAAAATCTGAACTCATAAAGGCTGGAGCCCACTCCCAGTTGTAGAATAATCAGCAAGGTGGCCCTAGAAAGTGTCACCCTCTCTAGGGGACTCCAGCTTCTTCCATCTAGAACATGAAGACAGGCTATGGCTCTAAGGGGCACACAGCATACAGGGACAGTTTGTCCTCCAAGTGTGGAGATGTTCCACACCTGAAGCAAAGCAGTGCCTTTGTGCCCTACCTCATCCATTCTAATAGTAACAGCACTCACTGAACTATATACACACACCAGGCCCTGTGCTAAGCCACCTGAATTTATTATCGCCTTCCAACTCAGTTGTTCAAGGTAGACATTACCTGCTTTTTAGAAACTGGAAACAGAGGGTAAGGTTCAGTCAGCAAGGTCACATCACTAGGAAAGTGGCAAGTGGAACTTACACCCAACAATCTAGGGCAAAGCCAGGGCTGGTCCATCACACCACTGCAGGGACCTGCTGCCTGGGAATAGGCACAGGGGCTCACTTCTCACTCAGCAAACAGCAGGCAGCCCTGGATAAGGAACTGGTTGGCCACTGTTTTAAAGTGTGTTCAAAGGCATCACCTCATTTAGGCTGAATTAAGTCTGAAGATTCAAATCAAAAGATCTGTTCAAAAGGGCAGGTCAGGCGGTGCCACGTCTGGGGACAAAGCTGCAGGAGGTAAGGCTGAAAGATTCTTCAACCTACAACAAGTGCAGACTTTCTCATCAACCCTGCATTGCTTCTACCCTCTCCAACCACCCCTACCCGCCCCTCAATCCCCAGCTGCAGCTAGCTATCTTTGAGGCCAAGCAACCGCAAAGTACAACAGTCTCAAACGTTCCCCAAAATTCCTACTCCAATTTCCTAATTCAACTTGCAGATACTGTCCATATCCTGCCAGGACACTACTCTATCTCAGATGCTGGTCTCTCTCATTCTCAGACAGGTATCAAGCCTTCAGTCCTTTCATGTAAGGAACCAAGAAACAAGAAGGCAAGGCTCCTGGCAAACTTAACCTAGAAAGAGGGTAACCCTTCTGAGGATCAAGAGAAAGTGGGTGCAGTGCACTGAGAAGCTGCAAGGGCCCTTCTCCCGCAGCACCCCCACCCCACGACCTCAGAGGGTTTTGGAGGAGTCCCAGTCAATTCCTATGGCTACCTGCAGGTATTCAATTAGAGTAAGTTCCTTTGTCTTCTAAAAGACTAACCTACATTTTCATCAGACAAAAAGAGGTCAAAAATACAGCCTAGAAAATGAAGGGAGGGGCTTATTGCCCATGGTCTGACATTCCTCTTGACTAAAAAGTCCTGGATCATATTTGCCAGTATCTACAAGTATGCAGGATCTGTCCCCAGCTGGTACTTCTGTTTCTAAGAACACCAGCCTCACTACTCCACTTTCCTGCCACCACTTCAGATCCCGTCTTTTATCTCAACCTTAACCCGTTGCCTTCTAATTCAATGCAAGATACAGTCTTCTACAGTTAGAACATCTTACCCAAAAGAATAGCAACCCAAAGCCAGACTGTCTAACTAACCTTCTAAAACAGTTCAGGTAACTCAAGAGCATCCATTCTATCAACCAACCACACTTAACAGTCAACACAGTTCTGTGAGCCTCAAACTATGACAGTGGCAACTTGTTCTTCCAGTTTTGCCACACTTCCCAACCCAACAACTGTTAAAAGGAAACCCTAGAGATGCTCTATTACCCCAGGATGACTGCTCATAAAGACCTCACCTAATCACCTGTTTCATAATCTTCCCAGTCTTCTACAATGAGCATAAATTAACTCAATTATCAGGGGGAGAAAAAGTCTAGGGAAAATAGCCTTGCTCATTCCATCTAATGGCACAGAAACATCACAAGTCCAAGCAGGTAGTTCTCCAGACAAGCATTTGAGTTGCCCATGGTTTCGGAGATTAGCACACTGATAGTCCTTAACTGAATTCATTGGTAAGGCAGTTACATTTTTGGTCTCTGTGGGGAATTGACATATCCAAGACTCTGGTGGTCATTCTTAATTTTTCCCTAAGAGAACAAATATCAGAAAATGCCAGCATTTGGGATTCCTGGGTGGCTCAGTTGGTTGAGCATCTGCCTTCAGCTCAGGTTCCGATCCCAGGGTCCTGGGATCCCCTGGGATGGAGCCCCCAACAGGCCCTTGGCTCAGCAGGAAGTCTGCCTCTGCCCCTCCCTTCCACTTGTTCTCTCCAGCTCTCAAATAAATAAATAAATAAAATCTTTTTTTTTTTTTTTAAAGTGAAGAAAAAGAAAATGCCAATATTTGGGGCACTAGCTGGCTCAGTTGGTAGAATACGTGACTCTTGGTCTCTGGGTCATGAGACCCCCATTTTGGGGGGTAGAAATTACTTTAAAAAAAAATGAAGAAAATGGGCACCTGGGTGGCTCAGTCAGTTAAGTGTCTGCCTTCAGCTCTAGTCATGGCCTCAGGGTCATGGGATAGGGCCCCACGTTGGGCTCCCTGCTTCCCCCTCTCCCTCTGCTTCTCCTCCACTCATGCTCTCCCTCGTGCATGCACACTCTCTCTCTCTCAAATAAAATCTTTTAAAAAATAATAAAGAGGGGCGACTGGGTGGCTCAGTGGATTGGAGCCTCTACCTTCGGCTCAGGTCATGATCCCAGGGTCCTGGGATTGAGCCCTGCGTCAGGCTCTCCGCTCCGCGGGGAGCCTGCCTCTCCCTCTCTCTCTGCCTGCCTGCCTGTCAAATACATAAATAAAATCTTAAAATTTGAAAAAAAAAAAAAAAAGACGGGACGCCTGGGTGGCTCAGCGGGTTAAAGCCTCTGCCTTCGGCTCAGGTCATGATCCTAGGGTCCTGGGATCGAGCCCCACATCAGGCTCTCTGCTCAGCCAGGAGCCTGCTTCCTCCTCTCTCTCTCTGCCTGCCTCTCTGCCTACTTGTGATCTCTGTCTGTCAAATAAATAAATAAATAAATAATCTTTAAAAAAAAAAAAAAGAAAGAAAGAAAGAAAGAAAAAATAGAGAAAATAAATGGGGGGGGGCTCCCTGGGTTAAGCCTCTACCTTTGGCTCAGGTTGTGACCTCAGGGTCCTGGACTCCAGCCCCACATCGGGCTCTCTGCTCTGTGGGGAGCCTGCATCCCCCCCCTTCTGCCTGTCTCTCTGCCTACTTGTGATCTGTCAGATAAATAACATCTTTAAAAAAATAAATGTAGGATTGCTGAAAGAAAGAAGAGAAAGAAAGCCAGCCAGCCAACATTTCAGAATGGCTTCTCTATTTCCTACCTGTGCCCTTCAGAAGCATCCTTCAGTGATCTGCTATCTAAGGCCCAAGGTGGTCCTGGCTGTGAATTCCATCACATGGGTCTCTGTCTTGTCCTCTTCAATAGCGGTCCCACTGTTCTCAAGGGAAATCCCAGACCCTCTTAGGTCTCTGTGCATGTGTCTCTCTCTCTGCTCCAATCACCCTAATCTTCCTTCAGTCCTAGACACTCTATCAGAAATGCTCTTCCCATTTCTCTTTACCTACTTAGCTCCTACATGCCCTCCAATCCCAGCTGGAGAAAGGCCCCCTTGAGTCTTGCTCACCAGGTCACAGCATCCTTTTCTCCTTGACCCTTTTAAGTTTCCCCATGTTTATGAGATTAATTATGATTTCTCTCCTACTAATCTCATGGTAAACTGCACTGAGCAGGGATTCCTAGCGCAGTGCCGGAGGCACAGTGTACACTTCGGTATTTATTGAGTAAGTCTATCCAGAAATCACTCCTCACAATGTCAGAATTCACAAAATACATGACGCAAAGCAAGTGAGAGCTACTGAAGAATTGAGAACTGGAGTCCTTAAACTGTATTTTATTACTCAAATGAAAGTTTCTTGAGGCGCCTGGCTGGCTCAGCTGGAAGAAAGTATGCAACTCTCAATCTCAGGGTAGTGAGTTCAAGCCCCACATTAGGTATAGAGATTACTTAAAAATAATGATAATGAAAAATATCTTTTTGAAGCAATTTCTTATTCTTTAAATAATCATAAAACACAAAGATATAAAAACCTTTAAGGGGAAAAAAAAACCACTCCTCACCCTAACCCAGAAATTTTGTAGACATTCTGGTACAAATCCTTCCAGGATTTTTCCTACCACGAGAAGCATTATTTCTTTCCTCATTATCAAAATATACTATTGTACCTGTACCCCTGGAGCTAATAATACATTATATGTTAATGAAAAAATTAAAAAATTAAAAAAATATATACGATTGTAGGATCTGCCAAATGATACTGCATTAATAGAGGAGACTTGACATTTAAAAAAAATGATGCTGAGTGGAAAAAACAATGCATCCAAATCGGTAATATAGGACCCATCCCAATTTCTACATCACATCCTAGATGAGAAGTCAGAGTCTGCAAAAATCAGCTTCAGAATTTTAGGGAAAGAATATGGGATGAAAGACAAAGAATGGGGGAATTACATGAGGAAAGTATCTTTTGCAAATTGCTCTCAAAATCTCCACTCTGAACTACTTCCTCTAGAAAAAGGCCAACTTAGGGCACCTGGGTGGTTCAGTGGGGTAGGCCTCTGCCTTCACTTCAGGTCATGATCTCTGGGTCTTGGATGAAGCCCTGCATCAGGCTGTCTGTTTGGCAGGGAACCTGCTTCCCCTCACTCTCTGCCTGCCGCTCTGACAACTTGTGATCTCTGTCAAATAATTAAATGAAAACTTCAAAAAAAAAGATAAAAGAAAAAGGCCAACTTTTAGGAGTTGGAAGCTGAGGAAGCAAATGCAAAGGGGCAAGTCTGTGGCCTGGATCCTTCAGGGCCAGCTGGTAACTCTGCTGAGGACAACACAGGGCTACAATGGTGTCCCTAAGTTATCAGGTCATCCCCTCTACTCCCAGCAGAAGTAGCCTGGAGCCTGGAGAAGTAAATGACCTCTTGTTTTAGGAGGGACCAGGAAATGTTCACACAGTGGGTTGCAAACAGTAATACTCCTGGACTCTAATGCCCCAAACATCAGGCTCAAGCCAAGCTCTGCCCTCTACAACTCAAGCCTTGGATAAGCAGCCTGGCCTCCAGGAGCCTCAGTTTCCTCAGCTGTAATGTGGGGATTATATCCTCCACCACACTGGAGTGTTATGGGCAAGGAAGATGTGTGTGTACAACAGGCATTCTAATCTGAGGACTGGTGTCTATCCTGCCCTCCTCCACAGCTTGCTGTCAGGTGTAACATGCTACTAATCTTAGCATCATGATCTGAAGCCAACAAACATTATTTCACCTCATCTAACTTAAAAGAAAACTTGTAACCACTACCGGGGGGGGGGGGGGGGGGAAGAACATCAAAGAACAGTCAGTACAAGTCTGAAGCAACTACACAGAAGGCTGCCTGTCCCTCAGTTTATCTGTGCTGCCACAACCAGAAGGTGTCACTGTGCGAAATGGACACAGAACCACTTAAGCACTGTGTACTCAAGAAAACTGAAAGAAGTAAAAGGGTGAGGAAGAGAGAAAAATTAAAGGCTCAAGTGACTCACCCGGACTTTGATCTAAAGACTCCAAAGCTCTCAAGATAAGGATGAACTACACAGCTAAAAACGATGGGTCAAATACACAAAATTAAACAGCCCCCGCAAAGTTCCCAGGGCAGGGCAGAAATGCGCACCAAAGTGTTGACATTCAGTTCCTGAGAGAGGGCTCCCCATTCATTTCTGGGTCCCAGTGTGTTCACACACACCAAGTGTCAATCACGCTCTAGGCTGGGGCCCTGCCCATAAGCCTTTCCTTGTTGAAGTGATCAATTCCGATTCTTGGCAATAATCCCTTTAAAAGGCCAGCTGCTGCTGTCTAGTCACTGATGCCGACCCATTCCAGGTGCGGGTAAAAAATCAATACAGCCACCGCCTAAACCGGGAGGCAAATTCAAAGTGTACGGCCCTATGAAGGACTCAAGCCCAGAGTGGGGGGAAGGGTCCTGCGGCTCTCGGGGGGTCAGACAGTAAGGGCGCGAGCAAGGAGAGGGCCGGCCCTGCAGGCGTGGGCGCGCGGGGACTCTTATTCTGACACGGGATCCTCCGCTGCCGCCGTCGCCGCCGCCGCGGGGTTCAGCGCAGCGGCCAGGCCGGCCCGGGACCCCCGCCCCGCCTTGCCTGGGACCCCCCGCCCCGCGCGCCCACGTGCCGCCCGCCCGCCGCCCCCTCCCCCGCCCGTCCCGGCCGCTCGGAAGCGACCCCTGGAGGCCCAGCCCCTCCCCCGGCCCCGGAGGAAGCGCAGAAGGAAGGGGGGCGACGCCGATACTTTCCGGGACCCCCGCCTACCCCGGCCCCCACGTGCCTGGGCGGCGTCGGAGCGCGGAACTTTCTAGGGTAGCGCTAGGAAGACGCTCCCAGAATACAAGGAGTAGATAGAACTCACTCGCCCGCTCTCACTTTTCTAGGCTCACGCGGGGGTCCCTCAGAGACCACTGACCCCCGACCCTGCCCGACCCTCGCCACCCCTGCCGCTCCAGGGGGGTCCCAGTCCGGACCCCACCCCCCAACCCCTGCTCCCCGCCAAGTTTGGTCCAGAACTTACCGGGCCGCGGGCCGGCCGGGCCCTAGGGCAGCGCGCGGGTTCGCGGGGCCGTCGGGTCAGGGTCGCCTGCGGGGCCGGGCGGCCGAGGGGCCGGGGGCGCGGGGCCGCGCGCGCTCGCTCCGCCTGTGGGGCCGCCCGGGCCCGCGGCGCTCGCTCCGCCGGTCCGCCCGCCCGCCCGCGCCGCCGGCCAGATAATGCGCCCCTCGGCCGCACACATGGAGCCCGGCGCCGGCGTCACCGCCCGGGACATGCGCACCAGGTCAGCGCGCCCGGCCCGCGGCCCCCAAAACACCGGGGAGCTCTTAAAGGCGACGCCGCCCGCCCGCGCCCGGCTGGGCGGGGACAGACAGCGGATGGGCGGGGCCTTATTGTGGGGGCGGGACGAGTGTGCGGGGAGGGCGGGGCAAGGGAGGCCGGCACCGCCCCGGAAACACCGCCTCTCCGGACTGCGCTCCACGCGCCGCCCAGCTCCGCCCGTTGGGTTTCCCACGCGGGTTCGGGCGGGCTCCCTCCCAGCCGAATCCCAGTGCCTTCCACAGGGCCGAGGGGTCGTCGCCAGCTCACCGGAGGCAGAGCCTGGCGGACCGCGCCCAGAGCTGACTCACGACGCGCTCACTACTGACCTCGCTCCAGCTTAGCTACAAGACCTGGAGCAACTCAGCTGCTTCTGAAAAGGAGGTTAAAATGCCACCTCTGTGAGGGTCACACAGAAGCTGCACTCCCAGGTATCGGCTAAACCATCACGTCTGTGCAATAAAAAGAGTTCTACAGAGTAAGCTCCAGACCCACCCACTTCTAGACACTTGAGGATGACTGCTCTCCCTCTCCCAGTTACCTCCCAATCTGCAAGCCCCCACCCCGAGTTCTGGGAGGTGAACGCCCACCCCCCCACCCCCCCGCCCCGGAGAGCAAATCTACCTTTCCCTCTTCAGTGACTTGAAGTAAACACGGGAACAGTCTAAACTGAGAAAGGATGGGGTTTTGGATGTGTTAAACTACATAAAGGGAAACACAATTTCAAGAAAAAAATAATATAACAAGAAAGTTCTCAATATCAAGATTATGTTTTGAAGAATCACCAAAAAAGGCCCTTTCCATGTTCTTATTCCAGAGTTCAAACAATTCATAAGACTCCTAGACTCCTGATTAGCGGCTTTTGTTTTATAACATATATTAATACACATTCAAACAGCCAAACAAAAAAGTCTCACCAAACATACTTAAACCACTTGAAATGCACTCTGATATTAACTGTTCTGTTTCATTTCTTTTAAAAGAGATTCAGTGTAATTTAAACCCACCATTGGTCTTTACTCCAAACTTGAAAAACAATGTAGAACTTTTATGTATAAAATTGTTTTCCTATTATGTGCCCCCCAACAATAAGTTTAAAAAGGCCCATTTTAATTTCGTGCTGAGTTCCACACATAATAAGCAATTTTTTGCCCTTGATTTCACCCCTCACTCCACTCCCCAAATCTTCAAATGGCTTAATGCAACATCTGGCACAACTCCCCTGGGCCAAAAGCAAAGCATTCCTCAAACAAAATGATACAAAATGCAAAGTGTTGACCCCCAAACGCCTTCCCTGACCGAGTTTTGTCAGCAGTTTGCTTTGATACAAAGAATTTCAAATGTTCAAATTCAAAAACCAAACAAAAACAGTCTTATTCTCAAACAGGTGACTTGGTAAAGGAATGCAGGAGGCTCCCTGATCCCATGTGCAAGGACAGGTTAAAAGCAAATATCCAATATTTTCACTGTAATCCGGCAGCTTTATATTTTGAGAACTGCTTTACTCTAGGACTATTAATCAGATGATGTATATTAAAGCAATACAAGCAAAATATTACCTCACTGCTCCTCACCTGGGTCTTGATTAACGTCAACTTAATTAACTACAAACACAGCAATGTGTGGTCAGGTGGGAGACCTAAGACTTGAGATAGACACAGAGATTCCAGAGTCTGAACTGGCAAGCCCTAGGTGAGTCACCAAGGTGACAACCATCCTGTTTTAAAGAAAGAGGCATCAGCTGTGACATATTAATGGCACACCCCTGTGGACTGAGGTGTGCACTGGTGACAGGTGGGCTGCTCCAGAGGGCAGTGCCAACATCTCCAGCTGGGAAAGCAGGGGTGGGGGTAGGGTGAAGTAGTTACAGGGTTTATTTCTGTGATAGAAAGAGAAGGCCAGGTGTGTAGATGGAAAAAGTGACAGTAAATCCAGACTTGTTTGGGGTCCCCGGAGCTCAGGCAGGCAAATGCTAAGGCTGCTCAGACTAGAAACCTTGCTACCTCAGTGTCTAGTACTGGACTAAACAGCAAAGAGTTCAGCTGGCTGATTATGAAATATGATGCAATCACTTTTAGAATCCATTCTAAAGCTGAAGAAACTAATTAAAAGACAAATAGGGCTCAAACCATGTTGTTGTTGTTTTTTAAGTTTTCCCCCTGCCCTAAAAACAAGGCAGTCAATTAATACTTACAGATACCAGTTAATGTAATACTTTAAAAACACTTCTGTTACTTAGTTAAGCATAATTTCCTTCCAAATTCATTTTAAACTTAATATCCTTCAAAGATCAGACCCTTGCTAATAATAGCCAAGCCTCCTTCCACCCTAACCACTGCAAAAATATTCTAATTACCTTTCTAACACAGTGTTAGATAAACTTCTAAGTAGCATCTGAGCCTGTTCCTGCACAACAGAGGGACAAAAGAAAAAAAGGGGGGGGGGGGGCTGAATTCCATGTCCATGGCCTCTTTTATAGCAGAAAATTGGTCAAAGGCTCCATACTAGCATGAGACTGAAAAGGAGTAGCATCACCTACTGCATGTTTAAGGAGATTTCTTTAAAGTTTCTGGCAGACAAGATTCAAGATGTTTTATGTGATAAACACTGATGGACAAGAACTATCTAACAGACAACTCATCCCAAGGGTTTTGCAAGCTGAGGAGCCTGCAGGCACCATCTCCAGAAGTTCACAGGCTGGTAGCACGAAAGACAGTATGATTTCTAAGCAGAAAATGCATTCATAGGAAAGACAGGAATCACAGAGGAAGAGGCTGCTCCCCTGCCTGGGGAGGAGTCTGGGAAATCTTTGTGGATGTGACATTTAAGCCAGTGCTCAACAGATGAATATCCCAGGCACCTAGAACAGCAGAGGCAAAGGCCAGAGCTGGCCACACCTGCAGTGTGGGGTTCTGGGGGCAGATACAGCTAAAAAGGGATGGGTTCATTATCCTTTAAACTTTCTAGGTGGCTTTCTCAAAACACAGAATGAACTGTCATCTACTTACTTAAATTCAAAGGCTAAGCAGACCTAGTTCTGTAGACTTTAACCAATTTTGAAATTACTGCTATCAGTGACACTAGGCTCCCACTTGTTTTCTGAGGTCTCTAAAGAATAAACAGGTGGTTCATTTAAAAGTGTACCAAAGGGCACCTGGGTGGCTCAGTGGGTTAAGCCGCTGCCTTCGGCTCAGGTCATGATCTCAGGGTCTTGGGATCGAGTCCCGCATCGGGCTCTCTGCTCAGTGGGGAGCCTGCTTCCTTCTCTCTCTCTCTGCCTGCCTCTCCATCTACTTGTGATCTCTCTCTGTCAAATAAATAAATAAAATCTTTAAAAAAAATAAAAAATAAAAGTGTACCAAAATATTTTTAAAAGTAAACTTTTATGAAAAAGAGCACTGACTGCTTTTCACACTTTGCATTTTTGTTATTTTTAAAAATATTTATTTATTTTGAGAGAGAGAGTGCACAGGGTGGGGTGGCAGGGGAGAGGAAAAGAAAGAATCTTAAACAGGCTCCATACTCAGCGTGATACCCAACACAGGGCTGGATCTCAAGACCCTGAGATCATAACCTGAACCAAAATCGTGTGTCAGATGCTTAACCAACTAAGTCACCCAGATGCCTCCACATTTGCATTTTTAGAGCTCAAAGGTCTAAAACTGTTTTCACTGAGTTCAGGGACAATCATAACTACACTCTCTAAGGGAGGAGTGTTTTAAAGTTTCTTATTTCACCCCAAATTCACACTCACAGCGACATTACAATGTAATTGGTCAGAAAAGAGAAAGAAAAGATTCATTTCTATGTTAATATTATTTCTTTAGTACTTTGATATTTTTGATACCTTTTTCAAAGATAAGAAAATAGTTAAAAGAACTATTACAGTGGTACTTTATGAAAAATACAATACTCCCAGTGCATAACTCCTGCTAAAACAAATGTCACTTTTTAAGTCACAGCATTCTTACACTAGATTAGTTTGTGGGAGACAGACCTGCACCCCTTTGACCGGTCCCTGTTGTACATACATACACTGAAAAGCTCTCTGAAACACAGCTCTGTAGAGATGGGCCACTTTGTCAGCATGTTTGTTTGTTGTTTGTTTGTTTTGAGTGTCATATCCAACCACAGTTCTGTATACTTAGTGGCTGGGCAACATGGAGTTCAGGCTCCATCTGTACTTAGTCTCTGTGTGGCCCTAAAGAAGTCCCACTACAGTGGAGTTCTGAGCACATGTGCTCCCCTGAAGGGTTAAATACAAATGGCTAGATGTATCACTGTGAACCTGGAGGTATATCTCCCACTGTCCTCATCTGCATGTGTCACCAGTTGGCAAGAATATCTCTTTTGTACCTATACATCGCTTACAAAAAAAAATGCCCACCTGATGTAGATCAATTTTAAGTCTTTGAGAAGTCAGTAAGTGAACTATTTTCTAGAAATTAAAAAATTAAAAGGAAAAAAATCAGGAAGTTACAAGGAAAAAAGAATAAAAAAGGCTGTATGTCAGTCTTAAGTCTTAAGTCTGGAGATCAACCTATTCTAACCTACTTAACAAAGAAAGAGTGCTAGTCACATCATTGATCTGTTAATAAACATCCATTATTTAGACATGAAGAAAAATATGTTTTAAAAACTTGATATCCAGGGGCGCCTGGGTGGCTCAGTGGGTTAAAAGCCTCTGTCTTCAGCTCAAGTTGTGATCCCAGGGTTCTGGGATCGAGCCCCATATTGGGCTCCCTGCTCAGCAGGCAGCCTGTTTCTCCCTCTCCAGCTCCTGCATCTTGTATTCCCTCTCTCACTATCTCTTTTTTTTTTTTTTTTAAGATTTTTTTTTTAAAGATTTTATTTATTTGACAGGCAGAGATTACAAGTAGTCAGAGAGGCAGGCAGGGAGAGAGGAAAAAGTAGGCTCCCCGCCAAGCAGAGAGCCCGATGTGGGGCTCGATCCCAGGATCCTGAGACCATGACCTGAGTCGAAGGCAGAGGCTTTAACCTACTGAGCCACCCAAGTGCCCCTAAGTAAGATCTTTTTTAAAAACATGATAACAGGGACGCCTGGGTGGCTCAGTTGGTTAAGCAGCTGCCTTCAGCTCAGGTCATGATCCCAGCGTCCTGGGATCGAGTCCCACATCGGGCTCCTTGCTCGGCAGGGAGCCTGCTTCTCCCTCTGCCTCTGCCTGCCATTCTGTCTGCCTGTGCTCGTTCTCTCTCTCCCTCTCTCTGACAAATAAATAAAATCTTTTAAAAAATAAATAAATAAAAAATAAAAAAATAAAAACATGATAACAATTCTCAAAGAAAAATAACTGAGAAGCAGTCTGCCCAAATTTGTTCTCTCTCTCTCTTTTTTAAAGATTTTATTTATCTATTTTACAGAGATCACAATTAGGCAGAGAGGCAGGCAGAGACGGGGAGGGTGGGGGGGAAGGGGGGCACTGTGGGAAGCAGGCTCCCCACTGAGCAGAGAGCCTGATGCAGGGATCAATCCCAGGGCCCTGGGATCATGACCTGAGCCCAAGGCAGGCTTTAACCCACTGAGCCACCCAGATGCCCCATAGACTACATTCTCTTAAAAACAGAGTCCAGGTTTGGTCTGATTTCACAAGACATCATTGATATTTCTGATTGAAAATGCTTACTAAGAGCTCAATTTATATATTATTTAAAGCCTCTGCCTTCAGCTCAGGTTGTGATCCTGGGACCCTGGGATCAAGCCCCATATCGCATAGGGCTCTCTGCTCCGCAGGGAGCCTGCTTCCCTTCCTATCTCTCTGCCTGCCTCTCTGCCTGCCTATGATCTCTGTCAAATAAATAAATAAAATCTTTTAAAAAATAAATATTATTTTAATCTGAATTCAATTTTGAATCCTACTGTGGCACATTTTATAAAACTTCCTACCTTTGAAGGTAACTGGACTTTTCTTGCCAAAGGTGCTCAGTTCATACTCTGATTTTCAGATGTTCATAACCTCCTCAGGTCAAGAGAACTCACCAGGTTGCTTTTCACCTCCAGGTCCCTGCCCTGGCCCATGCTATTCCAATCCCCAGAATGCCTAGCCACCTAACAAGTAGCTCTCCCTATTGCCCCCCTTTGCTGACCCTCCAATTTGGGCCTTTTTCCCAGTTACCCTATCCATGCTTCAGGGGGCACTGCAAGTCCATATAATAAATATACAAAGGCGATGCACAGCAGCATAAAGCCACAATGAACTGAGGAAACTCAATGGGAAAAATCAGCCAATCTGGGAACCTCTAGATCATCGGTCTTCAGTTACACCCAGCTTGTGGCCCCAACGTGGACTGGTTTGCTCTCAGACAGTATAAACTGCCATAGGTAGCTATCCAAACTTGGGTGCCAATCTTAACAGGGTCAGTAAGCTTTTATATGATTCCATAACGACTACCTTTATTGGACACCTACAACAATCTGGCCACCTGCTTCATTCTTATCATCCCCACCTCACAAATGAAAAACTGAGACTCAAAGAATTTAGGCTATTTGCAATAAAGCCACTTTCCTGAGATCACAGAGCCAGCAAGTGGCAGAATCTGGATACAAACCCAAGTCTTTCTAACTCGGAAGCTTCTACTCCATAGAGGGTACTGTTCTAAGATAATGAAGACAAGTAACGGTAAACCATTCTTCAGGAGCATACTCTTGCAAAAGGACCTTCTAATGTCTGCTTCCTTGAGTTCTACATACATCTCCAGAGCAGCCCTCTCTGTAGGCAAGCTCCTGTGGTTATACAACAGGAAACCATCCTGTTGTCTACCCTGCCAGACAATCCTAAATTTGTGAGTACACTAGCTGAACCCCCAGAACTGCCACGTACAAGTCCCCTGGCGGCTTCCAGCTCTGAAAAAGCAGCTGACCAGGAAAAAGTGAGAATCTGAACATGTTTTCTGTGCTCAAACTGGGGCCCAGGAACTCCCGCTGGAGGTGGAGGGCAAGGAACAGGAAGTAGGAGGGAGCAAGCATCCACTTCCCAAGGGCAGCAGAGCCAGAGGTGGGAGCCTGATCATGTGCACAGTTGCATTACTTGTCCACGCCCACTTCCGGCCAGAGCCTGCCTCTTCACCTCCGAGTCAGTATTTTGGTTGAAGGAAAGAGAGACAGACTACTAGAAACTCTCCTTGTAATCTCCCTCTTCCCCTTGGAGCCTGTATCCTGAATGAATACCCACCCCTGCTCTCTGGCTCCACCCCTCACAAATACCCTTAAGAAAAGCACCTGTCTGGGCGCCTGGGTAGCTCAGTGGGTTAAGCCTCTGCCTTCGGCTCAGGTCATGATCTCAGGGTCCTGGGATGGAGTCCTGCATCGGGCTCTCTGCTCAGCGTGTAGCCTGCTTCTCCCTCTCTCTGCCTTCCTCTCTGCCTACTTGTGATCTCTGTCTGTCAAATAAATAAATAAAATCTTTAAAAAGGAAAAAAAAAAAAGAAAGGCACCTGTCATATAATTGATCTCCGTGGACTCACATCAAATCTGACCACAACATAGCAAAGTCAAAATAGTGCTTTCCCAGTCCCAGCATAAGGGGGAACCGTAGGCCAGACGGAACTGTGTGCCAAGAACCTACTAATACACAAGAAAGCAATCTATTTGAAATCTCACTTTTCTTTCCTAGGCTATAAACAACACCCAAGCACTCTACTTGTCTGAATTTGTTTTTAAGATTTCAAACAAGGTGTAAAGGGATTTTAGAACTGTTTATCTCTCTGCATAATATGCACTGCCATGAAGAAACGTCACAGGATTCCAAAAACACACTACCACTGACTTCAAGAAGAGCAAAGCTGAAAATACTTCTGGCAGTGACCATCCCAGATTCTCTCTTGTGTCTCTAACATTACAGTCACAATCATCCTGGATCAACTAGAGCCAAAAGCCAACAATCAACCAGGAAAACACCAAAATTTCTGCTCCTTTTCGAGGGAAGAAACAGAAGCAAGTAACCCAGTGAGGAAATCAGACGGATAGTGAGGTTTCACTTCTAACCCTCCAAGAAACTCTACTCCAAGTTCCCAACATCCAAGGATAGTCCCAAAGAAGTCCTGCAATAGTCTTCCATTCCATAGTTTGTTTTCTTGTCTGTGACTGGGATGTATGCACCTTGAAAGCCGACTTCAGGGATGCCTGGGTGGCTCAGTTGTTAAGCATCTGACCTCAGCTCAGATCATGATCCCAGAGTCCTGGGACTGAGCCCCGCATGGGGCACGCTGCTCCATGGGAAGCCTGCTTCTCCCTCTCACACTCCCCCTACTTGTGTTCCCTTTCTCGCTGTGTCTCTCTCTGTCAAATAAATAAATAAAATCTTAAAAAAAAAAAAAAATGAGGGGTGCCTGGATGGCTCAGTGGGTTAAAGCCTTTACCTTTGGCTCAGGTCATGATCCCAAAGTCCTGAGATCAAGCCCCACACTGGATTCTCTGCTCATTGGGGAGCCTGCTTCCTCCTCTTTCTCTGCCTGCCTCTCCACCTACTTGAGATTTCTGTCTGTCAAATAAATAAATAAAATCTTTAATAAAAAGAAAGAAAGAAAGAAAGCTGACTTCATCCATCCTGCTCACTGCTAGGCCCACAGCACTCAGCATTGTGCACTGTAGGTACACAAACATTTATTGCTTGATTATTTGCTGGTGTAAGAGGAAGTTACATGAGTCAAAACATTTAAGACTATTTTTCAATCCAATTTAAGTTAAACTAAAAAAAGAGAAAAATGACCTACGTTATGGCCACACAGGAAAAACCTAGTTTAGTTGAGTGCTCCAACTGTCCCTTATAAGCCAGTTTGAAGGGATAAATTCTTTTTTTTTTAAGACTTTATTTTTATTTATTTATTTATTTATCTGAGAGAGAGACAGATAGTGACAGAGATAGCAAGAAGAAGCACAAACTGGGAGGAAAGGGAGAAGTAGGCTCCTGTGAGCTGGGGGCCAGACCTGGGTCTTGATCTTTTTTTTTTTTTTTTTTAAGATTTTATTTATTTATTTGACAGAGAGAAATCACAAGTAGGCAGAGAGGCAGGCAGAGAGAGAGAGAGGAGGAAGCAGGCTCCCTGCTGAGCAGAGAGCCCGATGCGGGACCCGATGCGGGACCCGATCCCAGGACCCTGAGATCATGACCTGAGCCGAAGGCAGCGGCTTAACCACTGCGCCACCCAGGCGCCCCTGGGTCTTGATCTTGATCCCCGGACCCTGGGATCATACCCTGAGCCAAAGACAGATGCTTAACCAACTGAGCCACCCAGTTTTATTCGGACAACAAACCACTATAAGCAAAGGTAGCCAGGCTGCAGAGAGAATAAAGCCAAAATTAATACTAGAAATTAAAAATAACATCTTCCATTCATTTGGATGGAACGACTTCAGACAGTAGTTATTTCTCAGTTCCAAAAGAGGTCAGGTTCTTTCTTATCATCAAGATCCACAGGGATTTAATGCCCCCAGTGCTGTCTCCAACAGGAAGGAAACCCTGACTTCCCTAGCTATTTCAGTTATATAAATCAACAGTTGATTGTCCAGAGTTAGAAGCTGAACAGTGTTGGGACCCACATGCCTTTTAGAGCTCCCCACCGACGGGTAACCATGTTACATTAAATCTAATAAATGTACCTAGATCAATATCATTTCTAACTATCCAAGGGTTTTTATTGCTGTAAGGACCTTTCAATTAAAAAAAAAAAAAAAGGCTAAAAAAAAAACTTCCTGTTAGATAAAAGAGACTTGGTGGTGGCGCCACCATCCACCAAAGTGACGTCTGTGGCACACAAAAAAACGCAGCATAATTTCAAAAGGGATAGTGATCCCTTTAAAGTTATTTACCTTATCTTTTTATATTTTAAAAATAATAAAACTTTGTTCCTTTTTCTTTAATTGAATAATTGTCCTTAAAAGAATTGAGAGAAACTTAAGATTGGTGGATTCTTTGCCTCAATAGCAAAGTTGAGACAGAGACAGACAGACAGACAGAGACAGGCAGGCAGACGAAAAAAAAGAGGGAGGGAGAGGGTATAATTTCAAAGGTGGAGGGAATCCTTCAAACCTGGGAGTAGCCCAGTGGAGGCCTAGTTCAGATTTTCACCCATTATTTTCCCCTGGGTTTTAGATATTAGTGGCAAGTGCCATCTGTCACCACACTAGTAAGTGAAAAAGGTTAGACCCAAATCACTGGCCATGATTTTAGGGCTTTCACTAATGGCTAAAAAAGAATCCTCTCAACAACAGTAACAAAGGGTGTCCTGCCCACTTTAGCCCCCTATCTCCACCCCTACCCCAGAGGCTGAGTTAGCATCTTCTACAGCTCTCTAGATCTTGGGAGCTCAAGGTGAACTCTGATCTCCTCATGGGCACTAAGCTACACACTGGCCCTCTCAATGCACTATTATTATGGGACATCAAATGCCTTTGTACATCACTTTCTCAGTCTTTTGTCCTCAAATCTGATTCATTACACCAAAAGAACATTCTGCTTTCAAATTTCTAATGTGTAAGAAGAGACACTCACCAAGTAACTGCTGTATATCACTCACTCAAACAGTCCTAAAATATACATATGATCCTTTAGGTTTATAGTTCATCTACTTTTTTCTTCCCACAACTCTTGAAGTTCGTTATAATCTTCTATTTTGCCTACAGTCTAATTATAGTAATACATCTCCCTACTTGCCCTCAACTCACAAATTACCCCATTTTACAGAGGCAGAAGGCAAGGCCAAGGCAACACAAATGCCTGCTACACAGCAAATCCATCTCACAGCTCCCATCTGAACACAGAAAAACACTGGAAGACCCAGGGTGGCAATGGGTTTTGCCAGAGACATACCACATTTCCTTCTCTACGAACACATTTAACTTTGGCAGAATATCAAGTGTTTCCTGGTCTGGAACCTTAAACTCCTGAGCACGACAGTCAACTTTATTGCACACCAACCATGTGCTAGGTGTTAGGCTGGCTGCCTGCCTCCCTTTCATTACCTCAGATTCATTCATTCATTGTCTAAGAAGCACTTCCCATCTATTGGCACATTCACACACATAGATATGTGACCCCTCAACTATTTAGTAATGTGCTGATTTTGCATTATAACTTGTACAGGACCACACAACTAGTAAGGACAGACCAAAACCTGGATCAGGTCCTTCTGACTTCAAAGCTCCCCCTTCCCTTTCCAACACCCTATCCTGTTGGTCCTACGGGTTTCATTCAAAATAGTAAATATGTGCCAGCACTTCTCTGCGCTGTCTCAGGAAACCCTAAACTCCAAGCTCCCCACCATCCTTCCCCTTCCCCTCAGGGCAGTGCCTACAACTGACCAGGAAGAGGCAGTAGGAGAACATCCAGGTCTGAGGCACCATCCTGCCTGGACTTGACTACCCAGGAGCAAAGGGCCCAGGAAACTCTCCAAGCGCTTATCCACAGAAGAAAATAGCTCGAGTTGAAACTTGTGTCCACATGGTCCACCGACAGATTTAGAACTCAAATTATAGCCTCGGCAGGAATCTTCACAAAGGACTCAAATTAAGCAAGACCCAGATGGAAATGAACAGGAGAGAGACAGCCTTAAGTCACATTGTTAAGTGAACTGCAGTTCTAGCAGAGTCAGAGAGAAGAACTTGTTGAAATGCTAAACCAAACAGTTCAGTCTTCATTTCAGAACTCCACTTCAAAAACGTTGTCCCCATGTTTTTAGCTCGAGTCTTGTACATGGACACGAAGTGGTTACAAGTTACTCAGGTTTCAAACTGAGTTCATTCCTGTCCTTTGGACCATCTCTCAATGCCAGCATTCATCTACTTGGGCTCCAGAGAGCTCTGCGTTTGGCAAAGCAGATAAAATTAGCTACTGGAGTGAATTTGGAATCCAGGGTGGGCCATTAAAAAAAGCACACATGAGATTTGTAAAAGCCATGTAAAAACTTCCTTTGGGCCAGGCTGAAGTTACCTAAAACTTAGAGAAATACTGTCAAATACCTAGTCCTCTGCCTCCCTTCTACTCTTCCTGGATCTAAGGTGACCCATTTCCTGTTCTTGCCCTGCCATTCAAACCAAATTGGCCCACAAACTGGGGATCCTCTAGAGATCAAGGGGTGAATCAGAGAAAACAGAGCAGGAAGACCTGAAGGAGTGTGTTTTTGCTTCTCCTTTTTTGGGGAGTGTGTGACACTATGCAGAAGGAGGACTGAGGGATGGGACAGGAAGTGGGTCGGTCCCACAGCCTAACAGTGTGATAATGGGGGATAATGGGAGGACAATGCTCCAGCCCTGTCCCTCCTGCCTCCACAATGGCCTGACAATACTGTGGTGGCTGATGGTTCAAAATGGAGTAACCAAGATGGTCATCTGGCAACAGCCCCTGCTCCCCCCTCAAATCTAGCAGGTCTCAGAAGGACGAGAGAAAACAGTGCTCTTTGACTGTCTCTCAAAATTCCTTTCCAGCACAAAATTCTCCAGGTCCTTGGAAGCTGAGGTAAAAGTTCAAAGGACTCCTCCTCCAATCTAGCAAGAAATAAGACTAAAAAGGGGGTCACATTTCTGGTCTCTTCTTCCAGAGAGGAAGAGGGTGCCCAAAAAAGGAACAGGGGAACCTTGAAGTTAGGGGATCCACGAAATGAAAGAAGAGTTTCTCCCTTGAGAATAGGGTAGGTAACCACCTCAGGAAAGGGGGACATGACCTCGGGCAAGTGAGAGGGGAATGCCTCAGAAGCTGGGGCCACCCCTCAGAGAAGTGAGGAAATCTAAAGTGTTTCCCACCAGCAGAGGATATCTTGGAAAAGTGGAGGCAAACTTAAGAGACATTGAGGATCCCCTGGGAGAAGGACAACCCACATTAGGGAGAGAACCTCTGGAGAAGCCAGAAACCCCTCAGAAAATTGTGGCTTCCATAGATTAGTGGAGACCCTAAAAGAAAATATTTTGGGAAAGTGGGGAACTTTTCCTCTGAGAACTAAGGATCCAGTCAGATGAATGGGTGTTTCAGGGTAGTGGGGGACCCCTCAGGAAAGAGAAGACACTTATCAAAATGTGGGGGTCCCAGCAAGAGTGGAAATAGTTCAGAAAAGTGGGGAACACGTCCAGAAGGAATTCTGACAGAGGCAGGAACACCTCGGATTAGTTGGGGTACCCTTGGGAGAAGGAGGTCACCCAGGGAGAGGGGAGGGCAGCAGGGAGAGCATCTCAGAAAGGGGGGGGGCCCTATGCAAGGTGGGAGATACCTTAGCAAAGCAAGGGCAAAAAGGGGGTAAGAGGGACAACAGCTCAGAGAAGCAGGGCTCTCCTCAGAGAACTGGGTGGGGGCTCCCTGGAAAAGCCGGGAGGTCTCCTCAGAGAAGCTGTGCCCCCCGAGAAGTGAGAGGGTCCCCCAGAAGCACGGTGTCTCCTGAAGAAGCAGGAGTTCAGAGAAAATCAGGAGGGGGTCCCTCAGAGACAGAGCACCGCTCAGAGAAGTAGGGGTCCCCTTAGAGAAGTTGGGAGGGGGCTCTCAGGGAGGCGGGACCCTCAGAGAAGGGATGAGGGGGTCCCTCAATGGCACGGGGGAGGGAGGGCTACCTCGGAGAGGGAGAAAAGTGGGGCGTCTATCAGAGAAGGGGGGCGCCCCTCGGAAAAGTGGACGTCCCTCAGAGGAAAGAAGTATCTCAGAGAGGTGGGGTGCCTCAGAGAAGTGGGGGTCCCTCAGAGAGATGGGGGTCCCTCGGAGAAGGGGGTCTCCCCTCAGAGAGGCGGGGGTCCCCTCAGACAAGAGGGTCCGCGCACCGAAGGCGGTCCCCTCAGAGAAGCGGAAGCCCCAGAGAAGCCCGGGGCACCGGAAGCCGGGGACCCGCCACCGGCGGCGCCGGCCCCTCACTCACCGAAGTTGCTCGGCGCCTCTGCGGGCGGCTGCTGGGCCCCGGGTGGCCTCGGGAGGCGGGGTCCGGTCCAATCAGCTCGGGTCCCGCGGCGGCGGCTCCCTCAGGTGGCGCCCGCGGCGGCGGCTGCGACAGGACGACGGACGACCGACCGACCGACTGCGCGGGCGGCGCGGAGCGCGCTCGGGTGGCGGGGGTGCGCGTGCGCGCGCCGGGGCGCTGACCCCGGGCAGGAGGAGCCGCCTCGCCGCGCTCGGAGCCGCCGCTCGGTCTCGCCGCTCCTTCTCACACTGAAATTGCCCGCTTCGCAGCCCGGCTTCCCCGGTTGCTAGGCAGATTTCGCCTCGCACACTTCCGGGTTGAGGCGCGTCTCGTCGAGTGGCGGCGCCGCAGGCCAATGAGGTCCGGCCGAGGCTCCGGGGATCCGCGCCCCACGGAGGGCGTGGCCAGCCTCACGACGGACAGGGCCCCACAGCCAATGAGAGAGCGAGCCGGCTGGCCCTCGGGACCGCGCCGGCGGTCTGGGCGGCCCCGAGGAGGTGGGACGGGGTGACTGACAAGCGGTCTACCAATAGAAGAGTGGAGCGGACCTCGGGGCCAGTTAGGGACCTTTGGGGGCGGGGCTTCGGCTTCGGGGCGGGAACGCCACGAGGGGCGGGGACTTGGAGACGCGTCAATTCTTGGCCGGCTCGCTCGGACCCCGGAGGGCGTTTCAGCTGGGCCGCCCCGCGGCCGACAACTGGCTGGGCAGGGGGTTCCCCGCAGTGCTCAGCAGGGGCGCCCCACCCACAATGCACCGGAGAGGGCCTGGGCAGGGCGGGCGTGGGGCGGTTACGCCGGGCGGTGGGCGGGACCGCGTGAGGCGCGCTCTGAGAAGACTGGGCAGCCCTTGGCTCGGCCTTGTTCCCGAGGGAATTCGTTGCCCTGCCCCCCCCATCCCCCACCCACCCCCGCGCCCGCCCGGATCTTTTCTGACAAGAGTTGTGGTTCGACTTCTGAGAAGAATCTTGGGGATTCTTGTCCCTGGCCCCCGTTCTGAGGAGAATCTTCGGAATTCGTTTCCGAGCCCCCATTCTGAGGAGAAGCCAGGAATCTTGCCCCTAGCCCCTCTGCTAAAGAGAATCTTGGAGGCTCTTGCTCTGGCCCTCTCCTGAAGAAAGTTTTGGCGATTCTTGCCCCGCCCGCTTTTTTCAGTGTGGCCAGGATGAGGGTGATTTTATAGCTTCGCACCCCTAGCTCTGTTTTCTAAGCAGATTTGTAGAGTTTCGGGTCCTTGCCCCCTTTACTAAAGAGAATTGGAGGAACTTAGGGTCCACTGCCTTTCCTGGAGAGTATTTGCGGAGCAGACCCTGGCTCCTTTCTGAGCACTATTAGGGGCCACTGGCCCTATCCCTCCCTTGGCTGAGGGGCAGTGGGGGCTGTGTGCCGCGGCCTTCATATCTAAAGATAACTCGGGAAATTCCTATGTCGTATCTCCCTCCCCCGACCAGAGGAGAAACTTGAGACTTCAAGCACCTCTCTTTTCTCCAGAGACAACTCTCAGGAGATTGATACCCCCTCATCCCTTTTACTAAAGAAATGTCAGGTTGTGCTCCCTGAACTTTTTCAAAACAGTGTCCGTGTTGCAGTAATGGCTCCCCTTTTCCTAGGAACTGTGACCGTTTGACTCGTCCCCTAGAAAATTTTGGGGAGTTAAATACTTCCTTTTTGGAAAAGCCACCCATTTAGCCCTCTCTTCTCTTATTTTGAGAGTGGTTTTCGGCGCAGCTCTCTTCTCTTTCCCAAGTGGTAATCAAATCTGTGGCCATTCCTGATTCTGTCCCCTGTTGAGCTCTTTAGCTTGTTTCCTTCTCTACTGGGTGGGGCCGTTCCAGGAAGCATTCCTGCTTCCCACCCACCCCCAGACAAAATTCATCAGTCCCTCAAACTGCAGTGTTCGCACCTATGCTGTAGTAAGTACCGTGGGCCACCAGGTGTCAAAGGCCTTTGCCTGCCTCTGTCTTCCCCCTGTTGATCTGAACTCCTTGCCTGATTTCCCCCTCAAAGAACGCAACTTTGGGATGCCTGGTTGGCTCGGTTGGTAGAACATGGGACTCTTGATCTTGGGGTTGTAAATTCAAGCCTCACACTGGATATGAGGTTACTTAAAAATAAAATCTTGGGGCACCTCGGTGGCTTAGTGGATTAAGCCTCTGCCTTAGGCTCAGGTCATGATCCCAGGGTCCTGGGATCAAGCCCCGCATTGGGCTCTCTGCTCAGCAGGGAACCTGCCTCCTCCTCTCTCTCTGCCTGCCGCTCTACCTACTTGTGATCTCTCTCTGTCAAATAAATGAATAAAATCTTTAAAATTTAATTAATTAAAATCTTTTTGGGGGTGCCTGGGTGGCTCACTTGGTTAAGCAACTGCCTTTTTGGCTCGGGTCATGATCCTGGAGTCCCAGGATCAAGTTCCTGCTCAGTAGGGAGTCTGCTTCTCCCTCTGACCCTCCCACCTCTCATGCTCTCTCTCTCTCTCTCTCATTCTCTCTCTTCCAAATAAACAAATAAAATCTTTAATAAAATAAAAAAATAAAATCTTTTTGAAGAACCTAGCTCTGGGACACCTAGCTGGCCCAGTCAGAAAAGCATGCAACTGTTGATCTCAGGGTTGAGAGTTTGAGCCCCACCTTGGGTTTGAAGATTACTTATAAATAAACAAAAACAAAACAAAACAAAAGAACCCAGCTTTGCCCTTCGTAGACAACCAACCAACCATTGAATCAAAGGAGTGAAGAGAGTAGCCAAGAGAAAGGCCCACAACACTGTGAGGATTCAATATGGCAAACTTTGATCTCCCCACTTTGTGCACAGAAACGTGCAAGGTACTGAGATTCCTAAATTATAGGATGGAACTTTGTGAGCCAAGATGAATACTATAAAGGGAAACAGGCCTGTCAGGCAAGGCAGAATGTTATACTAAAGAGATACCAAGAAGATATTGTAGGAATGTGATTAAATGAGATAATGATGTGAAACTGTTTTGTAAACCATGAACCGGTGGTGGAAAAGATTGTTACAAGTGGGCTAACATTCCTGGAAGAAAAGTAAAGGATAAATTCTGAGAGTCACAAAAATGGGAGGTTGGCGGGCAGCCCTGTGGGGCCTGATTTCCCTGAACTCAGCCTGGACTCAAGTGGCAAGGTTGACAGAGTCCTTGGCTAGAGAAGGAAGCCACTGGAAACATGAAGACAACTTGTTCCCAGAGCCCCTTGTTTGCACCTCTGTTGTAACACTTACCACATTCTGCAAGTGTCTGAGCTGGTCTCGGTGGACAATAACCACTCAGAATTTGGTGACTAGCAGAACTGTAGCTGAACTCACAGGAGCTAGGCCAGTTACTTTCCTCAGCCCTGTCAGAAATGAGAACACCAATCTCAAAGTTGCCCAGAGAAGAGTGTACCGTGTATGGTGCACAGTAGGATTCAGGAGCTTTCCCTTTCATTCCAGCCACTAAGCAGGATGCTTTCTGAGAGCAGGGATCCAGCCTTATTCGTTTAAGTAGTCTCTCAGTGCTTTTATAGTGACTGAGTTGAACTGGGATCAAAGAGCAACTCATTGTCCAAAGCTTCATTTCATACATGAGAAATGGAGAGACCTACAGGGCCACTGTGACTTATTCACATCCCACTGCTGTTCTATGGCTGGATCCTAAACTTGCATTGCTTTAATCTCATGTTGGGCCTACGTACTGGAAAGAGGAGAAGAGGGACCTATCCCCTTCAGTCCTTATACCAAGTTGAGACATGTTAGGAATCAAAAACTTCCTGAGCCTTATCTCTCTCTTAGGCAAGCCGTGGGAAGATTCTGGATATAGATCTGCTAGAGCCCCCTAACTCCAAGAGCAAAAGCCCGGATGGGGGACCATAACCAGGGTCAAGGCCACTGAAATTAACTTTGTCAAAGGGAGATTGAAAGGTTATTTCAGGTTATTTCAGGGATGTCTTGTGTAATTTCCAGATTAATCCCTAGAAATGTCAGGACCTATAATTATGTTTCACCTTTTTATTTTAAGAATGTACAGAATTTCTTTTTTCTCTGGAAAAAGGCATTGCCTAGAGGCAGCAATGTTGGATTAAGGGATGTCTGAGAAGTCTGGAATCCTAAACATAAACAAGAGCGCCATTTGGCTGGGAAATTGTATCCTGGAAGAGTCCAAGGCAAATGGGCATTCATCAGAGCGAGTGAAAGTCCCACCAAAATGGATGGCACAAGTCGGCTTCTGACACAAAAAATGAAAAGAAGGGCATGTGACCCATACCAAGGATGGCTGTCCTTTCCACAGTGGTAGTAATGATTGCATCTCTCGGCATCAAGGCGTGTCCCTTCCTGGGTCTGGGAAATCATGTGGGCAAACTGGCTAAGTGACATTCACATCCAAATAGGGAAACGGGAACTGAGCCAGGTGACTACACAGGCAGCAAGGAAGGCAAGGCCTCAGTGATAGTTAGAAAAATGAGGGCCTGGTGGGTGCCAGCCCCCTATTGGTGTTATGGTCTTGGATAAGGAAGAGTGCTTACCAACAGTGAAGAATGACAGCTGGTTAATACCAGTGGGAAGGGTACTAAGCACAAAAGTTAAAGTCCTCCAGGGTCACTTGGCAGTTCAAGTGACCAGAGCAAAGTGCCCTTTCTGTCATTGCCTCCTAAGATTGTGGGACTGCAGAATTCTTTGGGTTTGCCAAGCACTTTGAAATTCACATATGTGAATTGCTAATCTATTGAAACCTGCATCCTTTAGCAGGTCTTTGGAATTGGCCCTGGTTCTCCCAAGGAAAAGATTCAGTGTCTGTTTTCAGGGAGAAATAGACACTACCAAATCAAGAGGTGGCCTAAGTCATCCTCCTGCTCCCCCAACAGAAAGGCAGAGAGCACCTGAAGTACTCAAGGGTGAGGAGCAGAGTGTAATTTCATTGGTGTTGGATGGCTAGAAAAGCTGGAACCGAGTCCTGTTGGAGCCCAGGAGCCCTCTCTGCCAGGCTTTTTTAGTCTCTAGATCAAAAACCTGGACTGTAGTAACAAATCTTACCTGGTTCTTACTGACATAATTAAATGGGATTAGTGATAACCCTTTGCTGGAGCAAAAAATATTGTTGTCTACACCTGCATGCCTACAACCTAGAAGACTAAGTCAAAAGGGTGACTTCCCCAACCAGGATGGAAAACATTTCTTAATGGGAGGGAGGTGATCTTTGACATGCGTGGCCACTTTGTGTGCAGAGGGAGGAGCCAGCTGCAGTGCTGGACGGGAAAGAGTTGCGTTATTGGCACCAGCGGAGAATTTCCCCTGAGGTTCTGTGGGATCCGAAGGCCTTTAGCATCCTAGACAAGCACTTACATCTGAGCCTAAAACCCAGGTCTCGGCTTTCATTCCACTGCATTTCAGACCCTTCCCCCAACCTCTCTCTGCCTTGAGACAAGAGTCCTGTGCCCTAGGACTGAAGTGACTGCCTCTCTGTCTCCAAGCGACATGCACATCACACCTGTGAATCTGGCCACTACTTACATTCTCTTGCCATTCCTTCTTCCCTGTCAGGCTGGTGTCTAATCCTGCCACTAAAATCCTTCTCTCGGATTACTGAGAACTCAGTGATTCCCTTCGAGGAGCTCTTCTTGGTCTGCATTTTCTCCAACCTCCAGCATCTAGAGAACACTCCCTACTCCTTGAAATGTCTTTCACAGCTTCTGGAGAACTTGCCTCTTCTGGTCTCCTGTTCTGTCTTCATTCAACTTCTACCTGGAAATTCTGCCAGGCTGCTCGTCTCTTGCTACTACTCTGTGCCTTCAGTGTTTCTTCAGAGAATGAATCCCTTCAAGGAGTGGAACTCAGGAACCCCCAGATTTGTATTTCCAGTCCACCTGAGTTCCTGTCCAGGATATCCTTCCCCTCCAGGTGAGATGTGAGTGAAACCCAACAGCTAAATGTATTTCAGACAAAATTTGACGTCTTTCTCTTTGACCCATTCTCCATTCTTTTTTTTTTTCCAAAGAAAAGTTCTCATATATTTATTACTGAACCAACCTACTCATGCAGAAGCATAGAAACAAAGAGAAAAAAATATATTTTCCTAACAAAACACATCCAACTGTTCAGAGAAGAGTGGTGATCTTTTCAACATGACATGGTAAGATGTTAGTCACCTTGATACAGTATAAATGTGTGTGTCATCTCATAAGTGATTCCTTATAGATTCAGTTTCGTCTTTCTTCAGTGTCTCCTCTTGAGTTATTCTTGATTTTATTACCAGTTTTCATCAAAATCCATGGGGAACAGAATGATTCTACTTTTGTTTCTTAAACAGGAAGTTAATCCTAAAAGTTGTGCAAAAAGACATGAGATCTGTGCACAGAATCAGCTGCACACACCACAGTGGCAGAAAAAGAGAGAGGGACCTTATCCTTTCAACCAACTTCCCTTTTTCACTCTTTTCTTCTTCACTAACATTACCTTCCTGGTGTTCCAGGTTGAAAGCTCTTAAATATTTGGAGATTTCTTTAAGATCACTCATCAAACTCAGTTAGTTGTTCAACATTATAATTTGTCCCCTTGCTTTTCTGTCTTTTCTTTTGATTTCTGTCACTACCACCCGTTCCCAAAAATGCTCTAAGTGACTCTCTCATAATCAATTACACGCAAACTGTTAGACGGATTTCTCTTAAATCAAGAACCATGTCATACTCCTACTTGAAAAACTTCCATTTTCGAGGAGGCTGTACTCTATTGGTTTTATAATTAAAAAAGAAGAAATTTTCTAAAGCTGCCCATCACCAAAGGTTGAATCTTGGCTTGGCACTCAAAGTCTTTCTCTCTTTGACCCTCCCTTCACTCCAGTTTCTTCCTGGAATGTGTCATAACCCCTTTACCTGAGGTTTCGCTTTCCGTGGTTCAGTTCCCTGAGGATAAATGCTGGTCTGGATACAGACGATCCTCCTTCTAAGGTATTGTCAGGAAGTCAATAGTAGCCCAGTACTGTCACAATGCCTACATCATTCACCTCACTTCATCTCATCCTGTATGAATTGTATCATTTCACATCATCACAAGAAGAAGGATAAGTATGATACCATAAGGTATTTAGAGAGAATGTGAAAGAGACACCAAATACACTTAATTTTTATTATTTATATTCTGATGATTCTAGCTTATTTATTTTTATTTTTAAAATATTTTATTTAGGGCGCCTGGGTGGCTCAGTGGGTTAAGCTGCTGCCTTCGGCTCAGGTCATGATCTCAGGGTCCTGGGATCGAGTCCCGCATC